>NC_084617.1:53103888-53430612 GCF_033978795.1 Nerophis ophidion | reverse complement strand
GTGTGTGTGACATCATGGACATGTGTGTGTGTGTGTGTGTGTGTGTGTGTGTGTGTGTGTGTGTGTGTGACATCATGTGTGTGTGTGTGTGTGTACCTCAGCACTCCAAACTTTGGGAAGCGTATGGAGTTTCTGATGAATACTGTGAAATTGATGGCTTCCACCAAAGCTGGTTCTCTGTAAGAATTACACACGTTTATTTGCACATTCAATATTGCAAT
The DNA here is from genome assembly GCF_033978795.1 of Nerophis ophidion. Lineage (NCBI taxonomy): Eukaryota > Metazoa > Chordata > Actinopteri > Syngnathiformes > Syngnathidae > Nerophis > Nerophis ophidion. The sequence goes on along the minus strand of NC_084617.1, from coordinate 53,430,391 downwards.
ACATGACCCAACAGGCTCAAAAACAGCTTTTACCATCAAGCTGTGAAATGCATTCCTCCACCCACAATGTTAACACCTGTAGCTGTAATATTAGGGATGTGCCGATTTCTACTGAAAAAACGTTGCCGATCCCCTCTGGTTGATAGTGTATTTGTTTTTAGTCTGCCAGCTGACAAGCAACTAGCAGCTGATCATGTGTCTTCAAATATAGTACAGAGCCGCTCCTCTAAGCCAGCTGTTCTCAACCTTTTTTCAGTGATGTACCCCCTGTGAACATTTCTTTAATTCAAGTACCCCTAATCAGAGCAAAGCATTTTTGGTTGAAAAAAAGAGATAAAAAAGTAAAATACAGCACTATGTCATCAGTTTCTGATATATTAAATTGTATAACAGTGCAAAATATTGCTCATTTGTAGTGGTCTTTCTTGAACTATTTGGGAAAAAAAGATATAAAAATAACTAAAAACATGTTGAAAAATAAACAAGTGATTCATCCATCCATCCATTTTCTACCGCTTATTCCCTTTCAATAATAAATAAATATTTTTACACATAGAAGTAATCATCAACTTAAAGTGCCCTCTTTGGGGATTGTAATAGAGATCCATCTGGATTCATGAACTTAATTCTGAACATTTCTTCACAAAAAAATAAATCTTTAACATCAATATTTATGGAACATGTCCACAAAAAATCTAGCGTCAACACTGAATATTGCATTGTTGCACATCTTTTCACAGTTTATGAACTTACATTCATATTTTGTTGAAGTTATTCATTAAATATATTTATAAAGGATGTTTGAATTGTTGCTATTTTTAGAATATTTAAAAAAAAAATCTCACATACACCTTGGCATACCTTCAAGTACCCCCAGGGGTACGCGTACCCTCATTTGAGAACCACTGCTCTAAGCTAACAATAATTACCTACATCATAGCAAATAAACTAAATCTCTCGCGATTTATTTATTTATTAATTTGAATTAGGACAATGCATATTCATCAACATAGAGCAACAACGTAAATATGCTGGAGTTAGCAGAATAGCTCATTTTCATCCTTTGTCCTGAGGCAGGTTAATACAGTAAACATTCAACAGGTCATGATACAAAAGAATACATCGATCACAATACATTACACATTACAAGCATACCATAAGCACAAACGATGGATCAAAAAAACAAACAATAAAAACGAGTGAATAATCTAATTGTGCGTGCATGTCTGATTAGTTTTCAACACTGTTTAAGTGCAGTTTTAAATGTTAGATAGGTGTCACAGTTTCTGACATGAACTGGCAGCCTGGCTGTTCCATGACTGATAGACCCCACCATTTGGCCAAATTTAGTCCTGCGCCTTTGTACGGTGCAGTTAAGTACAACATCAAATACTTTGTCATTATCAAATATTTAATAAATGATATATAAATAACTACCTTAGTTTAAATATTGTGTTGATATAGTTAAACTGTCAACACCACTCATCTTAAATACAGTACAGGACAAAAGTTTGGACACACCTTCTCATTCAATGTATTTTCTTTTTTTTCATGACTATTTACAAACCCCGTTTCCATATGAGTTGGGAAATTGTGTTAGATGTAAATAAAAACGGAATGCAATTATTTGCAAATCCTTTTCAACCCATATTCATTTGAGTGCACTACAAAGACAAGATATTTGATGTTCAAACTCATAAACTTAATTTTTTTTTTGCAAATAATCAGTAACTTTAGAATTTGATGCCAGCAACATGTGACAAAGAAGTTAGGAAAGCTGTCAATAAATACTGATAAAGTTGAGGAATGCTCATCAAACACTTATTTGGAACATCCCACAGGTGTGCAGGCCAATTGGGAACAGGTGGGTGCCATGATTGGGTATAAAAGCAGCTTCCATTAAATGCTAAGTAATTCACAAACAAGGATGGGGCGAAGGTCACCAATTTGTAAGCAAATTGTCGAACAGTTTTAGAACAACATTTCTCAACGAGCTATTGCAAAAAATGTAGGGATTTTACCATTTACGGTCCGTAAAATCATCAAAAGGTTTAGAGAATCTGGAGAAATCACTGCACGTAAGCGATGATATTACGGACCTTTGATTTCTCAGGCGGTACTGCATCAAAAACCGACATCAGTGTGTAAAGGATATCACTACATGGGCTCAGGAACACTTCTTAAAACCACTGTCAGTAAGTACAGTTGGTTGCTACATCTGTAAGTGCAAGTTAAAACTATGCTATGCAAAGTAAAACCTATTTATCAACCACACCAAGGAACGCCCCTGGCTTCGCTGGGTCCGAGCTCATCTAAGATGGACTGATGCAAAGTGGAAAAGTGTTCTGTGGTATGACGAGTCCACATTTCAAATTATATTTGGAAACTGTGGACGTGGTGGCCTCCGGAACAACGAGGAAAATAACCATCCGGATTGTTATAGGCGCAAAGTTCAAAAGCCAGCATCTGTGATGGTATGGGGATGTGTTAGTGCCCAAGGCATGGGTAACTTACACATCTGTGAAGGCACCATTAATGCTGAATGGTCCATACAGGTTTTGGAGCAACATATGTTGTCATCCAAGCAACGTTACCATGGACGCCCCTGCTTATTTCAGCAAGAAAATGCCAAGCCACGTGTTACAACAGCGTGGTTTCATACTAAAAGAGTGCGGGTACTTTCCTGGCCCGTCTGCAGTCCAGACCTGTCTCCCATCGAAAATGTGTGGCGCATTATGAAGCGTAAAATACGACAGCGGAGACCCCGGACTGTTGAACGACATAAGCTCTACATAAAACAAGAATGGGAAAGAACTCCAATTTCAAAGCTTCAACAATTAGTTTCCTCAGTTGCCAAACCTTTATTGAGTGTTGTTAAAAGAAAAGATGATGTAACACAGTGGTGAACATGCCCTTTCCCAACTACCTTGGCTCGTGTTGCAGCCATGAAATTCTAAGTTAATTATTATTTGCAGAAAAAAATTAAGTTTATGAGTTTGAACATCAAATATCTTGTCTTTGTAGTGCACTCAACTGAATATAGGTTGAAAAGGATTGACAAATCATTGTATTCCGTTTCTATTTACATCTAACACAATTTCCCAACTCATATGGAAACGGGGTTTGTACATTGTAGATTGTCATTGAAGGCATCAAATGATGAATGAACACATGTGGAGTTATGTACTTAACAAAAAATGGTGACATCACTGAAAACCATTTTTATATTCGAGTTTCTTCAAAATAGCCACCCTTTGCTCTGATTACTGCTTTGCACACTCTTGGCATTCTCTCGATGAGCTTCAAGAGGTAAAGTAAAGTAAAAGTACCAATGATTCTCACACACACACTAGGTGTGGTGAAATTTGTCATCTGCATTCGATCCATCCCCTTATGCACCCCCTGGGAGGTGAGGGGAGCAGTGGGCAGCAGCGGTGTCGCGCCTGGGAATCATTTTATGGTGGTTTAACCCCAAATTCCAACCCTTGATGCTGAGTGCCAAGCAGGGAGGCAACGGATCCCATTTTTTTTTATAGTCTTTGGTATGACTCGGCTGGGGTTTGAACTCCCAACATACCGATCTCAGGGCGGACACTCTAACCTCTAGGCCACTGAGTAGGTAGTCACCTGAATCTGTTTCCCAACAGTCTTGATCCTCTTAAAGCTAATCGAGAGAATGCCAAGAGTGTGCAAAACAGTACATTTTATAATATATACCCTGTTCCTCTATATTTTATTTTACCGTATTTCCTTGAATTGCCGCAGGGCATATAGTATGCTCCTGCCTTGAATTACTGCCGGGTCAAACTCGCTTCGCAAAATAATTAGCGCATGTTTAGTATTACCGCCTGGTCAAACTTGTGACGTCACGAGTGACACTTCTCCTGTCCTCATTTTCAAAATGGAGGAGGCTGATTTCAATACCGGTAATTTGAAATGTTATAAAGGGAAGAAGATTAAGAGCTATTCAGTAGGATTTAAGGCCCAAGATTACATCACACTCAAATGTTTACTGTATGCCTTGGGTAAGTGCTGGAGTGAGAAAAAGTTTTAAAATAATTAGTGCATGCTTACTTTTACCGCATGCCTTTGGTAAGTGCAGGAATGAGAAGAGGTTTTAAATTAATTAGTGCCCCGGCGGCAATTCAAGGAAATACGGTACTTCAATTAACTTGATAATTTACTTAAACGAATAGTAAGAACACACATAATTGTAGGTCATTGTTTTTTGTTTAAGAGAGGCCACTTTGCAGTCTCGGGCCTGCGTTTTATCCTTCCATTGCTAATTCATGAATACTTGAAAGCTGATTTTCGAATTTGTTTAGTCCTCCATATTCATGTTGATGATTAAAGCTATAACAAAGGTCATAGTCCCAATCAAGAGGAATAAAATACGAGCTTTAGAGCATCAAACACATACATGTTTTAGCTACACATACTTATTTTCAAAATCAACATTAAAAATATCCAGGCAAAGTGTTCTGTTGCTTTCTGAGTTCCTGCTGGACCAGTTATGTTTCTTTTTGCCTGGTACCTAATTTATTGACCTTCTGCATGCCATTTGCTGGCCTTCTCAGCATCCTGGGATCACTAAAACTGTTGTGTAATTTACTCTAAAACATGTTGAGTTTGTGATTTGTATTTTTCATGTTTTGCATTGAGTGCCCCATAAATATTTAATTTTGTAGAATATTTTTTCTGAAAAACTAAGTGAAATCCCTTTTAATGTGTCACAACAGAGGAAAGTGCTACTTTGCATTGGAAATCAATAGTGAAAGTAGCCATTAAACTAGAAATGCATGGTCGTAAATGGCCACAATGTATCCCACAGGACATCCTCCAATGCAGGATCTCTCAAACATGACCCAACTAAAAATGTGGTTTCTTCCTCAGAGCCAATCCTACTAAGACATACTGAAATATACAATAAACTACAAACTTTGTAAAAATAAAGAACCTAAGCAACATGAATGTACTCTTACTACCAACGACGCCCCCCAAAAATGAACAGTCTCAACTCTGGGTTTGGCAAACGCTGCTGAAATTATTTATGATCCTGTATTTATAGGTACCTCCAAAAGTTCCACAATAATACCTTTTGTCTTTTAAATGATTTTAAAACTCCACAAAACGGCTGTCAAAGGTGCTGCCGGGGACGATTTTTGGTCTGTACTGTAGCTTGTTACATATTCGCCCCAAGTATAGGCGAATGTGGTCTAAAATCTATATTGTAATACACATTGCAGCCTCCTGATGATATATATCAGAATATATTATTTGGCATGTAAACGATAATAGAACCATTTCAAAATTGGTTACAAAGGCTCACAATTTGGTACAACTTGGCTGCTGACATATTTTGTCATTTCTGTTTGTATTACTTGTCGAAGCTATTATTAATCTACTTGTTAATGTATTGTTATTATCTGGTTACTTTTTGCTGTAACATGTTTCTATCTACACTTCTGTTCCAATGTAATAAACATGTATGCTTCTGTTATTTGGATACTTAACATTAGTTTTGGTCGATACTACAAATGTAGGTATCGATCCAATACCAAGTAGTTACAGAGGCAATAAAAATATTAATACTGATACTTAAAATGTTCAATATCATTGAATGATAAATATTTTGACTACAAATATACTAAGACAAAATAAAAATGGCATTGTATCGATATCAACTCAATATTTACATTATTTCCTAATATTGGTTCTGATTCAAATACTTTGATTTTTGCCCTTAAAGCCCTTGTGAGACTATTTCCTGAGAGTGTAAATAATAAAAACAAAATATGTTTTCATGATAAGAAATATACATCCAACCACTGAAGTATCGATCATATACTGCTTATATACTTGATATTATGACTGTCGATATTTGTATTGATTCTCCCACCTTTGTTTACATTCATGAGCGCTAGCGTGCGGGTAAAATATCCTCCTACGTAGTGTCGTGTAGCTTGTTTTGCTATTCGTCGTCCTCCAGTGATGATGGTACTTGGAGGCAAGGATTGCTGACTTTAAAGTGGCTTTGCACTGTGGAGGGACATTAGGATTAAGAATGCGTTTGTTTGCTTGTTGCCATCAAATTTGCGTAACAGAGCTAGAATGTGTCATTGACATGAATATCATCACGATGTAACATTGGCATTAAAAGCTGTATCGTCGACCTAATGTCTGTCATTTATACCGTATATCATCTATATCACGCAACAATATCCCCCAGCTATTTTCTTTTAAATTGAGTCATTAAAAAATGCAATTTATCATTATATGTATATACTGTATATACGTACCAATGACTCGATTTAAAGATGTTGTTTTGTTCAGATCTGGTTGGTTATTACGATCTTTAATGAACGAAATGTAAGTGCCCCCCTGACATTTTTGTATGAGAAACAAATTCAGCCCAAAAAAATCCAATCTGAGTTTTGTGCAAAAAAACAAATTGTGTCTGCAATGATGGCAAACAAGTGACGATAAATCCAATATATCAAAAATATAGTGCGCATTGGAAGATATTTTTATTACGAATTGCATGATTTTTTTAATTCAGGTGCATTTTTTCACTTTATTGACTATAAATATTGCAAAGCTAATTATAGTGTAGGCGTGGAACTTCACCCTCCTTACCGCTGCACAGCATACTCCTCAATAGGGCACCACGTTTGGATCTCACAGGTTTTAAAGGTGCGGTTGTAATATCGAATGCACCTTCCAGTCCGCCGACCTGTGTGACCAACATAACTAAAAATACAGAAGTTTCTTGAAATACTTCATAATTAAAAATGAAGAGCATACCGTGGCCATCAAAGTCCACCTCTCCTTGGACACAGTCTGAGTCCCTTGAGCAGTTGGCTTTTGCAACCCCAAAATACTGGAACCAAAGAAAAGTGTTTTTACCACATGAAATCATTGAGTTCTACTCTTTGACACAAGGACAGCTACCTCGGCGCAGGTTCCCGGCTTCTGGTCATATGTGACTTCTCGTCTCAGTATTGTACTGATGACATCACCACCCTACAAGAGTGAGGTCACAATAAGATTATGTGAACCTCCAAGATGCAACGTATGTGTGGTATACTGTGGCTTCTGCACCTCTGATGGTCGAACATATTCCACAGTGTCCAGGATTTGATCGCCACGAATCGCTGAGCCTTTCATGCGAGTGTAAACAGAGCTTTCAGGACGTGTTTCGCTCTCTTGGTACGCTTTCTGACTTATGAACACGTACCTTGAGAACACAAACAACAACACTTCTGATGATGATGATAATCATGACACTCTTCTATCATTTCTGTGCATCTGAGACCTGCAACAGCTCCAATCGGCGTCATTATAACAATAACAGATGACAAAAAATTTAGAAAATGTTTAAATAGTGCAAATAATATCTCATTGTCTGGCGTTTTGTGTTGTTAATTGTGTTGCATGCAATCAGAAAATGATTATTACACAATTATAAAGCTTACCAGACAAAGTAGGTGATGACAATAAACTGAACTCCTCTGTATATGACTCCAAGAGTTGTGTTTTTAACCACCATGATCTTTGGGGTCTCATAATCCCAGAAACCAAGAAAATAGTCTTTTAAAAATGCAAGGAATCCCATAATTGATTTATAAAATACCTTCTCGCCGAAAATTTGATTTGATGTCTTTAAATTTCCATTGATATATTCCTCTACGTTCTCTGCCTCTCCACCCTGCTCCAGTCTGCATGTCCTTCATGCATCACTGTGCTTAGCCCAACCAGAACATATGAGGGGGTGGGGCTACATTGCAGTGTATAGATAGATCTATTGTACTTTAACCTGATGGTCTCTTTGTTTAGGTCATTTTAGTCTGGAGCTCATTTTTTTCAAATATTTCCTATATGCACTTTGATATTTCTAATCAATAATTAACAATATTTAATTCATGAAATCTAGTAAATTGTCACACAAGCATGAACTCACACATAAGCAGTAATTGCACAAACCATTGTAATATGAAAACGTAACTAAATATATTATATCAATGTTATATTAAAGGTATTTCAGAGCCCAAAAAAAGTATGCGGGCTATAGAGCGTTTTCTATTCGGGCTCCAGTACACTGGAATGCCCTCCCGGTAACAATTAGAGATTCTACCTCAGTAGAAGCATTTAAGTCCCATCTTAAAACTATTTTGTATACTCTAGCCCCCCTATAAAACATTCTTTTTAGACTAGTTGATCTTCCGTCTCTTTTCTGCTCTGCCCCCCTCTCCTGCGTGGAGAGGTTATTAGGTGACCACAGATGACCCGCTAGCTGTTCAAAGTTAGGACCCGGGGTGGACCACTCATCTGTGCATCAGTTTATGATGTCTCTGCAATGCTGGCCTGTCTCCACTCAAGATGATCTCCTGCTGACCCCACTATGGACTGGACTCTCACACTATTAACTGGATCCACTTGACGTCCATTGCACCGGTCGCCCAGGGGTGTGGGGTCCCCACATCTGCTGTCCCCTACAAGGTTATCCCATTGGGTCGAGTTTTTTCCTGTCCTGTTGTGGGATCTGAGCCGAGGATGTCATTGTGGCTCGTGCAGCCCTTTGAGACACTCGTGATTTAGGGCTCTACAAATAAAGTTTGATTGATTGATTGATATTTTCGCACCGGTTATATCAGATTTTGAAAACACTGTATTTTGACATAGCTTATCAATCAATCAATAAATGTTTACTTATATAGCCCTAAATCACTAGTGTCTCAAAGGGCTGCACAAACCACTACGACATCCTCGGTAGGCCCACATAAGGGCAAAGAAAACTCACACCCAGTGGGACATCGGTGACAATAATGACCCAGTGGGACGTCGGTGACAATGATGACTATGAGAACCTTGGAGAGGAGGAAAGCAATGGATGTCGAGCGGGTCTAACATGATACTGTGAAAGTTCAATCCATAATGGATCCAACACAGTCGCGAGAGTCCAGTCCAAAGCGGATCCAACACAGCAGCGAGAGTCCCGTTCATAGCGGAGCCAGCAGGAAACCATCCCAAGCGGATGCGGATCAGCAGCGCAGAGATGTCCCCAGCCGATACACAGGCAAGCAGTACATGGCCACCGGATCGGACCGGACCCCCTCCACAAGGGAGAGTGGGACATAGAAGAAAAAGAAAAGAAACGGCAGATCAACTGGTCTAAAAAGGGAGTCTATTTAAAGTATATAGTATATCATTACAATGATTTACAGTGTTGGGACTAACGCATTACAAACATTTCTACATGATGCATTAATGCGTTATTTTACGTTATTTTTTTTATGTAATATTGACTAGAAACAGAAGATCTGAGTGTGTTTTACTGGAGAGCTGCAGAAGAGGTGCGGGAGAAGAGGCGCATGTGTGTGTGTGTGTGTGTGTGTGTGTGTGTGTGGGTGTGGAGGGAGGTGGGGGGAGGGCTGTCTGTGTTTACTAACAGGACATCATTCCGGAGCCAAAGTCAAGTTTCTTAACATGGAGATATTCTCACTACTTTTCTTTTGTTGAACACAAAGAAAAGACCATTTTAGATCAATGTCAGTTGTGTCTTGGATCAACGATCCTATCTACTGCCCAAAAAAGCAATTCAAATCTACTGAAACAGCTACAAAAGCAACATGCAACAACGTAGCTAGTAAAGAGAGACACACTTTACCTCCAACACCATCTATGCGACATCGGCTGGATTTTAACGGAGGGACTGCTCGCCAGGACAACATTGATAGAGCCATTGCAGCGTAAGTGCTAGAAGACATGCAGGCTATTTCTACAGTGGAGTCACCCGCTTTCCGGATGCTAATTAACATGATATCGGGCATCAAACAGCAAATGGAACAAAAATGTTTTCCAAGTTCCTGGATACAGTGGACAGTGAGCACATAAACATGGAAAGAAAGCTAAAGAAAACTCCAAACTGCCTCTGCTCATCATTCAGCACTGAAGGTACACACACTCTATTCTCTTATATACACTCTTTCATTCTAGACTTCTGGAGTATTTATCAAATCACTCTAAATGTATAGACTATAAAGTTCACAAACATAAAGAGGGATCCTGGTGGGCCAGGCCAATCTTTCCATGTCTCTAAACTAAAACTGGGGAAATGAGTAGTGTTCTGGGCTTCAATGAAGACATGATTTTATTTCACAATTCCTTAAGAGAGAAAAAAGCCTGGTTAGGGGTATGTTTAGCAGTATGTGTGCTGTACATAATCATGTCATGTGTGCCATCTTTGGGTGAAGCCAGGTTTACAGCTATGTTGTGACATGTTGTTATTATGCGGTTTGTTACCTATGTATGTTATGTTGCAGCTATTCAAAATAGTTTTGTCAATTTGTTCTGGCTCAAAATAAATTGGCCCTTTGAAACATATATTTGTCTTTGTGTGTTGTATGTAGACCACATTGCTTAGCAGAGTTCAGTGATGCAAATGCATGTCAAGTTGATCAACAGATTGTATTATTCTCCAGTGCAATAACAGTACTGAAATGAAGGCTGAAAGGGCATTTATAGGAGCCTTACAAAATAAATACATAAAAATAAGTACCTAAATAGTTACTTTTCACAGTAACGCATTACTTTTGGGTGTAAGCAACTAAGTTAGTTGGTTACTTTTGAAATAAAGGAACTATTAAATGTAGCTAGTTACTGGTTTTCAGTAACCAACCCAACACTGGTTTTTCAGTAGTCCAAACTTTTTCCACAGAGGGCCGCACACGGAAAAATTTAAGTATTTTGATATTTTTCATTTTCAAACCATGACAAAAAATATGGAATTTTTATTCTTAGGGCTCCTGGGGAGCATAGAGGTTCTCAGTCACTAAAATGTTAAAAATAAGTGAAATTATTATTTTTTTATTTATTTAATACTGACAGTAAATCTTTATATCAACCTGAGGTTGATATAAAGTAAACCAAATAAGGTTTTATGCTTTTTCTGTCAAAGACAACTCTGTTTTTATAGTAAAACTGAAATATTCAGTATTTAGATAGATAGATAGATAGATAGATAGATAGATAGATAGATAGATAGATAGATAGATAGATAGATAGATAGATAGATAGATAGATAGATAGATAGATAGATAGATAGATAGATAGATAGATAGATAGATAGATAGATAGATAGATAGATAGATAGATAGATAGATAGATAGAGAGATAGATAGATAGATAGATGGATAGTACTTTATTGACTCCTTCAGGAGAGTTCCTTTATTTAGCAATTAAAGCCCTCAAAGATCAATAATGCAGGACACCGTTGATTTTAATTATTTAATAGTTTTGGGTAATCACAGTGAAAAGTTAAATAAAATCTTACTAAATATATTTGAGATCCGAAAGATTCCCTACTCATAAATTGATACATTTGTATTAGTTTTGTTTTAACTTTTAACACTTAAATTTCAAGATCAACTTCTGATATATCTGTCGATTTTAAGTTTGAACTATTATTTTGTTTGTTTTATGCTCTTTTGTCAAAACTTTGATGTTTTTATAAGGCAACCACACAACATATGCAATATTTTTTCCACATAAAACATTTTAAAGTAATATTTTTTAAGTAATAATTCATTATAATATAGATTTGTTTGTCCTTTTTTTTTGAGCAATGAAAAAAAAAAAGAAAATAAAGACAAAGGGGAAATAAAAAATGCCTGCATGGGAGCTTTGTGTCAACATTGCAACGTTTAGATTTCACCTCATTACACTTTTTTTTTTTAATGTTTTTTTAAATGTTTGCAATACTATCAATTTTGCAAATTTTGCAGAATGTGTGGCTGGTTGGTAAACGATTAGCTGCGGGTATAGTATGACTACTGTATTATACACATCAGGGGTCACCAATGCAGTGCCCGCAGGCACCAGGCAGCCCGTAAGGACCAGATGAGTAGCCCGCTGGCCTGTTCTAAAAATAGCTCAAATAGCAGCACTTACCAGTGAGCTGCCTCTATTTTTTTAAATTGTATTTATTTACTCGCAAGCTGGTCTCGCTTTGCTCAACATTTTTAATCCTAAGAGAGACAAAACTCAAATAGAATTTGAAAATCCAAGAAAATATTTTAAAGACTTGGTCTTCACTTGTTAAATAAATTCATTTATTTTTTTACTTTGCTTCTTATAACTTTCAGAAAGACAATTTTAGAGAAAAAATACAACCTTAAAAATGATTTTAGGATTTTTAAACACATATACCTTTTTACCTTTTCAATTCCTTCCTCTTCTTTCCTGACAATTTAAATCAATGTTCAAGTATTTTTTATTTTTTTATTGTAAAGAATAATAAATACATTTTAATTTAATTCTTCATTTTAGCTTCTGTTTTTTCAATGACGAATATTTGTGAAATATTTCTTCAAAATTATTATGATTAAAATTCAAAACTATTATTCTGGCAAATCTAGAAAATCTGTAGAATCAAATTTAAATCTTATTTCAAAGTCTTTTGAATTTCTTTTAAAATTTTTGTTCTGGAAAATCTAGAAGAAATAATGATTTGTCTTTGTTAGAAATATAGCTTGGTCGAATTTCTTATATATTCTAACAAAGTGCAGATTGGATTTTAACCTATTTAAAACATGCCATCAAAATTCTAAAATTAATCTTAATCAGGAAAAATTACTAATGATGTTCCATAAATTATTTTTTTATTTTTTTCTGAAAGATTCGAATTAGCTAGTTTTTCTCTTATTTTTTTTTTCGGTTGAATTTTGAATTTTAAAGAGTCAAAATTGAAGAAACTATGTTTCAAATTTTAATTTTCTTTTTTTTTCGCGTTTTCTCCTCTTTTAAACCATTATATTAAGTGGTTTTTTCGTCATTCATTCTCTACAAAAACTTTCCGTAAAAGGAAAAAAAATGTACGACGGAATGACAGACAGAAATACCCTTTTTTTTACGAAGAGATTTATTTATTAAAGGTGAATTGAGCAAATTGCCGATTGTAGCTGAGATAGGCGCCAGCGCCCCCCGCGTCCCCATAAGGGAATAAGCGGTAGGAAATGGATGGATGGGCTATTTTTTTTTAATTTATTTAACTATGTATCAAACTGGTAGCCCTTCGCAGTAGTGAGTACCCAAGAAGTAGCACTTGGTTTCAAAAAGGTTGGTAACCCCTGATACACGTACTCCAATTTATGTACCACGAAATTACGCATCTAATCACTAGTCACAGCTTAGTTATTACTAATGTGTTATTAAATGAGTACTTAGTGATCATCATTTCAAGGGTAGCTTTTTTGTGTGATGAAAACATGTTTGATAAACATTTTTGTTAGAAAATGTTAAACTTTGTAAACAGGCAGATAAGTGGGCAACTCGGGGTCCTAAATTCTCCTCTTCCTCCGCGCATGTCAATTGCACGTGTCAGGACTAAGGGTCTTCGTGCTACGTGTTTTCCGCCTCTTGAGCTTGATTTTTTAGAATAGTAAATAATTAAAATTATTTTTCAGTCATCACACATTGATTTAAAATGGGGGGACTGCAAAAAAAGAAGGTAAGTGTCGGCTTGGGTGGCTTGTCAGGTTTTTACAGTGCTAATACGATGGTAGCTAGCTACCCATGCTAGTGGTGCTAACCGTGCATTTTTGTTCCATGGCGGTCTTGCTAAATCATGTTTTTGTTATTGTGTCCACACGACTTAAATGTAGTCAAACTGTGCGATTTTAAATAAATGCCTTTCTGTGTTTTGTTTGCAGTATGAGAGTGGCGCCGCCACAAATTATATCACCAGAAACAAAGCCCGCAAGAAATTGCAACTGAGCCTCCCAGATTTCAGGTGAGTTGACTTAGTTTTTGTTTGATTATCAGCTGGAGATTGTTGACATTTACCTGTAATGTTGATCCTCCCACAGCATTTATTTGTTAACGAATTGTATGTTGTGCTTGCAGACGACTGTGCATCCTCAAAGGCATTTACCCTCACGAACCCAGACACAAAAAGAAAGTAAACAAGGGCTCCACAGCCCCAAGGACCTTCTACCTGCTCAAAGACATTCGCTTTCTTCTGCATGAGCCCATAGTGGGGAGGTTCAGAGACTATAAGGTACTGCTTGTTTATAAATATTTAGAGCAGTGGTTCTTAAAGGCCTACTGAAACCCACTACTACCGACTACACAGTCTTATAGTTTATATATCAATGATGAAATATTAACATTGCAACACATGCCAATACGGCCGGTTTACTTTACTAAATTACAATTTTAATTTTCCCGCAGAGTGTCCTGTTGAAAACGTCGCGGAATGATGACGCATATGTTGACGCGTGTTTGTGACGTTATTGGTTGGAGCGGACATATTAGCCCAGCACCACTTACGGCTAAAAGTCGTTTCTTTTCATCACGCAACTACGCAGTATTTTGGACATCTGTGTTGCTGAAGCTTTTGCAATTTTCTCAATTAATAATGGAGAAGTCAAAGTAGAAAGATGGAGGTGGGAAGCTTTTAGCCTTTAGCCACACAAACACACGGTGATTCCTTGTTTAAAATTTCCGGAGGTGAAACTTTACTCTGGATCAGAGCGGTCAAGTGAACATGGATCCCGACCAAATGTCAACCAGCAGTTTTTGGTGAGAAAATTGTGGTAAAAAGTCGTCTCTTACCGGAGATCAGCTGAGCTTGCGGCGTCCATACAGCTGCCGTCGACTTCCCTCAGACACTGGCCTCAAGACACCCGTAGACACACCTCTCCGACTATCAGGTACTATTTAACTCACTAAAACACCAACAACACTATAGAAAGATAAGGGATTTCCCAGAAGTATCCTAGTAAATGTCTAAAAACATCGGAATCCCTCCCAATGCAATCGCCTTTTTTTTTTTTTACTTGATTTTTTTTCTTTTTTTCTAGTCCTTCGCTATCAATATCCTCAAACACAAATCTTTCATCCTTGCTCACATAAATTGTCGTTTTCTCGGTCCGAATAGCTCTTACTGCTTGTGGCTCCTATTATAAACAATGTGAATATGAGTGGAGCCCTGCAACTTGTGACGTCACGCGCATATACTTCCGGTAAAGGCAGGGCTTTTCTATTTGCGACCAAAAGTTGCAAACTTTATCGTCAATGTTCTCTACTAAATCCTTTCAGCAAAAATATGGCAATATCGCGAAATGATCAAGTATGACACATAGAGTGGACCTGCTATTCCCGTTTAAATAAGATCTCATTTCAGTAGGCCTTCAACCTTGTTGGAGGTACCGAATCCCACCAGTTTCATATGCGCATTCATCGAACCCTTATTTAGTGAAAATTAAAATGTAGTTTGTTTTTCAAATTCAAGACAAAGTTATGTTGTTGTTTTTTTACTAGTGCACAAAATGAACGGTGCATGAACATCACCTTGTTCAGAGAAAAAAAACAACACAGTGCGAGAACTCACAATAAATTAAGCACTTGCAAATCAGATGGAAAATTAGAGAGAACATTCTTTGGTGGTATCCGTAATACGGCGATAATTAGAAGTTTTTATTTACACGATGAGTCGGATGTGTCTTGACCTCCGCGGTGGAGACGCTGCCGAACCCTTAAGGTCGACTCACCGAACCCCTAGGGTTCCATTGAACCCAGGTTAAGAACCACTGATTTAGAGGAAGAGCACACAGAAAGCAAAAATAGCAAAAGATTAATTTGTGCCAAAAAAAGACGGAAGAGGAACACCGTTGTATGGCTTTGGATTAGATTAAAAAAATCACACCAACAGAACAAAGACAATTTGAAAAACATTCTGCCAATGAATCGTTGCTAGTTAACATGTGTAATCTTATCTTTCCCCTAAAGACACAGCACAGAGAAGGCGTTTAAATGTGATCAAGTACTAACGTTGCCTCTAAATATCACGCATGTCAAATTTTTCAAGTTTCCTCTTTTTTGCCTCAGAGGTTGCTCACATCCCTGATATATGGTTTTATTTTATTTAATATATCTTATCATCTGGATATAAAATTACCTATACCGTATTTTCCGCGCTATAAGCCGCACCTTCAATGAATGGCATATTTAAAAACTTTGTAAACCTATAAGCCGTACCGGGTCATAAGCCGCGCCCACGCTGCGCTAAAGGGAATGTAAAAAAAACAGTCAGATAGGTCAGTCAAACTTTAATAATACAAACCAGTGTGCGAATGTGCAATCACAACAATAGTAACACTCAAAATATTGCAGAGCAATAGCAACATCAATAACTCAACTTTGTCACAGCACACAAAATAAACATTTAAAGCTCACCTTCAGAAGTTATTCCTCATCCATAAATCCCTCAAATTTTTCTTCTTCGGTGTCTGAATTAAAAAATTGGGCGAATGCGGCATCCAAAATGGCGGGCTCCGTCTCGTCGAAGTCATCAGAGTCAGTGTCGCTGTTGCTGTCCGGCAGTTCCATGAATCCTGCCTTCCTGGCCGGATCTTTTTTCAGCTATCTTGTTTTTACAATATGCGTGGAAAGTAGCCAGCTTTTCTTGAAAGTCTTTTGGCAGTTGCTGTGAAATAGTAGTCCGTGTGCGGATGGAGAGATTGCGTCTTTTCATGAACCGGAAACACCAAGAAGCACCACCTTTAAAATCATCCAAGTGAAGTTCGCTTGCTAGCGCTGTTGCCTTCATTGGAATAGTGATGGTGCTGACATTTCTGCTTGCTCCTCTCTGCTCAACTACCCACTGTTCGAGTTTGTCCTCCAACTGTTGCCATCTTGCTTTGTTCCCTCAAACTCTGTGTTGTCTTCTTTACTTGGCGCAGGTCATCTTGTTGCTTCCTCCACCTAAGCACCATTGATTCATTTATGTTCAATTCTCTCGCTGCTGCTCTATTTCCGTGTTCTTCTGCGTGACTTATTTCCTTGAGTTTGAATTTTGCGTTGTACGCGTGTCTTTTAGTAGGAGCCATTTTGTGGTCGTCTTTACAGCAACACACAAATGAAATGAATTGGATTAGCCGCGCGCTTCTTCTTCTACGGGGGCGGGTGCTTACCTTGGCGGTTGCGTACCGTAGAAGAGGAAGTGCTTCCTCTTTCCAGGTGGGCGGGCGCTTACCTTGGCGGTTGCTTACCGTAGAAGAAGAAGCGCTTCCTCTTCTACGGGGAAAAAAGATGGCGGCTGTTTACCGTAGTTGCGAAACCTAAACTCTATGAAAATAAATATTTATATTAATACATATATAAGGCGCACCGGGTTATAAGCCGCACTGTCACCTTTTGAGAAAATTTTTGGTTTTTAGGTGCGGCTTATAGCGCGGAAAATACGGTACTTGGATATATATATGTTTGTCTATATTGCACAGCACTACTTGCAGGCAATATTTGACTGTGAAGAAAATCAAACCAGCCAGACTCCAGTTCAAAACTTTGAAACAAGCATTTTTTGCAGCAAATTCCGATGAACAGTAAACCGCTTCTGTTATCTACAGCAGTGGTTCCTAAAGGTGGGCCAGAAGGCCAAATGTGCCCCGCTGACTCGTTTTCTTTGGTGCTCATAAAGAGTGGCTTCCAAATTTAAATACATAATCAAACTGATCTCTTTTAAGCTCACACAATCATTGGTAGCTCTTTTGCAAGGCTAAATGGATAGAGATATAGATGGATGGAGGATTTGGGTTTAGCGTCTCACTCATTGGAACCCCTGATCTAGACTAACTTTGACTTGCATTTTGGCAATAGGTCCTTTTTAAAAGTAGCAGGGTGTTCATGTAAAAGATTATGTTTAACTAGCCTTTTATCAATTGGTCTACAAAAAAACACAGAGCCATACTATATAAGCATCTTTGACATTTACATTGTTACTTTTTAATATAATTTTATGACTTTTGTTTTTGACTAAATTGTCAATAATCTCCTATTGACAAGAGGCTCCTAGTGCTTAGCTGTCAAAAAAGGTGGCCCCAGAAATGTTTAGTTTCATAGCCCAGCCCTGAAATGCTTGGATTTTACTGACGTCACGTCTGGCTCACACGCCGCCCATTAAGTATGTGTGGTGGTCAGGCTAGTTCTGTTCTCAATGGGTGCAAGATGCCATTTAGCTTTTCTCACAGACAAAATGCCCTAGGCTTGTGTTGTTTTTGGCTTTATGAATCGTTTAAATTGCGAAAAGGATAAACATTTCTTCAGAGTTCCCCAAGAGGTAATCAATAAGGGTGGAAGAGTGCAAATTTTGCAAAACGATGCTGAGAAGTGCAAGTCACACTTTAGTCCAAGTGAGCAGAGTCGTAGAATTCATGAGTTTACAATGATCACTTCGTTAAAGGTTTGTTTGATATACTTTTAACAGTTATTTCCCATTTAAGTACAAACCCTGTTTCCATATGATTTGGGAAATTGTGTTCGATGTAAATATAAACGGAATACAATGATTTGCAAATCCTTTTCAACCCATATTCAATTGAATGCACTACAAAGACAAAATATATGATGTTCAAACTCAAAAACTTTATTTTTTTTTGCAAATAATAATTAGCTTAGAATTTCATGGCTGTAACACATGCCAAATAAGTTGGGAAAAGGCATGTTCACCACTGTGTTTCATTACCTTTTCTTTTAACAACACTTAATAAACCTTTGGGAACTAAGGTGACACATTTTTGAAGCTTTTCAGGTGGATTTATTTCCCATTCTTGTTTTATGTACAGCTTAAGTTGTTCAACAGTCTGTGGTCTCCGCTGTTGTATTTTACGTTTCATAATGCGCCACACATTTTCAATGGGAGACAGGTCTGGACTACAGGCAAGCCAGTCTAGCACCCGCACTCTTTTACTAAGAAGCCACACTGTTATTACAAGTGACTTGGCATTGTCTTGCTGAAATAAGCAAGGGCGTCCATGATAATGTTGCTTGGATGGCAACATATGTAGCTCCAAAACCTGTATATACCTTTCAGCATTAACGGTGCCTTCACAGATGTGTAAGTTACCCATGCCTTAGGCACTAATGCACCCCCATACCATCATAGATGCTAGCTTTTCCACTTTGCACCTAGAGCAGTCCTGATGGTTCTTTTCCTCTTTGGTCCGTAGGACATGACGTTCACCGTTTCCAAAAAACAATTTGAAATGTGGACTTATCAGACCACAGAACACTTTTCCACTTTGCATCAGTCCATCTTAGCTGAGCTCGGGCCCAGCGAAGCCGGCGGCGTTTCTGGGTGTCGTTGATAAATGGCTTTGGCTTTGCATAGTAGTTTTAACTTGCACTTACAGATGTAGCGACAAACTGTAGTTGCTGACAGTGGATTTCTGAAGTGTTCCTGAGCCCATGTGGTGATATCCTTTACACACTAATGTCGCTTTTTGGTGCAGTATCGCCTGAGAGTATGAAGGTCCGTTATATCATTGCTTACATGCAGTGATTTCTCCAGATTCTCTGACCCTTTTGATGGTATTACAGACCGTAGATGGTGAAATTCCTAAATTTCTTGCAATAGCTCGTTGAGAAATGTTGTTCTTAAACTGTCCGACAATTTGTTCACAAAGTGGTGACCGTTTCCCTATCCTTGTTTGTGAATGACTGAGCATTTCACAGAAGCTGCTTTTATACCCAATCATGGCACCCACCTGTTACCAATTAGCCTGCACACCTGTGGAATATTCCAAATAAGTGTTTGATGGGAATTCCTCAACTTTATCAGTATTTATTGCCACCTTTCCCAACTTTGTCACGTGTTGCTGGCATCAAATTCTAAAGTTGATGATTATTTGCAAAAAAAAAGGATCAGTTTCAACCTCAAATGTGTTGTCTTTGTAGCATTTTCAACTGAATATGGGTTGAAAATTATTTGCAAGTCATTGTATTCCGTTTATATTTACATCTAACACAATTTCCCAACTCATATGGAAACGGGGTTTGTATTATCTTATTATTTGTATTTTTAAACTTATGTTTGCTACAAGTGTTTCGAAAAAGCTTTGCGTGTCTAAATAAAAGTAAGCACATTTGAGCAAAATCTTAAAGAGTTAGTTTTTTAACAAAGACTGCAATCATAAATGAAGCTTTCAACACGTACACAACATTAAGAGCTATAGTTTAATTTTGATAAAGACTGGGGAAAAAAACACTATTCGTAATCGGCGCGTGCAACAGCAACAATCATTAGTAGTAGTTGCAAAGTCAAATCATGAAGTGCAACCTTACACAAGCAAAAATTATATATATCTTCGGGACAGCCTTAATACCAATTTCCTGGACCCAGCCACACAAAGAACTTGTAGACCTCCATGCTTTTCCAAGTTTTCATCTGTTGTGTAGAATGGCATCTGGATCACAATATTTCTGGAAACTCAACCGATGTATAGTTTTTTTTATCACTCGACAAATCTTTTTTTGATAAAGTAAAGGCATCTTTTCCATTGGAAAGTTTGATTTTTTTGCTCGTATCTGCTTTTTGCAGGAAGATTTAAGCCTTTTCTGTGCTCAGTTTGCGCGCTGCTTGCTGTTCAACAGCCATCTTAGCTTGGTAGACCACCTTTGGTTTTCACTTCCTGAAAGAAGTCACGTGTCGGAATAAAATCAATTCATTTTTGTGTGATTTTAAGTCATTGTTGGTCATTGTGTAGTTTTGTATAGCATAAACAATAAATGTCCTTTTCCCCATTTGAAAAGGTATTTGTTCGCAAACTCAAGAGAGCTTATGGAAAGACTGAATATTCTGCAGTGCAAAGGCTTAAGGACAACAAGCCAACCTATAAATTGGATCACATTGTCAAAGAAAGGTAAGGCACAGGGTTAAGGTTAGTAATTTGTAGTTCGTAGAATAATTTTTTGTTTTTTTAAGGTTCATGTTTTAATGAATCCTTATTAAAACAAAACAAATACACTTTCTGAAAGGGATTATTTAAGTATATCTAACATGATATTTTACCTCTGCATTGCAGGTATCCCACCTTCATTGATGCGCTGCGTGATATTGATGATGCACTCTGCATGTGCTTCCTCTTCTCCACGTTTGCTCGAACAGGAAAATGCCACGTACAAACCATACAGCTGTGTCGACGCCTCACTGTAGAGTGGATGAACTACGTGGTTGCCTCTCGTGCCCTCAGAAAGGTACCGGCTTTGCGAACCGATGAAAAAGTCTTATTGTCAATTATCAAAGGGGTTCTACGATGATTCTAATTATTTTTAAATTTAACACACTTCCATGTGGTCTAGATAATATGTATTAGATATGCTTAGGTGTTTTTGCTTCACAGTCACGTTTTCAACCACTATGAGTTTATTAGCAAACTGTCCGTTTCATAAGCGTATCCTTTTAGATTGCAGATGAAACAATACACACGCCGCCTTTTCAAAAAGTTTAAGAATTTGTCTTTTGAAAATGTGCACTGTTAAATATTTATCTTTAAGAGAAACATCAAACGGCTATTTTTTTTTTTTTTTTCCCCAGGAAAAAAAAACTTCATAGATTTACCCGTCACAACATTAGTTATACCTTTTGCGGTGCACAATGCAGCATCTAAAAAAGCTGCTTTTTTTCAATGCATGTTTGTTTTACTATGCACATACCACGATTATATAAAAATATTACTTTATTTTACCTTCTCTTGTGGTATCTCAAGCCAAGTAGAAATGTCACAATGGCAACCATCTTTTTTTGTTATTTTAGCAGCGTGGCGCAGTGGGAAAGTGGCCGTGCGCAACCCGAGGGTCACTGGTTCAAATCCCACCTGGAACCAACCTCGTCATGTCCGTTGTGTCCTGAGCAAGACACTTCACCCTTGCTCCTGATGGTTAGCGCCTTGCATGGCAGCTCCCTCCATCAGTGTGTGAATGTGGAAGTAGTGTCAAAGCGCTTTGAGTACCTTGAAGGTAGAAAAGCGCTATACAAGTACAACCCATTTATCATTTTATTTAATCAAACTTTGTACCGGCCCATGTTGACAAAACAGTCAAGTGTGAAATATTGTCAACACTAGGGCTGGGCGATATATCGATATATACGCTATATCGCGGGTGTGTCTCTGTGCGATATAGAAAATGACTATATCGTAATATTCGAGTATACGTTCTCACGCAGTTGCTTTTAGCTGCGGGCATTACTACAGGCTCTTCTCACTCTTTCCTGTCTCTCCTCACAGATAAGCAGGCGCACATTCTTACATACGTCACATACTGTCACGTCATACGTCACATACCTATACGCCCTCGCAGAGCAGAGAGGTAGCAGACTGGGCTACGTTAGCTGCTAACGTAGCCGTACGAGAGAAAGAAGGTGCGGATCTGGTAACAAATGAAGCAAGACTTAATTCCCAATAAAAACTGCAGGGTTTCCACCCTCTGGCGGTGGTTCGGCTTCAAGCGGGAATATGTCGAATAGACAGATTTAATTTGTCAAGTGTGGGGCACATGCATTGCTACCAAAAGTAGCATAACTGCTAATATATAGCATCGTTTGAAAAGTCACTCGCTAGAGAATAGAGAATTTCATAACCTTAGTAACATACCACATAGTGAAGGACAAATACTATTTGGTTTCCTATTATGCAGCTCATTTTTATTTGACACTTAAAATGTCTCTGACAATCATGCACTTTATGTTTTGGCAATGACTTGAATGTTTGTGCCATTGCTTAAAAACTTTAATAAATACACTTTTGTTCAATTGACTTAGTTGTGATTTCCCTCTCTTCATGAAAGTTTAAAAGTAGCACATATGAATGCAGTATGAAGAAGAATGTTTTAATGTATACACATATAATCATACTGCTGTGATTATATGCATCAAGTGTTCATTGAAGGCCAAGGCAAAATATCGTAATGTATATCGCGATATGGCCTAAAAATATCGCAATATTAAAAAAAGGCAATATCGCCCAGCCCTAGTCAACACACACAAAAGTATGGATTTTACCGGCAGGTCTGCATGAGACAAGTAGGATTGACATGGGAGGCTGTAGCCAACAGTCTCGGTACAAGATAAGAGTAGAGAGGGAGGAGGTTGACAGACGGCATACACTGAAATGTTCACATAAGTACATCCCGTCATCACAATGGCTCAGTGTTCAGTGGCATCCAAAACTTCTGTAAACTCACGTCCAAATGCATGAACTTTTTGATTTGACACTTTGACATTGTTTAACAAGAGTATCCAATATTACTGTATAACAACATTTATAAGTCAAAAAGACAAAAATCATCATAGTTCCCCTTTAGGAAGGAGTCTTTTTCAAAGGCAATCATCATTTAACTGTTCTCTGTAGGTTTTCATCTCGATCAAGGGAATATATTACCAAGCTGAGGTGATGGGGCAGATAATTACATGGCTGGTGCCCTATCAATTCGCCCATGATGTAAGTACACAGTGATGAAGGAAAGCACATTTATTTAGCAATTAGTGAGCAGTCAGGCCTTGTTGCAGCGTTGTCAGCATTTAATTCCGCTAACTGCCTGGATATGATTAAGCTGTTATAGAAATTTGAATGTCTCAGCGATAATATGCTCTCATTGATGTCATCCCTCAAGAAGGGATTTTTACCTGTGTCATTCTGTTTTAATGAAGTCAAAATGTGATGGATTAACTGTTTTGTTCTTACAGCATCCAACAGATGTTGACTACAGAGTCATGGCAACCTTCACAGAGTTGTACACAACTCTCTTGGGTTTCATCAACTTCCGACTCTACCATTCCCTCAACCTTGTTTACCCGCCGAAGGTATAAATTAGTAAAATGCCCTATCTCAGGCTACAAAATGAAAAACAAAAACAAACGTAAAGTCTCACCTAAATGTTTTCTAAACATGTTTTATTGTGTTATTATTTGTTAATTGTATTTTGTTTTAAAGCTTGGCGGTAAAACGGATCAAGAACCAAAGTGTAAGGATGAGGAGGACTATGCCATGAATTCAGAAAGCTACTTGGAGGTAAACTTTTTGGCGAACCGGATCACTAGACAATTTTGTATGCTGGCAGATATTTTTTAAATTGTGGATTATATTGCATGCAGAAACTTTCTGCTTTGAGTGCCAGTCTGGCCCGGGCTGTTTCTGCTGCGGACGAAGAGGAGACTCAACTGGATCACTTTCCTGTTGATGAGGTACAAACAAAATAACCTAAAACTAGATTTGCTGCTTCTAATGTGTAGATAAATATCTTTGCTTTCATTATCACTATTATTTAGATATGAATAAAAAAATTAATAATTGGTCTCTGGTGACAAAGGTGAGAGAGGTCAAATACACCAAAGCTTTTGGAGGTGTGAAACTGGGGAATATTGTTGTGATTGGTTGCCATGACTGAAGTGTTTTCACTCAAAACAATCAGAACCTAAATCATGTGTGTGTGAAGGTAACCTAACTTTAATGTATCAGAAAGGTATGATTGTTTTAAAGGATGTGATTTATAAATTTACCCCTCAGGAGGACATAGAAAAGATGGAAGCAAGAGAAAAAGAACAGAAGCAACAGGAAGCCCACACGAAGATATTTGAGGGCTTGAAGTTTTTCCTAAACAGAGAAGTTCCCAGAGAGTCTCTGGCTTTTGTTCTTCGGTGAGTAAGATACTCAGCCATGGTAATGATAAACTCACTGTATGTTTTCATGACAACCCAGTAAAACTGCAAGAAAGTTTTCTTGGCCTTTTGGGTTTTTGAAAACAACCCAATTTACATGGAAATGTAAAAACAACGAAAACACTGTAATGTACATGCCTGGCCCTTATTTTATGATGATCATTTGTAAAGGAAAAACTGAGTATGTCTGCAACTACTAGAGATGTCTGGACCCCGGGATCAGGGCTGTTATCTGCTTTACAGACATGCAGAAGGTGTGTCTGAGTGAATTCCAGAAAGGTGTGTCTTGCCATTCATAACTGTCGAATTTGGGAGCAAGCTGTAACGAGCTCATCGTCTAGAAGCCGCTTATATGTTACTAATCTTCACCACCATAGCGGAAAGTAAACAGTTTCTCCCAATTGTAATTATCACTGGAGGACTAGAGGAAAATGAACGGCTAAGAATCCTAGAGACACATACCAACCAGTATGATACAAAAAGCTAACCGCTAAAGCTTCAATGTAAAGTAGGAGTGATCGATCTTTATGTTGATACTAGCGATGTACTAAGAATAACCTCAGAAAAACTCTCAATGGTTAGTAATACTGTTTTAAAATAATATTATTGAAAAACCATAAATGATAACTGCACTTTCATAAACTCACGGATTGACTGGTGCCAGTTCTCTAGCTTAAATTCCAACTTGAAAACAATAGACAATGTCTTTCCCTTTCAGGAAACATACCCCAATATAAACTGATATAAACACATTGCTGTTTGAGGAACTAAGATATTGAGTTGTGCACATACAAGCTGCGCGAATTCAGAACAGAGTGATCGTAACGTGTGTTCAAGGACTGCTAAACAGAATAGGACACTACAACGCCCAACACATATTTGTTATGCATTTTTAATTTTTTAATAAATCTTATAAAGCTACAGTACAACAAAATCTTAGACATTAAAACAGATAAGATACTAAGACTGTGTAAATCATAACAACAAAGCATCAAAATCAGATTAAATCTGCGGCCAAAAAATTGGATTGGGATCGGAGTCCAAAATGTTGATTTGTCTATCCCTAACAATCATTGCTTGTTATCTTGCATCTTATCCCATCCTGCATTTTGAATGGTGTGGCTCTGTGTGTTTAGAAGTTGATGTATGTTATAATTAGTGCTGTCAAACGATACATTTTTTAATTGCGATTAATCACACTTTTGAATTTACATTAATCGCAGTGAAAATATTTACTTGCAGAATTTAAATGGACTTTTAAGAGACACTGTTTTGACACAAATTAAGTTTTATTTTCAAAGACTTATACAAACATTTTAAAATGTTTTGCCTAACTGCAAGTCATTGATTTGCTCAAAAACCTGGTAAGAGTAAGAATTAAATGCTCATTTGGCAATAATTTGCAATAATATAGCAAATAACAAGGTACACATGGACACTAATAGGTAATGTAGTAAACACACCCATTAACAACTCAACATACTGTAGTGCACCATTTACATCTGCATTTACTTTTCCTTTAACTAGTTGTTTAAACAAACAAGCCTATTTACATTTTCAGATGAACAGTGCTGATCTTTTTTTTTTAGTACAATGTGACCTGCCAATTAAACAAGTATTTCACAGGGTACAGTGGAAGCAGGGGTAGCTAAGTATTTTTTTTTACAAAATGTAGGAGTTTAGTTTGTAGAAAGTAACATGTAGGCACATCCTTCTTCATGCCATGTGCTACTTGTTGTGCTTTCAACTCCGATATATTAGCAGGGCTGTGCTTGAAATGTCCCACAATTTTGCGGCATTTCACTAAAGGCACATTAAATCCTGCGTCACACAAAGCCACAGTGATAAGTCTCTGTACAGCATGAAATGGTAAACTTCTTACAGCAGCAACCATGTTGTGAGCGCTGTCTGTCCCTAATGTACTGACCTTCTCAGTAATAATCCGGTCCTTGGCAACTTGAAGGAACGGACTTGTGCATGCTCCAGCAAAATGTATTTCCTCAGTTTGTGAAACACCCAAAGCAAAGGATTGTAGTTTCCGTTGTTTATCTATTAGTTATTCAGTAACTCCAAGTTAGATGTGACTACTTACCAAGGTCCAATAGTCTCCGGTAAGCAATATAAATTCAGCATCAGCCAGTAGTTGTAACTTGCTGCTTTTGTGTGTGCAGTAGAGTTAATTTATCCTTGTAATTGTTGTACGAGGAGTCCCATTTGGCGATATTCATGACATCTTGCAGTCCTTAGTCTTCAACGATGTTCAGTAGCCATCATGCAGTGACTATACATTTTGCAAAGGCATTATTTAACTTATCGGAGGTGGTCTTGTTGACAAAATTTACACGGGTAAACTCGGCCAGCGTAGTTTGCTGTCCTTTTTTGTAGCATTTGTGCTAGCAGCATCCTTAAGTATGATATGTTTTGCTTTGCGATGATATTTTAAACTGGATGTGCTATGATAAGAAAGTTTGTCACTGCAATATGTAGAAACTATTTTTATCAATATTTCCCTCAGAGCGTTTTAAAGCTAAATTTGCCGCCGAGAACCGCTGGGACTCTACTCACTCGTCTTTGCACGGGTGTGCGGCCTGATCACTGCTCATGTAACTATGCGTGCCAACTTTCGGATCAACGTGTGATAAAAACACATTGAACACATAAATGAATTTGAATTCATTTATGATTAATGAGATTATTATTTTTAATAATCTCGTGTTGACACGATGAAGTTAACAGCCCTAGTTATAGTGGAATGCCACTAAAATGGTGGCAATATAGCATATGTAAGGTTTACTGGAGAAGGGTTATAATCGCAAAATGAGAACAGATCATTTGGCCTACCATTGTTTCGCTACTCCAAACACTTGACACAAATGTGAAAGTCCTCCGTTTTAACTGATGACCATTCTCAGTGTCCATTGGCAACACTAACTGTCCTCAATTGCTGTTAACATTTCCAGGTGTTTTGGTGGCGAGGTGTCATGGGAGAAGTCTGTCTGCATTGGGAGCACATACGACGTTACCGATGAGACAATCACACATCACATTGTCGACAGACCCAGCATTGACAAACCTTATATTAACCGGTAAAGGAAAATCATGTGTTTTGTCTTTTAGTATTATTGAAATCTATGGTTAGTGTGAAGTGAGGTTCTGGGAAATTGTTGCTGTTTTCCCTTTTGGCTCATTGTTGGATCACATAACTGCCTATTCATACCAACCAGTAATAATTGTACATAACCTTTAAAAGTTGTCTTCAATATTTTTTTTTGTGATTCTGTTTATTTTAGGTACTACATCCAGCCTCAATGGGTATATGACTGCATCAATGCCAAACTAGTCCTCCCTGTGGAGGACTACTTCCTCGGAGTCACTCTTCCACCCCACTTGTCTCCCTTCGTAGAGGAGAAGGAGGGAGATTATGTGCCTCCAGAGAAACTAAAGATGTTGGCCTTGCTAAGAGGAGAGAAACCTGGTAGGATTTGGGCTTAGGCTTTAGATCTTGAAACAATTTAAAATGATGCAAATTATTTCACACTCAGTACACTTATTTTATTTAATATTAGCAAAAAATGAGGAAGAGGAGAGTGAAGAAGAAGAGGAGGAGGTGGTGGAGGAAGAAGAAGAGGATGATGCTGAAGAGGAAGAGGACGAGGAAGAAGAGAAAAACCTGAAGAAGATGGAGGAGCAAAGAGCCCAGGGCAAAGTTAGTGACACATGATCCATCTTTTTTGCCATCCCTTAGCTGCTGCAATACGAATTTTAATTCACACTCATTTTTTTTAGTCCCTACAGGTCAAAGTGACACCTGGAAAAGTGAAGTTAGAGAACCGAGCTAAACAGGAGCAGGAAGAAAAAGCTGAGGAGAAACGCCTGGCCGTCATGATGATGAAGAAAAAAGAGAAGTATCTCTATGACAAGATCATGTTTGGAAAAAAGAGAAAAGTCAGAGAGGTCAGTCCATTTCCTTGTTTGTTGGGTATTGATTTCAATGGTGCAGTCTGTTTGCAGTGATTAGACTTCACATTTTTAACATAGATTTCATTCTATCCAGTGTTGGCCCTCTTTTCACAGCTAGGAATGTTAAACAATATAACATACGTGCCTCTTAAAAAATGTGCTGGTCATGTGATGATTTCACCGACTGGTGAATGAACTGTTTGACCCAAGTTAAGTTTTGGCTTATCAGTTTCTTTTGTCCCACTCTCACAGGCTAACAAGCTCACAGTGAAGAGGAAAGCGTATGACGACGCTGAAAAGGCAAAGAAGAAAAAGGCCAAAAAATGAATTATGTGATATTTCTTTTAAGACTATTCAACTTCAAGAGTTTGGCTGACATGTTCTAAAGCCCATTTAGTGCATTTAAGGTCCTCTTAGTGAGTGTCACATAACTGATGTTGTGGGTACATTAATATCTGCAAGGTAATATATGCTGATTGTGTAATTATTGACTAACATGTAGCTTGCTTGTCTGCGTTTTCTTGTAACTTCTCTTTGCTAGAATGTTGCAACAATTGTTTCGTATGATCAAGCAACCATTAATAAATGTTAATACTAGATAAAAGCTGCTCAGGTCCTGCTTGTTTCTTCACACAGATCAGAGCAATAATGTTGTAGCAGATTTATACAGCAATTGTCAGGAAAAATCTACCAACGGTGAGCTTGACAAACTAACACTTAGCAAGAATGACATGTCTTTGACTCTTCTTGCAGGGGGAGCAACATTAAAGTACCTCATCTCCAATTCCAAAAAAACCAAAACATATTCCCTGTTTACTAACTGGGTGGAGCCAATTTCAAACAACTTTTATCCTTATGACTCCATTCATGAACTTAAACTCTTTGAAGTCATCTTGTACCCACAGTGGTCTTTTTTTAAAGAATTTTATTGTTTCCAATATTCAACACATTTTTCAAATTTAAAGGTTAATGGGTTCAAATTGTGCCACACAGTTTCTATCATGTTCTACCCATAAATCACATCCTTTTTATTTGGAGAAAAACAGACTACACTGAGTATATAATTGTTTTTGTTGTATTACACTCACCACCCTGTTACCCTTTTTGACCCCATCGACTCCCATTATAATGCATATATTTTTGTATTCCCCATATGTTATGTTTTTTACATCGTTACAGAATGAATCAAGGCAGGTCTCTTTAAGACTTAAGGAAAATGTTCTAATGAATGTAATGACTGCTAGGTTAAACCAGAAGTTAACCAAATTAGGTTTCAAAACAGATCTGTTTCTTTTAGTCAAAATCCTGGCAATAAACGACTTAAGTGCAATGAAAATGATCGTGGTGAGTTTAGACTGATACAATAGTGTCAATGTGCTTATGAGTATATTTGTGCATGCCTGTTTTTGTAAAATCTTAAAGGGCAGGCCTTTTTGATATTGAGAAGAATTCCAAAGATAAAAAGAAAACATTTATGGTTGTCTTTGCAGCAGTGATGGAAGTAAAACTACTCTTAAAATACTGACTCTTTTGCAAGCAAGTCCATTTTGGGTCCCTCGGAAGAAAAACTTTCACCTAATGTTAAGAATGACAGACCTATGGGTTACTAAAGGTATTGACAATTTTCTTATATATAAGTAACCATGGCTGACTGGAAAAGAAGAGACTCAAAGTTTGAAAATGTGGCCCATGTCTGCAGGGGTGGAGGTCAACAGTTGCTACAACAAACCTGATTGGCTAACACTTTCACAGAGGATGTTAGTGACGACCGAGCTCTGTAAGCCCCGCTCCCCTCTTGACAGGCTGTTGTGGTCCTTGTGGGTTTTCCTCAATAACTTCATTCAATTCGGAGCCCACCCCTTTCACCCTGACCCGCATTCCACGTATGCCCACCCAGTTCGGGTCTCAGCCTGGCACTTGGAGTGCCTGAAGGAGCAAACTATGGGTGCTCAACAAAAGCAACAGTGTCAAGCCGATATGTGCAGAAGAGTTACTGTGTGTCTTTGGGCTGGAACGTTTATCCACAATAGGACAGATTTGGCCACAGGGGCCCAATTATAACAACTATGGCAGTAACTGTACAGTTTGACCATGAGATGTCCACAGCAAGAGCATATCAAAAAGTCATTACAAAGTTTAGTATTCAATGTCATTAGAGATGTGTTTTCTGTGGTATGGTTTGTTTTAACCATGCATAATACATTTTATTAAGAAGATCCATGGTTACATTTGGACAATTTGCTTTTTTGGAAAAGGAGTTAGGAGGAAGAAAAACATTTCTACTGACCCTTTCTACATAACTATTACTGATGGTTCATTCACACCATGACTTTGACATGTTAACACGTACAACATTTTTGTTTGCTTGCATTTTTGTCATTCCTATGTAAAAAGAAGGAAAGGTGTTCAAAATATCCAACACATAGGATTTTGACAAAAAAAGAACACGGTTTGTGCCGTGTTAATGTAACAAAATAAATACAAATACTACTGTTAGAGTTGATAACGTGTCCTCTGCAATCACAGTCATTATTTTGGCTTCCATCTTTTAATATGTTTGACAGTTTGCTGCTCAAAGAGTCTTGCATTTTCTCCTGATTCTTGACGAGGTCTTTGTTGTTTTGTTAAGACACTCATTCATGCGGCGTATAGTTCCTTTCAGATGTTGTTTCTGAATCTGCAAAGCCACATAATTTTTCGATTAATAAACTTCATGACTTCGACTCTGGCTTTCTCTGATTCTCCATTTTATTGGAACATATTTGACAGTTTTCTACTCAAAGAACCATAAACTTTTCTCCTGCTTCCCTAAGTCGCATGCTTGGCAATGTCTGCCTTGTGTTTTGTCAGATGATCATTGTAGACTTTTTTTTTCTTTTCACATTGCTTCACTGAATCAACAAAGTCACCTTATTTTTTTTGTTGATAAACTTCATGGGTCTGATTTTGGCTTTCTCCGGTCCTCCATTTACAGTAATACAGTGTTTTCACTGTTTTCTGCTCAAAGGGCCTTGAATTTTCTCTAACTTGCACGCTTTCTTGGCAATTTTTGCATTTTGTCTGATGCTCATTGATGTAGACTTTCATCCTTTTCAGAGTGCTTCTCTGAATACTTAAAACCACCTTTTATTTTTTTTGTTTGTAGACTTAATGATTTTGACAGGTGCCACTTAGACACCGACCTCCACCACCTTCGTCTGCCTGTTGCTCTGTTAAAATGTCATCGTGTTCTTCTCCTCAGTTATTTAAAGCCCAGTCACAATCATTCTGGAATCAATGTATATTCAGATTGAATTTTCCCATGTACAACTACGCCTCTGTAGTTGTGTGACAGGACCAGAATATTGCAAACTGGTGGCATGTATTCCAAAATGCAACCTTGATAGAAGTTAAATGTTTGATGTAGCTCTTGTGGATCTCTGACTGCTGTGCAGTTTACACCTAAAGTTGTCATCTAGAAGCCACTCTGTAATGGCCCAAGCATTGTGGTGATAAACTATCTGCTTCATGCACATTCCGCATGTAGCGTGTATGGTAAAGGATTTCAAAGACTGTATAGAGACGTCTTGATCATGTAGTACAAATACTGTCTTTGTTCTTTAGCTTGCTGAATTTGTTGTTTTACGTCCCTTCCGCCCCTCCTATCAGCTTGCAGTGTGTGCAATCAATGGCCTGTCTGTATGGCGACACAGAACAGGGACTATGCAAGCCTCTCCTCCCTCGCTCCATCCCTCTCTCTTGTGTGTGTGTGTGTGTGTGTGTGTGTGTGTGTGTGTGTGTGTGTGTGTGTGTGTGTGTGTGTGTGTGTGTGTGTGTGTGTGTGTGTGTGTGTGTGTGTGTGTGTGTGTGTGTGTGTGTGTGTGTGTGTGCGTGTGTGTGTGCGTGTGTGTGTTTGTCTCTCTGACAAGTGCTCATTCCCTGACAAGAGTCCCTGATGCAGCGGGGACCAGAGCCTCCCTGCAATGCTTTGTTCAGCGAGATGGCTTTTGCATCAAAAAGTTAGGCGCAGGAGGCGGGCTGAGGGCTCAGGTGTGTTTTTATAGGCAGCTTGAAACTGGAGAAGATGTGGGAGATCTCTTATGTGGACATGTGATAAGGTGAGATCTGCATTGGACTTTGCTGCCTCTCATATCTCTATATGACGATCAGATGTAAGAACTTGTGCGGTAGCTAAGCAACTTGTTTTTGACAGGTGGAGTATGAAAGGAAAGACCATGCAACCAGACATTCCAAGTTGGACTAATGTATGAAGGTAAGAACTCGCCAGTCTGTGTTTCTCTTTTCCGCTGCTGTTGATGAACACTGAGTAAATATTATTATGCTTAATATTATCCATCCATCCATCCATTTTCTACCGCTTATTCCCTTTCGGGGTCGCGGGGGGCGCTGGCACCTATCTCAGCTACAATCGGGCGGAAGGCAGGGTACACCCTGGACAAGTCACCACCTCATCGCTAGTGTGCATAATACCAGTTTATACCAGTTGTTTACTCCAGCAACAAATGAATGCCTTAAAATAGAGCCGTCATAAAAAGCTCATTGACAGACTACATAAGGGTCTTTGTTGTCACAACTGTGCTTAAAAATAGAAAACCCGTTTCCATTTGAGTTGGGAAATTGTGTTAGATGTAAATATAAACGGAATACAATGATTTGCAAATACTTTTCAACCCATATTCAGTTAAATGCACTACAAAGACAAGATATTTGATGTTCAAACTCATAAACTTCATTTTTTTTGTGCAAATAATTAACTTAGAATTTCATGGCTGCAACACATGCCAAAGTAGTTGGGAAAGGGCATGTTCACCACTGTGTTACATCACCTTTTCTTTTAACAACACTCAATAAACATTTGGGAACTAAAGGAAACTAATTGTTGAAACTTGGAAAGGGGAATTATTTCCATTTCTTGTTTTATGTAGAGCTTCAGTCGTTCAACAGTCCGGGGTCTCCACTGTTGTATTTTACGCTTCATAATGCGCCACACATTTTTGATGGGAGACAGGTCTGGACTGCAGGCGGGCCAGGAAAGTACCCGCACTCTTTAAATACAAAGCCACGCTGTTGTAACACGTGGCTTGGCATCGTCTTGCTGAAATAAACAGGGGCGTCCTTGATAACGTTGCTTGGATGTAAACATATGTTGCTCCAAAACCTGTATGGACCATTCAGCATTAATGGTGCCTTCACAGATGTGTAAGTTACCTATGCCTTGGGCACTAATGCACCCTCGTACCATCACAGATGCTGGCTTTCGAACTTTGTGCCTATAACAATCCGAATGGTTATTTTCTTCTTTGTTCCAAAGGACACCATGTCCATAGTTTCCAAATATATTTTGAAATGTGGACTTGTCAGACCACAGAACACTTTTCCACTTTGCATCAGTCTGTGTTTGTGGGTGTTGTTGATGAATGAGTTTTGCTTTGCTTAGTAGAGTTTTAACTTGCACTTACAGATGTAACGACCAACTATAGTTACTGACAGTGGTTTTATGAAGTGTTCCTGAGCCCATGTGGATATATCCTTTACACACTGATGTCTGTTTTTGATGCAATACCACCTGAGGGATCAAAGGTCCGTAATATCATCGCTTACGTGCAGTGATTTCTCCAGATTCTCTGAACCTTTTGATGATTTTACGGACCGTAGATGGTAAAATCCCTAAATTCCTTGCAATAGCTCGTTGAGAAATGTTGTTCTAAAACTGTTCGCCAATTTGCTTACAAATTGGTGACCCTCGCCCCATCCTTGTTTGTGAATTACTTAGCATTTCATGGAAGCTGCTTTTATACCCAATCATGGCACCCACCTGTTCCCAATTAGCCTGCACACCTGTGGGATGTTCCAAATAAGTGTTTGATGAGCATTCCTCAACTTTATTGATATTCCTCAACTTCTTTGTAACGTGTTGCTGGCATCAAATTCTAAAGTTTATGATTATTTGCAAACAAAAAAATGATCAGTTAGAACATCAAATACATTGTCTTTGTAGCATGTTCAACAGGATATGGGTTGAAAATAATTTGCAGATCATTGTATTCTGTTTATTTTTACATCTAACACAATTTCCCAACTGTATCAAAAAAACGACATCAATCTCTAAAGGATATCGCCACATGGGCTCAAGAAAACTTCAGAAAACCATTGTCACTAAATACAGTTCGTCGCTACATCTGTAAGTGCAAGTTAAAGCTCTACTATGCAAAGCGATAGCCATTTATCAACAATATCCAGAAACTCCGCCGGCTTCTCTGTGCCCGAGATCATCTAAGATGGACTGATGCAAAGTGGAAAAGTGTTCTGTGGTCTGACGAGTCCACATTTCAAATTTTTGGGGGAAATATTCAACATCGTGTCATCCAGACCAAAGGGAAAGCGAACCATCTAGACTGTTATCGACGCAAAGTTCAAAAGCCAGCATCTGTGATGGTATGGGGGTGCATTAGTGCCCATGGCAGGGGTAACTTACACATCTGTGAAGGTACCATTAATGCTGAAAGGTACATACAGGTTTTGGAAAAACATATGCTGCCATCTAAGCGCTGTCTTTTTCATGGACGCCTCTGCTTATTTCAGCAAGACAATCCCAAGCCACATTCAGCACGTGCTACAGCAGCGTGGCTTCGTAGTAAAAGAGTGCGGGTACTTTCCTGGCCCGCCTGCAGTCCAGACCTGTCTCCCATCGAAAATGTGTGGCGCATTATGGAGCGTAAAATACGACAGCGGAGACCTCGGACTGTTGAACGACTGAAGCGCTACATAAAACAAGAATGAGAAATAATTCCACTTTCAAAGCTTCAACAATTAGTTTCCTCAGTTCCCAAACGTTTATTGAGTGTTATTAAAAGAAAAGATGTAACACAGTGGTGAACATGCCCTTTCCCAACTACTTTGGCACGTGTTGCAGCCATGAAATTCTAAGTTAATTATTATTTGCAAAAGAACATAAAGTTTATGAGTTTGAACATCAAATATCTTGTCATTGTAGTGCATTCAACTGAATATGGGTTGAAAAGGATTTGCAAATCATAGTATTCCGTTTATATTTACATCTAACACAATTTCCCAACTCATATGGAAACGGGGTTTGT
Source organism: Nerophis ophidion (assembly GCF_033978795.1). Classification (NCBI taxonomy): domain Eukaryota; kingdom Metazoa; phylum Chordata; class Actinopteri; order Syngnathiformes; family Syngnathidae; genus Nerophis; species Nerophis ophidion. The sequence goes on along the minus strand of NC_084617.1, from coordinate 53,394,841 downwards.
ACATGTATATACTGTACGTACATGAATATATGTACGTATAAAACCCAACACCAAGAAAAGACATTTGAAAGGCAATTCAATATAAATAAAGAATAGTGAACAACAGGCTGAATAAGTGTATGTTATGACGCATAAATAACCAACTGAGAAGGTGCCAGGTATGTTCACGTAACATATTATGGTAAGAGTCTTTCAAATAACTATAACATATAGAACATGTTATACGTTTACCAAACAATATGTCACTCCTAATCTATAAATCCCATGAAATCTTGTACGTCTAGTCTCTTATGTGAATGAGCTAAATAATATTATTTGATATTTTATGGTAATATGTTAATAATTTCACTCATAAGTCGCTCCTGAATATAAGTCGCACCCCTGGCCAAACTATGAAAAAAACGGCGATTTATAGTCCGAAAAATACGGTATATACGTACGGGGACGGCGTGACAACGTTGGTAGAGTGGCTGTGCCAGAAATCGGAGGGTTATTGCTTCAATCCCCACCTTCTACCATCCTAGTTACATCCGTTGTGTCCTTGGGCAAGACACTTCACCCTTGCTCCTGATGGGTCCTGGTGAGCACCTTGCATGGCAGCTCCTGCCGTCAGTGTGTGAATTTGTGTGTGAACGGGCGAATGTGGAAACACTCTCAAAGCGCTTTGGGCTCCTTCAAAAAATATGTGTATACGTACATGTGTACATGTATTTAAGTGTATATGTACATGTATATACGTAAATACATATATACAAAACCCAAAACCAGTGAAGTTTGCATATTGTGTAAATCATAAATAAAAACCGAATGATTTGCAAATCCTTTTCAACCTATATTCAATTCAATACACTGCAATTATAAAGAAAGATTTTCACACATAGAAGTAATCATGAACTTAAAGTGCCCTCTTTGGGGATTGTAATAGAGATCCATCTGGATTCATGAACTTAATTGTAAACATTTCTTCACTAAAAAAGAAATATTTAACATCAATATTTATGGAACATGTCCAGAAAATGGCTTCACGGGGTTAGTGTGTCTGCCTCACAATACGAAGGTCCTGCAGTCCTGGGTTCAAATCCAGGCTTGGGATCTTTCTGTGTGGAGTTTACATGTCCTCCCCGTGAATGCGTGGGTTTCCTCCGGGTACTCCGGCTTCCTACCACTTCCAAAGACATGCACCAGGGCGGTATAGCTCGGTTGGTAGAGCGGCCGTGCCAGCAACTTGAGGGTTCCAGGTTCGATCCCCGCTTCCGCCATCCTAGTCACTGCCGCTGTGTCCTTGGGCAAGACACTTTACCCACCTGCTCTCAGTGCCACCCACACTGGTTTAAATGTAAAAATTAGATATTGGGTTTCACTGTGTAAAGCGCTTTGAGTCATTAGAGAAAAAGCGCTATATAAATATAATTCACTTCACTTCACAAAGACAAGACATTTAACGTTCCAACTGAAGGAATTTTGCAAATATCAGCTCATTTGGAATTTAATGCCTGTAACATGTTTCAAAAAAGCTTGTACAAGTGACAAAAAAGACTGAGAATGTTGAGGAATGCTCATCAAACACTTATTTGTAACATCCCATAGGCAAATAGGCCAATTGGGAACAGGTGGGTGATTCGGTATAAAAGCAGCTTTCATGAAATGCTGAGTCATTCACTAACAAGGATGTAGCGAGGGTCACCACTTTGTAAGCAAATTGTCGAACAGTTTAAGAACAACATTTATCAATGAGTTATTGCAAGGAATTTAGGGATTGGACCATCTATGGTCGGTAATATCAAAAGGTTAAGAGAATCTGGAGAAATCACTGCATGTAAGCGATGATATAACGGACCTTCTATCCCTCAGGCAGTACTGCATCAAAAAGCGACATCACTGTGTAAAGGATATCACCACATGTGCTCAGGAACACTTCAGAAAACCACTATCAGTAACTACAGTTTGTCGCTACATCTGTAAGTGCAAGTTAAAACTCTACTATTCAAAGCAAAAGCCATTTATCAACAACACCCAGAAACGCCGCCGGCTTCACTGGATGGACAGATGCAAAGTGGAAAAGTGTTCTGTGGTCTGACGAATCCACATTTCAAATTGTTTTTGGAAACTGGACGATGTGTCCTCCGGAACAAAGAGGAAAAGAACCATCCGTATTTTTATAGGCGCAAATTTCAAAAGCCAGCATCTGTGATGGTATGGGGGTGTACTAGTGCCCAAGGCATGGGTAACTTACCATTAATGCTGAAAGGTACATACAGGTTTTGGAGTAACATATCTTGCCATCCAAGCAACGTTATCATGTACGCCCCTGTTTCTTTCAGCAAGACAATGCCAAGCCACGTGTTACAACAGTGTGGCTTCATAATAAGAGTGCAGGTACTAGACTGACCTGCCTGTAGTCCAGACCCATGTCTCTCATTGAAAATGTGCGGTGCAATATGAAGCCTACAATACGACAACGGAGACCCTGGACTGTTGAACAACTCAAGCTGTACACCAGGCAAGAATAGGAAAGAGTTCCACCTGAAAAGCTTAAAACATTTGACTCCTCAGTTCCCTAATGTTTACTGAGTGTTATTAAAAGGAAAGGCCATGTAACACAGTGGTAAAAATGCCCCTGTGCCAACTTTTTAGCAATTTTTGCTGCCATTAAATTCTAAGTTAATGATTATTTGCAAAACAAAATGAAGTTTCTCAGTTCGAACATTGAATATCTTGTCTTTGCAGTCTATTCAATTCAATGTAAGTTGAAAAAGATTTACAAATCATTGTATTCTGTTTTTATTTACGAATTACACAGCATACCAACTTCACTGGTTTTGCATTTTGTACATATGTATACATAGTATATACGTATACTTGTATATATATAGGTATATACATATACAGTATGTATATACAGCTTTATGTATATACATATATAGTGTGTATATATACGTGTGTGTGCATGTATGTATGTATGTATGGGGGTATGTGTGTGTATGTATATATATATATACACACACACCTATATGTATGTGTGTTAACGTTTAACGAATGCCAGTTGATGTGTTTGCGCAACGCTGTGTTGTGTAAACATCACTTCCCAGTGCCTTATGAGCTGTGCTGGGCAATGAGTTGACTTTTAGACTTTTTAGCTCTTTGACCCTTCCCAAATAACTCTTAACCAGTGGGGATTTGTCGACCCGTGTTTGAAGTTATCACAATTCCTGGGCTGGACATATGTTACTCACCATAATTTTGGGGCTTTTTCGATGGCCGGATCGATTGTCTTCAGCTTACTGGCCCCATTTTAACATGTAACATTCCTTTTTAAAAATTTAAACTTTTAGACAATAAATATTGTATAAATACATTTAAAATAAATCACTCTCAACTACAGTAATTTTGACAATTTAATAATAATGTACAGTGTTTACCTTGGAGAGTGGACTTCTACGTTATCTCCTTCAGCTGTTTCTCCGTCAAACACACCATCAGCAGCATATGTTAATGAATAAATGTCCACCGTTAAGATGTTATTTCAACATTGTTGAGTGGTGTTAAACTATTTATTTTTTCATATGGTGTAGATAAGCAGTGATATGCTCCAACTGCTTCACCATGTTAGCTTCATGAGCTCCAAACCCCAACGCGCCAAATTTGGCCCCCTGGCCATCTTTGGGCACCCCTTACATTGACTATTGGATACAGAATATGACAAAAATTTGTATACCTCTCACATTTGTTTTTCTATCACAGTGTCTTTATCTGGTCAAATACACCATCAGCATCTTTTCTATATTTTCATGAATAAATGTCTGCCATTTGGATATTATTTTAAAATTTCTTGGCTGGCGTTAAATTCATTGTGCTTCAGTATGGTGCAGACCAGCAGTGATACGTTCAAATTGCTTCGCCAAGTTTGCTACACACTCTTCCATGTTTTTGATGATTTTTTTTTTTTAATTCAATGAATATCATACACTTCTTCTTCATAGCACTGTGCTTTACACTAACCTTTTCCTTCCCACGGTTGGAAAGCAAAGTTATGACCATTTTTCGCTATAAGCTAAATCTAGCAAGTAAGACATTAGATGATTAAGGGTTCACTTTGACATTTACTAAGCCAACTAATGGCGAGGAGGCTTCTAACTAAAATGTTTGTTTCTAACAATTAGCCGAGAGACAGCTCTTATCTCAAAACACGCTTGTTGGAGCACTCTTAAGTTAAGGTATCACTGTAAATACCTGCAAAAATAGCAATAAAGTATAATTTAATTCTGCATGGACTGATTCTTTTGTCTAAAAAATAAACCCAATATTACAGTATTGTGTTTTGCGGCTCTAGACTTCTTTGGTTACAAAAAAGCGGTGGTATAATGGCTTTTTTGATGATAAAAGATAGCTGACTCCTGGACTAGAACATTAAATGACTGAAGGAATGACACGTGCAGCTTGTGGTTTGCTGGTCCGCCGATAATATCAGACATGTTTTACCTAACCAGCACTTACAAACCAGCAAGGCAGACAAAGATGATCTACTACAGGATCTTTGTCTAATATGTTTGTGCATAAATCCTGACTGAAACTCTATATGTTGTTTTACATGATTTATTTATTATCCTCAACAACAATAATGGTGTAAGTTCATGTAAAAAAAACTGAGTGTAATGCAGTGTTTCCTGTTTCCTGGAAGTCAGCTGAGAACACGTTTGATACCACATGACCGCAGATCAGTATCTGCTGGAAACATTCTTCATTCATTCTTGTTTAGAAAACAGCACGGCTCAAGTGAAACACGGTGCTGATTTGGCAGGTGCTTCCAATTACAACGTATCATTTTTCCCAGAGATGCATTATTTATTTTATGAGACAACTGAGAAACAAGTACAGTGACGTCTAAACTGCAACAATTACGACTATTTTTGCACTGAATGTCATGTTTTCAGCATTTTAAATCTGTTTATCTTTCTTATATATACTGTACACATACTTGCCAACCCTCCCGGATTTTCCGAGAGACTCCCGGAATTCAGCGCCTCTCCCGAAAACCTCCCGGAAGACATTTTTCTCCCAAAAATCTCCCGAAATTCAGCAGGAGCTGGAGGCCACTCCCCCCCCTCCCCAGCTCAAACATGCACAGTTTGAAGCTTGAAAAGGAGGATTGCAGGCGGATCTGACGGCATTTAAAGTTCTTTTTAAAAAGACTGCTAATCCTCCTCCTTAATGAACACTCCGGAGGCAGAAGTTCATTAAGAGGGGCGGACTCACCGGCCCTCAGCCATGTTTCCGTCACACAGAGGAAGTCACTTCCGCGGGAATTGAAGAAATCCTTCAGGATAAACATTTTGTTTGTCAAAGATCTTGCGTTCACAAGACCGAACCTGGCAGGGGCCAGCACATCCAAGGGCGCAGCTAATCCAGGTGGGGCCCGACACACAGCCCGCAGATGGCGGGGGAGAGGAGCCACGAGGCGGGAAAGGAAGGCAGGAATCAGGCCACGTAAAAAAGCTGACTGGGACGTCGAAAAACCAACGTTGAAGTTGATCATATCAGTGGGAGAGGGGCAAAGATCCAACAGTGTTTGGCGGTCATACACAAGCAGTGAGCTGACAGAGACGAAAATAGACGCAAACAACACAAAAACGAACATAGCTGACAGCGAGAGACACCAGGGCAAAGCACATACTGGCGTCATCTTCTGGAAACTCAGAGGTGACGTTACTCAAATAGTGAAAGGTAAGTGTTGTTGTTTTTTATTAACCACCAAGCACAGTACAGTTAGTAAAACAACTGTCTTTTTATTACTGTGTATTTAATAGGTGCCGTCTGAAATTCAACTATTTCTTTAATTGATATATACAGTATAATAAAATAAATATATATGGCTAGAATTCACTGAAAGTTAAGTATTTCATACATATATCATTGTGTATACATATAGATATGTACATATATATATATATATATATATATGAAATACTACTCGAGTTGGTGAATTGGCTGTAAATATACACCCCTCCCCTCTTAACCACGCCCCCACCTCCCGAAATCGGAGGTCTCAAGGTTGGCAAGTATGACTGTACACTTTGGGCCTGATATACTTGTGGTTTGCGTGTACTAAACCACGTGCAAACTAGATAGCAGATGCAAAGCTGATCTCCTAAACATTCAACAATTGGATTACGTCTGTTAAATAAGTAGAATAAGGTGTGCAATCCATTTTGCGTCTGTCTCAATGAACATGCAAGATATATGCTGATCATCAAAACGCCCACAATATTGGGAAAAGATGCAAAAATAATGATTTAGCATGCGCAAAGTAATTTATCAACACTCATCAGCGTTTTGCTAGCACTTTTTTGCGTTTTATTTAGCACGTGTCAAAAAGACGTGCAAAGTGACCGTTCCACACACAGTTACGGGATCAGTGATGGAAAAACGAGATCCCTCTGTCCTGCATCTCAAGATTTTGGACTGATAGGAATAAAAAAATAATGTCTATTCAGCAACATAATTTTATACAGTGGTTACTGAAAGTATTCAAATCCCTTTGTTTCATTGCAGCCATTTGGTAAAATCTAAACATTTCATTTTATTTAAATGATAAATAAATAAATGGGTTTTACTTGTATAGCGCTTTTCTACCTTCAAGGTACTCAAAGCGCTTTGACACTACTTCCACATTCATCCATTCACACACACATTCACACACTGATGGAGGGAGCTGCCATGCAAGGCGCTAACCAGCACCCATCAGGAGCAAGGGTGAAGTGTCTTGCTCAGGACACAACGGACGTGACGAGGTTGGTTCTAGGTGGGATTTGAACCAGTGACCCTCGGGTTGCGCACGGCCACTCTTCCACTGCGCCACACCGTCCCTATTTCTCATTAATGTACACACAGCAGTAGGTGTGGTGTTCTTGGGATGCAACTCAGTATACTTCTTCTTTCAAACACGACAAGTTGAGTTTATACCAAAATGGATACATGGATGATTCAGCAGCGAATTGGGAGAATGTCATGTGGTCAGATGAAACCAAAATATAACTTTTTGGTATAAACTCAACTCGTCGTGTTTGGAGGAAGAAGAATACTGAGTTGCATCCCAAGAACACCACACCTACTGTGAAGCACGGGGGTGGAAACATCATGCTTTGGGGCTGTTTTTCTGCTCAGGGGACAGGACGATTGATCCGTGTTAAGGAAAGAATGAATGGGGCCATGTATCGTGAGATTTTGAGCCAAAACCTCCTTCCATCAATGAGAGCTTTAAATGGTTGACCAAATACACATTTTCCACCATAATTTACAAATAATTCTTTAAAATTCCTCCAATGTAAATTCCTGCATTTTTTTTTCACATTGTCTCTCACAGTTGAAGTGTACCTATGATGAAAATTACAGACCTCTGTCATCATTTTAAGTGGGAGAACTTGCACAATCGGTGGCTGACTACTTTTTTGCCCCACTGTACATCATCGTATAATATACGAAATACAAGACAATACAATACATTTAAAAATGTACCCCCCAAATACCCATTTACAATTCATTTAAAAATAAAAGGGGAATCTTTAAATCCACCAAATTAGTCTCAATATCATATTATTCAAATTTGATTAAAATGTTGCAAATTGACGATCAGTGATAATCACATCATACATACAAAGGTCAAGACCAAAATTATGCGACTGATGTGAATTCCTCAAATGGTAAATGGTAAATGGGTTGTACTTGCATAGCGCTTTTCTACCCCTTTTTAAGGAGCCCAAAGCGCTATGACAGTATTTCCACATTCGCCCATTCACACACACATTATTTTCCAACTTAATAAAGGTTTACTTCTAGTGTTATGTCTATTAGAAGTTGGGGTCACTGGGATGAGTTGGCCGAGTCTAGAATTGAATCCATATACTATGTTATAATTAATACAAGCACTGTGGAATTTTTTGCACTCTGTAAGCTTCAGAAGATTGTACCCATAAAAAAGGGGATTTGAGGGAGCATTAAAGTGGCAATCAATCAAACTAGATCTGAACTATCTAAGTCTACTCGGATGAGCGGCGAAACGTCTTCTAAGACAAACCAAACAGCCAGTTGTGATCGATTGAATTCCCTGAGATCTGGGCATCAACAACACAAACACGCCTACTAGTTTTGGATTACAGCTACGCCTTCAACACCATTCGCCCAACGAAGCTCTTTGGGAAGCTGATAGACCTTGGAGTACCGACACCCACCTGGACTTCCTTATAGACCAGTGGTTCTTAACCTTGTTGGAGGTACCGAACCCCACCAGTTTCATATGCACATTCATCGAACCCTTCTATAGTGAAAAATGAAATGTTTTTTTTGTTGTTTTTTCAAATTCAATACAAAGTTATATGTTTTGTTTACTGAAATGAGGTGGCGACTTGTCCAGGGTGTACACCACCTTCCATTTGGATGGATGGATGTTTTGTTTTTTTACTAGTGCACAACATGAACATCACCTTGTTCAAAGAACGAAACCAACACAGTGCATGAACTCCCAACAACTTACACACTTGCAAATCAGATGGAAAATTAAAGGTTACATTGTTTGTGGGGTAGCCATAATACTTAGACTTAAACTTACTTTTTATTGTCATTAAAATGTTAACTTTACAGTACAGATACGCCGATTGGGAGATGTTTTCATTTACACGATTGATTGAATGAAACTTTTGTTAGTAGATTGCACAAAACAATACATATTCCATACAATTGACCACTAAATGGTAACACCCGAATAAGTTTTTCAACTTGTTTAATTAAGTCGGTGTCCACGTTAATCAATTCATGAGTCTGGTGTGTCTTGACCGCTGCGGTGGAGGCTCTGCCGAACCCCTAGGGTTCGATTAAACCCAGGTTAAGAACCACTGTTGTAGACAGACCACAGGTGGTGAGGATGGGAACAAAGGCCTCTGCTGAGCTGACAATCAGCACAGGAACCCCCCAGGACTGCTGCCTCAGCCCTAAACTTTTCTCCCTGTACACACATGACTGCGTCTCCCCCCAGGACAATAACATTTTGGTCCACAAAGTCCCTGTCTACGGAGAGGATAATGCCTTAGTTTTGAACATAGACAAGACAAAGGAGCTAATTCTGGACTTCAGGAGCAAACTTATCACCTCTTATTGCAAAGAATACATGCCTTTTTTTCAATGCACACTGAATGTGTTGTTTTTTTTTTTTTAGGTAACCCTTGACTGTGCTGCACAATGGCAGGCAAGCAAAGACGGCCCTGGAGGTCCATGTGCAAAAGCCTGGTTCTTGGTATTTTAGTGACCTCCTGCATGATGCTGCTTTACTCTCTGTCCATGCCGCAGGTGCCTCTGAACATACCTGAGTATGCACATGCCTTCAACCAATAAGCATGCATATACATGTGGGACAATTGTATTTCACAGGACCACTCTTGCGTCCTTGTTTGTGTACACTTCATTAGGTACACCTTCCCAAACTAACACTACTGTACAACTACTTTGTAGGACAAGAAAGTCAATATGTAATGAATTAAAGGGGTGCACACTAAACATGTGCGATCGATCGGCCACCGACAGGTACCGGCCGATGTTTGTGAAAAGTACGTGATCGCCATTAATGGCTGACACTGTATATGTTTTTAGTCCCCTAGCAGCTAATTATGTGTCTCCATACACAGTGTGGAGCCACTCCCCTAAGCTTATGTTAATCACCTCTTGTTCTTTAAATTAACTGCTTTTCTTGGTATTTTAAGTAGGCCTGTCATTATCTGGTGTCATTATCACATCATGTTACACAGAGCAAGTTGGGAGCAGGCATGCTAAGTTTAACAGCAAATGTTGGTGCGTCAGCATTGTCACAGTAAGTACACGACACTTTTAAGGAGGGTGGATCCATCTATAAATTGGTGGTGTTGACAGCAAGGGTGGTATCAGTATATGAACGATACCAGACTGATTAAGTCAATATTTTTACTTTCTCAAAATAATTTTTGTTATTTTGGGTGATGTTTACAAACTCGAGGAATGATTCCGTGGACACAGGAGGATTTGGAGCAAAAAATGAGTAGTCGATAGAAATTTTTGCTTTTGTTTAGTTATTGTGTACTATTGCACTCCACTCATCATGGACATAGAAACCAACAATTTCCCCCGCATCCAAATATTTCCGGTTTCCCCAAAATTTCTGCATTTCAGTTTCAGTTCCCTTTTTTTTTTTTGACAACTATTTTCCTCGCATTGTTCAACCAATTTCAGTTGTTAAACCATCAAAACATTCCTCTTAGTTTAGACAATCAGGATGTAAAACTTTTGCATTTTTATGAAAAAAAAAATGATGTTTTACCCGTATTCCCTCTTTTCTATAACTATTAAAAAGTGTTACTGCTTTCACATTTCTCAACAGTTTCAAAGGGTTCCACCACCAACTCATTCAGCTCGTTCAGGGATATTGGGCCACATTCCCAGTTTTTCTGCTTTTCCATAGTACTTACTTTCTATTCAAAAGTGTTATAACTGCCATGTTTTTCAAAGAATTTCAACTGTTTCAAAGTCAAAATGTTATGACTTAAATTAGGGCTGGACGATTATGGCAAAAATAATAATCACGTTGTATTATACGATTATTAATCAATATGAAAACGTGAGTATATATTCTGCCACCAAAACTTAACTTTAAATATAGTTAAAAAACAACAAAAACCTGGATATAAATGATTAATGAATAAACCAGTAAAATATTAATACTTTAACAATAAATAAATAAAAATAATAGCAATATAAAAAACAATACAATTCAGTTGTTCCGTTCTAATTGTTTTTAATTCCGTTTTTTTTACCTTTTACATGTATTTTTACCACCATAGAGTGTGTGCTTTTTTTGTTACAAAAATCCTCACATTTATTGGTGCAATACATCTTTGGACAATTTTGACCAGTAGTTTAGGTCAAAACATATTAATTTTGTAAATGTATAAAAAAGTGCTTTTAAGTACATTATGCTTGTATAAGGCATTTTTTTAAACCTTTATTTTGTTAGCATAGTCAGACCGGATGTGTCGCACCACGCTATTATTGTGAAGGAGAAGTGTGCTGCTGCTCAACTTGATGGGCAAAGAGTCAATTCACTTGAGGCTGTTTAAATATACAAAACAAAAGGACAGCGGCTCCCAAGTTGCGACTCCTGTTTGTACATTAATGTTACTTCCATGATGTCGTTCACAACAACACAAGCAGATGAGATGTGTTGTGGGTGTATGGATTGTTATTGCTAGTTTTAGCTTCGTAGTTTAGTTGCTGTTTCACGCGACCGCCTCGACATTTAGTTTTTTGCTTGCACGTTGTGCGGCCCATTAATCTTTTTTTTTCATCCATCCATCCATTTCCTACCGCTTGTCCCTTTTAGGGTCATGGGGGGTCGCTGGCGCCTATCTCAGCTGCATTCGGGCGGTAGGCGGGTTACACCCTGGAAAAGTCGCCACCTCATCAGGGTTTTTCAATTTTTATATTTTCATAATCGTGAGAAGCCATAACTGAAATTAAAATTTTAATAATTGTCGAGCCCTAACATGAAACAAACATTTTTCAAACCAATTTTGCTAATAAAAATAATTTGGACTCCGAAGTCAAACAACTTGGTAGCATTTTAGTTCGGTTTTCACATATCAGCATTTACACGCAATTTCTCTCAAAATGTTTAATGTGTACTACTGACTTTGTTTTGCTCAAACAATTATAGGTAATGAAAGAGAATGATAGACTAGTTTAAATGTTGTGTTGATCTTGTTACACTGCCAATAGCATTCACCTTAAATGTATGGAAAAATGTAGTTAATACATGTGATCGGTATTACTGTAGTATCGGACGATATCACTCATAAGCAAACGTGCCCTAGTGACATCACTTTTCATCCTTGAGACAGTTTTGCTGTAAAATAGTTTAATTTGAGTGAGTGTTGTGTAAGTATGAGTGTGTATTTGATGGTCTGTGATCCCTGCAGAGTTCCAGTATCTTACTCCTGCGCCCATCGCCCATCCCAGCCGTCCAGCCCATCAAAAAGGACGTGCACCCCCAAAGTGGACATCATGTTCATGAAGACTCACAAAGCGGCGAGCAGCACCTTCCTCAACATCCTGTTCCGCTTTGGACAGAAACATCATCTGAGGTTCGCCTTCCCTGACAGCAGGAACGACTTCTTCTACCCCGCCTTTTTCCAGCGTTCCCACGTTAAAGACTACAAACCGGGAATGTGTTTCAACATCATCTGTAACCACATGCGCTTCAATGCGGACGAGGTGGCCAAGCTGTTGCCTGTCGACACGTCCTACATCACCATCCTCAGAGACCCCGCAGAACTTTTTGAGTCCTCCTTCCACTACTTCAGTCGGGTGGTGCCTTTCACTTGGAGGATGCCAGGAGGGGACAAGCTGGCCGAGTTCCTCCGTGACCCCCATTACTACTTTCACCCGGAAGGCTTTAACGCATTCTACCTCAAGAACCTGCTGTTCTTTGACTTTGGACAGGAAAATATGCTGGAGCTCGATGATCCACGCGTAGACGAGGGGATCCGATCCATCTCAGAGCGTTTCCAGTTGGTCATGTTGAGGGAACACTTTGAGGAATCTCTCATTCTTCTCAAGGACGCGCTCTGTTGGGAGATGGAGGACCTCCTCTTCTTCAAGCTCAACGCCCGCAACAGCTCAACCGTCTCCAAACTGACGCCCTACCTGAGAGCCAGGGCCCTGCAGTGGAACGCTCTCGACTGGAAGTTGTACCAGCACTTCAACGAGACCTTCTGGGAGAAAGTAGACGCGTACGGACGGGGTCGCATGGCAGAGGATGTGGCGGAGCTCAGGCGGAGGAACGCGGAGATGGCGGACGCATGCATCGAGGAAGGTCACGCTGTCGATGCCACCAGCATCCAGGAGACGGACATGCAGCCCTGGCAGCCCATCGGAGAGAAATCCATCATGGGATACAACCTGAAGAAGAACATAGACGAGGCCCAAATGAAGTTGTGCCGTAAAATGTTGATGCCGGAGCTTCAGTACTTGACCGAGTTCGGCGTCAACCTCTGGGTCACCAAGCTGTGGGGACACATCAGGTCCATCATCAACTGGTGATGAGGCATGACAACAAATGGCAGGGACAGCTAGTTACTGAAGGGTTTTACAGTTCTGTCACATCTTATTTTTACCGGTGGGTGTGGTCAAAGTAGGCAGGTGAGGCAGAACTTCACTTTTTTTTGATGAAAGATTTCAAAACAAATAATTCATCAGATAAATATTTTTTCATTAACTGTGTTTTCTGTATGATTACCATTTTTTAAGAATATTTTTCTTAAGTAAAAATCTCTGAATTAGGTGGGGAACCTGTTTTCTTGGTTCTGTGAAAATTGTACATAATGGAGTTTTACCAACTCTTTGAATGTCGCAGTAATCTCTGAAAAAGAAAACACTTAAAAGGGAACCGAGTATGCAAAACCAACTGTTCTTACCTATTGGCACCTGTTTTTGTGTATTTGGGATCTGCATAAATCCTAAAAATTTTAAATCAAACCATGGACATTGGTGTAGCTATTTATAAAACAATCTTGCCATCCCATTTCTTCCTCCAAACAAGCCATTCGGAATTTGCCCTAATTGTGACTTTTTTCCCAAGTTTTATGTTAGCGGATAACTCCATTAATGGTAGAAATTTACCCGAAGAGCTTCACGCTAGTGTTAATAAGCTCCTATTTTCCCCCCGTACATGCACAGGCATATGCCTCTTCCACTGTTGCAATTTCTAATACAAAGCAGCGTATAGTTCGAACTTATATCTGTCAGTCGACTCGCTATGGAAGTTGAAGTGGAGGCATTTAAAAATAAAACCACCCACAAAACGGTCTCAAAAAGTGGCTTGAAGATGATCTGTAAAATGTAATCTTTGCAAGATTTTGACCAAAGAACCACCATTACATGTAATGTAGACCACAAGGAAAGTGTTGTACACGTAGAAAAAAAATAATTTTAAATTATAAAAGGCCGTATCAATCCAAGCCGTGGTCAAGTGTGTCGCTGGGGTGATATAGTGTGTGTATGGACACTGCAACAGCCTCTTCTTCCTGGCTGGAACTTTGATTACTTAATATAACTACCATGAGTGTTATTTGGGATATCAATAGTTCTGTTTGGCCAAAAGGTTTGAGTTATCAGTAGAGCTTGCATGTACAACTGTGTTTGTGTGTGCATGCAATCTGGAGCGTGACAGATAGCTGACAGTTTAAAAATCAATTGATAGACACTACTACATATGTATTTTCTATTAAATAGTCACATAGGTCTGTATCAATGTGTATGCATTGAACGTCTTTTGGCACCAGTGTCCAAACATGCGACCGGTCTTATTTTTGATAGTATTACAGTAGTACAGTAATACAGAGTGGCATGATGGTCCTTTTATCTTCATTTCAATGGCTGTTTCCAAGTGTCTCAATTGAAGTCATCAGAATATCTTTGATAGTTTTCTGTAAGTTTATTTTATAATTTTTTTTACATGTGGTGTACACCGAGTTCAAAATTCAAATACAATATATAATATTTTCTGTTTGTCAGCAACTTCCTATATGTAAAATCGCTGTAGTACCCTTAGTTGACACATACACTGAGTCATCACAAAATTGGGGCGGCGTACGTGGGCTAGCAGGCGCTTATTGGGTACCACATAATATTTTCTTGCAAAAAAAACAAAAAAAACCTAACAAAACAAAATACAAGAAAAAAGGTAAAAAGGTATAACCACAAATGTTTTTTTTTTGTTTTTTTTAATAAAAGTAAGCACGTGACTAAAGCATATTTGATAATATTTTTTTTATTATCTTCTTATTATTCTCTTACAAAGCAGCCTGTATTAACGTTAATGAGAGCATATGAAACTCAACTCAAAAATGCCTCGAATCCTGCCGCATTTCACTGGTTATTATAATAAGTGACCTGCAATGTTTAAATATGATGCTTCTTGCTTTACATTCACAGTGTTGTACTGTTATGACTTCATGGGTGCTTTAAATAAACATTTAACAATCTACAAATACTCAAAAAGTTGTAGTACTGTTCCTGTTTTCAAGTCTGTAATTCAAATAGTAAAATAAAATTGTTCTGGAGGAATCAATAACAAAATAAAGACCACATTATCTTCAAATGTTTATGTGTTTATGTAAAATGTGATGAAATGAGAGCACATGTATATGAAAAAGTTTTGCAAAAGGATGGCAAAAACAGCCATTATTCAAGGTGGGTACAGTATCACTTGTCATTTTTTTCACTATACTCTGTGTGTTTTTTTGTGTGTGTTATGACAAAAAAATTTTCACATTAAACAATACTATAAGTAATAAAAGTAAATATTATACATTGCATACACTATGGATACTTGCCACAGGAATATGTGAATATTTTATGTGTCATTTAATTTATATTTCCTGGCTATGTGCCACTTGACAGTAACCAAATGGATTTAACACAACACACAGGTAAAAATATCCATCCATTTTCTACTGCTTGTCCCTCTTATGTTTCATATTTGTTATGTATATATTGGTGTTTCATACACTTAGTGTTCATCATGCATTAACTATTTGTTTTGATTCCAAAGACGTGCACCTGGGATAGGTTGATTGGCAACACTAAATTGGCCCTAGTGTGTGAATGTGAGTGTGAATGTTGTCTGTCTATCTGTGTTAGCCCTGCGATGAGGTGGCGACTTATCCAGGGTGTATCCCGCCTTCCGCCCGATTGTAGCTGGGATAGGCACCAGCGCCCCCCGCAACCCCAAAGGGAATAAGCGGTAGGAGAAGGATGGATGGATGCAATAAATTATACAACACCTACAATTTTAAAATGTATCAACCTTCCATTTATGGCCAGTTAAAATAAAGTGAAATACTTATATGGGATGTGTTGATACAATTTTGTTATGTGGGCACAGTAGGAAAGGGACCTTATTCCTGGGTGGACCTCGCGTGACAGTAAGTGAGGTGGTTAATCATCTTGCAATGCACTCTGCTGAAAATGATGGAAAGCTCCACTCTTCATAGCATCTGATGCTGTGGTCAAAGTTAGAATTGCCTAAAAAACACATTTCCAATACAGTATATTCAACACTCAACTTCCAGCTAAAGTGGATAGTGCACCCCTCCAATTCATCATGTTTCATGTGTCAGGTAAAGCATGACAAATGTATATTGCAATCTACTGCAGGATTACTGTAACTTTTCAAAAAGGTCGATTGTACAATGAGGGTTGAATATTGTATAACTGTAAATATTTTTTGTCTTTTATACTCCTTGTTCCTAATTTCGGTTGAATGAAAGAAGTTGTATATATAAATACAGGCTTAATAAAAAGTACTTCCACTACGACTATAAATGAGATTGTTTTAATTTGTTACTTACAGTACATATTACGGGACAAGGTGAAACAACAATGCAGGTCCGATTCAGAGGAAATGTAAAATACCAGAAATGATATATGTATGCAAATCAGGCAAATACTGAGTTTGCAGTATATGTATCCTTGATATTTAAATCCTTCCAGTTACTGTTAAAATATACAACGCCCAAAAAGTGTGATATGAATTTATCTTAATCAGCTAAAAAATGCTTGCATTGTGTAATGCAAGCATTGCACAATAATTTATCCACCTCACAATAAACTGCTGTGCTTTCAATGCAGGAGGAATTGAAATGTAATATATCATGTATAACATGATATGCATTATAAGTGTGAATGTTGTCTGTCTATCTGGGTTGGCCCTGCGATGAGTTAGCGACTTGTCCAGGGTGTACGACGCCTACCGCCCGAATGCAGCTGAGATAGGCTCCAGCACCCTCCGCGACCCTGAAAGGGACAAGCGGTAGAAAATGGATAGATTGATTGATTGAAACGTTTATTCTTAGATTGCACAGTACAGTACACATTCCGTACAATTGACTACTAAATGGTAACACCCGAATAAGTTTTTCAACTTCTTTAAGTCGGGGTTCTGTTGGGATGTCGCATGGCTGCAGTTGTGTGTCCCCGAGTATGCAAGAATCCAGGAGAGTAGAGTGAAGGTAAGAATATTTAGTACTCATAAGAAAATAACAAAAGCAAACATAAAGCAGCCGTGCAGATAAACGTTCTCAACATAATATTAACTTCGAGCACTGAGGAGTGCTCGAGTGAAACATAAATAGACCTATGTTGATTGACAGCAGCTGAGGACCGCTGCCAATCAACAGCAAGTGAGAGAAAAATAGTGCTCAGCTGAGTGAACAGGAAGTACAACAAAATAAGAGCACTGAACAGGAAATAAAGTACAAAACACGAAAAACTAACAGAAATTAAGTGACAGATTGTCACAGGTTCATATTAACCAGTTCATGGATGGATACATACATATATATATATATATATATATATATATATATATATATATATATATATATATATATATATATATTTATATATATATATATGTATATATTTAAATGTACATATATATATATATATATATATATATACATATATATATATCCATTTTCTACTGCTTGTGCCTTTTGGGGTCACGGGGGGTTGCCGGAGCCTATCTCAGCTGCATTCGGGCGGAAGGCGGGATATATATATATATATATATATATATATATATATATATATATATATATATATATATATATATATATATATATATATATATATATATATATATATATATATATAGTTGATTGGCAACACTAAATTGTCCCTAAAAAGGGAATAAGCGGTAGAAAATGGATGGATGGATATATATATATATATATATGTAAATATATATATATATATATATATATATATATATATGTATATATATATATACATATATATATGTATATGCTGTAGTTGTCTCCTGATGTTAATGTTTAATGTAAAGAATAATAGTTATTATTAGTGAAACTATATGTAAAAAATAATATTTAAAAATAATTAAATTCACTGGTCCAATCAATATTATCATATAAACAAACAAAATACTGTACTAATAATAGTAAAAAGTGCTGTCTCACCCTCTCCACTGTCTCTCTGGAACACCGGAAGTATACCCGCCTCGAGTCGACTGGCAGTCATGAGTTGTGACGTCATTGCGGAGCAGGACGACTGTGTGCTTCTATGACAGCTCTTTCGTCCTACTTGTATCTTTAGTAGAATCATGTTTGCGCTCATTTAAGTCCAGGGTAACCACCAACTGATAGAGCTAAAAAAAGTCCAATATTATCGAGTGGTTTCCGTCAAGGTATTTCGACATTTCTGTAGTGTTTTGCCGCTGTTATGCATATTAGCTTTAGCTCTGTAGCTAGCTGTTGTTTTTAGCATTGCCAGTGCTAACCGGAAGCTAGTTTTAGGCCCTTTAGTTTTATACTTTTTTTTAAAACTACTTTTGGTATTTTGTGTTTCTTTGCCAGCAATAAAATGCCTGACAGCTGAAAGGGAGTTTTGGCTGGAGATTTGACATCAACGATGACATTAGCAGCAGATGAGTGGCCCTGATAATCACACATGCTCAGTTTTGATGATTGGGGCAAAATGTCGTGTAAATCAACCAAAGTGGCCCCCAGTGTTGACTTCGACCACAGTTGTTCGGACAGCGTGGAATACCTCACGCTTAATTTTGGTCCTTTTGAAACTGTTCATCGTTGGAGAAGACTCCCTCCGTGTGATGAGTTTGTTGGAGCAAGGTAAACTTGTTGAAAGCATCAGATTGAAAATGGTCAAATGCCTGGAGGTTAATTTGTGTCTTTATTATAAAATCTTTTTTGACACTGGATATATGTAACATAATTTAAATTGTTTACATTAAATTATGCTGGCAGTTTAATTGAATGAAAATATGTGGGCAAAATGTATGTGTTTATAAATCCACTTTTTAAAATAGCGTGTTTTAAATTTAGTGGTAAAAAAACCTTCTATTGTATATAAAAATTCAGTGTCAAATTTTTAAGTGCAAAACAATTCAGTACAGAAATAGTCGCTATTTCGAAATTCAGAATTCGCTTTCCGTAAAAAAAAAAAATCTTAACTTACTGGAGTTTTGAAGAAACAAATATTTCTGCACTGAATTTTTTACACAACATTTTTCTGCACTGATTTTTTTTTTTACAATGAATTTTAAAACACTATTTTGACTAAGTGAATATATTTAACAAAACATCTACTCATAATTATTTATTAAATGAAATTCATCCATCCATCCATCCATTTTTTAGAGCCTATCTCATCTGCATTTGAGCGGAAGGCGGCGTACACCCTGGACAATTCGCCATCTCATCACAGCAACAACACAGATAGACAGACAACATCCACACTCGCTGTCACACACAAGGGCCAATTTAGTGTTGCCAATTAACCTATCTCCAGGTGCATGTTTTTGGCGGTGGGAGGAAGCCGGAGTACCCGGAGGGAACCCACGCAGTCACAGGGAAAACATGCAAACTCCACACAGAAAGATCCCGAGCCCGGGATTGAACTCAGGACTACTGAGGACCTTCGTATTGTGAGGCAGATGCACTAACCTTTCACCCACCGTGCTGCTCAATGAAATTGTCTGCGTAATTTGATGTAAAAATGTTTTTAATCAGTTCACAGAATTTAAACAAAAATAATTAATTTACATAAATTTAGTATCCAAAAAATTTTTTATAATAAAGACACAAATTAACATCCATACAAATGTTTATGTAATTCACTTTGACCTTTTTTTTGCCCTTCTCACAGGCGCAGCAAACACACAGTTGTGGCATACAGAGATGCTATATACGTGTTTGGGGGAGACAATGGGTAAGTACAGTTATTAAATTGTTATTTTTTTTGCAACATAAATTATGTTAAAATTGTCTATCATCACCCACCAGAAAGAATATGTTGAATGATTTGCTGCGCTTTGACGTGAAGGACTGCTCATGGTGTCGGTAATAATCAAAAAATATATATAATGTACAGTATGAATGTATGCTGTGGTTGTGTACTTGACTATATTATCTTTTACAGGGCCTTCACCACAGGAACTCCACCTGCTCCCCGCTACCACCATTCAGCTGTTGTTTACAGCAGCAGCATGTTTGTTTTTGGTACCTCTTTCTTATTACTTCTAATATTTTCACATTTTAAAGGTATGCCGATTTGATGCATATCTTCTAACTGTATTCCAGGGGGCTACACTGGAGATATATACTCCAATTCCAACCTTAAAAACAAAAATGATCTTTTTGAGTACAAGTTTGCCACGGGGCAGTGGACTGAATGGAAAGTGGATGGGAGGTAATATATTGTGATTTTTTTTTAAAACCCTTAAAGGGGTCATATTATGATATTTTTCTACATTTAAAACACTCCTGTGTAATCTACATAACATGTAATGGTGGTGTGTTTGTCAAAATCTTTTCACACTGCTTTCTGTCTCTCTTCAGGATGCACCATTTTGGTGGCGGTCTTATTTGCGTGGCTCCAATTCACCAGCGTCTTCTCCTTGCCATCTTTGTTGTAGTTTTTAGCGCCTCTATAAGGAGTCTACTGACAGATTAAGTTTGAACTATAAGCTAATTAGTATTAGAAATGGCAATAGTCGAGGTTGCACGTCCATGTACAAGCCAGTCTGCCTCACAACAAGAGGATAGTGAAAAAGAACTAAACTAAAATAACTAAAATGGTAGACTCACACAAATCACCTTGGGTAAATTTATACCATATAAATCAGAGCATCCTGAGGAGACAGTCAGACAGTGGATTGAAAATGGTCTGTAAAATATTATATATTGAACATTTTGACCAAAGAACCACCATTACATGTTATGTAAACCACAAGGAAGTGTTTTAATTTAGAAAAATCATAATATGAACCTTTTTAAAGGGGAACCATACATTAAAAAAATTAATTATTCCTAACGATGTTGTAATGATGTAATGCTCATTTTCATTTGTTGAGAACCATATAATATCAAGTAGCTAACAACATTGAAGAGCTAATGGTCAGAGGAGCAGTGTGAGCAAGGCGATGTCTCACTACGCCAAAAAAGTAGTTCTTCTGTGTTAGTTCTTACAATACCTATGTTGCCATTTGGAGTTCACCGCAGTATAAATAGAGCGTTGTTGGCGTTATTAGATGTTTGTTTGTTTTTTAAAGGTGGAATAGATTAATCCTAATTACCCGGATTTTAAGCCGCCGCGTACTAGCATTTTTTTCACTAATTAGAATGCACGGAAAGGGAAAAGATGTGCATTTTGTCTAACATAGGGATTGTGAATGATGGACAAAATTACCACAAAAATGCAGTTTTCCTTTAAGAGGTCCCTCAAATACACTTAAAATTTGACCCCAAATGACTAAAAAGGGCAAAATCCCCTAAATTGCAAAAAAAAAATTAAAATATGTTTTAACCAATTTAAACAAGTCAATCTTTTAGCAGACCTTCGGACTGAAGTATTCAAAATAAATAAATAAATGTTTTCTTAATTGTCAAAGGCCACTGTATATTTCCCACTATATTTAGTAATTAAGAAAAAATAGGATAAAACCCCAAATTTCAAATATTTCAATAAGTATTTGCTTATTTTAAGGCCCATTTTCAAACTGTATCACTCCACTATTTTATTATTTATATAATTTTAATTATTTATAATATTTTACTTATTAAGTATTACTAAGTTCAATTAATATAATTTATTTGACTTACTATTGCTCTATTCTTCCTGTTTCAGCTTGCCAGTGGCTCGGTCTGCACACGGCGCCACGGTTTACAGTGATAAGCTGTGGATATTTGCAGGTTATGACGGGAATGCAAGGTATGTTTGATAACACAGAATATTTCTAACAGCCATGTGTGCAAAGTCACGAGGTATATTCTCCTCTCACTTAGGCTGAATGACATGTGGACCATCAGTCTGCAGGACAGAGAGCATGCATGTTGGGAAGAGGCCAGTATATCAGTTTGATTGTATATCACTAGTATATCACTTTCATGTGCTGACACCCAAAATCCTGTGTCTCAATTAGATCGACCAGAGCGGTGAGATACCTCCATCTTGCTGCAACTTCCCCGTCGCTGTATGCAGGGACAAGATGTTTGTATTTTCCGGCCAGAGTGGGGCCAAAATCACCAACAACCTCTTCCAATTTGAGTTCAATGGCCACATGTGAGAAAAAACTATGCTACAGCGTGAGAGTTATTTGAGAGCTGCTAACGCTAGATTCTCATTCCTTGCAGGTGGACCCGCATTCCCACTGAACATTTACTACGAGGATCTCCACCGCCTCCCCAGCGGCGTTACGGCCACACAATGGTCGCCTTCGACCGTCACCTGTATGTATTTGGAGGTGCTGCTGACAACACTCTACCCAATGAGCTGCATTGCTATGATGTGGACTCTCAGACATGGGAGGTGATCCATCCCAGCCTGGACAGCGAGGTATAAAAGGCGCTCTGTATACTTTCTGAATGTTTCAAACCACAAATCTCTTGTCCGTTGTCTTGTCATATTGACAACAAAAATGTTGTTAAAAAAAGGCTAAAAACACATAAAAAGCACTCAAAGTAGCAATTAGCACAGTAGCTAACGACAGCAGTGCTGTGCTGACTAGATTAAAATCGGAGATCAATTAGCCCGCTCACAATGGATGTGCTGCTGGGCAGAATATGGCTGCGCTGTGAGGCACACAATGGGAGGATGAAACGTTCGCATATTTTAATCCGGCCTGTGGTTCGTAAATCGAGGTTCCACTGTAATCGGTTCCAAAATACACCAAATTGTCATAAAACCAAATAAATTTTTCCAATAACGTGTAATGTAAATACAATAATCTGTTTCAAACACCCACAATATTAATACAAAACACATGTTATAGGAAATAGGTATACTTTTCATGCAGAAAACATTGTTAAATACATACCTGTATAAATGACAAATCAAATTTTTGAAAATTTAATATCACCTTTAGCTTTGACTCTTTGATGAAGACAGACGATTAGCGGCCAGTTTTTTCTTGAATTTAAAGTCATTCTCACCTTATTCATCAAAGTGTTGGCACTTCTACATTTCTGTGGCCCGAAGTTGGATTAATTTGCAGCTGTTATCAGTAAAAAAAGAAGCACAGACCGTCTAAAAGCATATTTGCCTAATACTAAGAATTACGCAGTTCGCTCGAACGCCTCATCGTATGAACTCTGCATTGAGTAGCTTGATTGATCCTGCTCCCATAAGAAGTAATGAGAAAGACACAGAGTTGTGCATTGTGTGTGCATTCTATGAAAAAATAAACTGCAAATGTAATAAAGATGATTAAATTATTCCTTGGCTGTAAAGTCCTAACTTTTGAAGTCGGATTCACATCCATCCATCCATCCATTTTCTACCGCTTATTCCCTTTCGGGGTCGCGGGGGGCGCTGGCGCCTATCTCAGCTACAATCGGGCGGAAGGCGGGGTACACCCTGGACAAGTCGCCACCTCATCCCAGGGCCAACACAGAAAGACAGACAACATTCACACTCACATTCACACACTAGGGCCAATTTAGTGTTTCCAATCAACCTATCCCCAGGTGCATGTCTTTGGAAGTGGGAGGAAGCCGGACTACCCGGAGGGAACCCACGCATTCACGGGGAGGACATGCAAACTCCACACAGAAAGATCCTCAGCCTGGATTTGAACCCAGGACTGCAGACTCACAAACGCGTGGAATTCTTTATTTGGGCATTTGATTCTGTGATATACAGGCAAATTGGGTAGCAGTAGTAGTAGTTTGTTACGCACAAAGTTTGGCTATTCAAAAGCATACAAAAACCAAAGCAAACTTTTGGCAAAATTTTTTGATAAAGTGGGTTGTATAGAAAAAGAGATACCACTATGTATTTGCTTTTACAAAAATACATTTCAATAGAAGGTCAAAAAAATAACTCTGTCAACATTATAAACGCTTTTTTGGAACTACAGGCAAAATAAACATGAAGTAAACCAATATAATAGAAGAATATAGTGGAATAATAAAACACTACAATAAAAGTTAATCAACCTTTGTTGCGGAATGACAGATCTATAGTAAAGTAGAGACGATGCGTTGCCAAATGTGAGTCAATTTAGTGCCTCACGCTTTTGAATATTCTTAGCTGGCATTCAAGTGTAGAAAGAAGTTAAGTCCTGTACAACAAAACTGGAAAATATTTACTTGTTTGACAATTTAATTCATACATCCATCCATTTTTTACCGCTTGTCCCTCTCGGAGTCGCGGGGGTGGCTGATGCCTATCCCAGCTGCATTCGGGCGGAATGTGATGTACACCCTGTCCAAGTTGCCACCTTATCGCAGAGCCAACACAGACAGATAGACCTCACATTCACACATTTGGGCCAATTTAATTCAAAATTAAATTAAATTGAATTGCTGTACAATAAAACTGGAAAGTATTAACTTGCGTGACATTCGATATCATCACGCTGAAAATACCTCTGTGGAGTTTTGATCTTTTAGTTGCTTGCTGAGCTGGGCTGAAGTCTTTATGGTTGACAGCAGTTTGACTTTTTGAAGAAATGTTTTTCCAGAAAATGTTATAGTTATTTGACTTTGTAGCTTCCACTGTGTTATTAATTTTAAATTCATATTTGCCCTGCCTCCTCAGATGCCCAGTGGAAGGCTCTTCCATGCAGCTGCTGTGATCCAGGATGCAATGTACATCTTTGGAGGGACTGTGGACAACAATGTTCGCAGCGGAGAGATGTACAGATTCCAGGTTGGCATTGTTGTCGTTGTATTTTATTAAACAGTACTAATATTACAGGTAATTACTTTCTTCTTCTGGTAGTTTTCCTGCTATCCAAAGTGTACTCTCCATGAAGATTATGGCAAACTATGGGAGAACCGTCAGTTCTGTGATGTGGAGTTTATCTTGGGAGAAGTGGGTTTCACTCTGCAATAGTTATGCACTCGTTCACATATTTATTAGTGAGAATGTTTTTAGTTTTTTATATATTTTTTTTGTTACAGCGGGAGGAGAGAGTTTTAGGACACATTGCCATTGTGACAGCGAGATGCCAGTGGCTGCGCAAGAAAATCCTGCAGGCTCGGGATAGACAAAGACAGGTCAGAACCAGAGAAAACACATGAGTCACATCACAACATGGCTATAGTGAGCTGACCATTTATGAAATGGCCTGGTGTAACTAAATATTGGGTTGTGATGTGTCCTCTGTACCAGAGAGCACACTTTTCCATTTATAAAATACTTGCTGTGTACTAAAATATATACTATTAATTAATTAATACTTTGCGATAAGAGTGCACCAGTTTATGAGTTTTTGGGATGGTAAATAGTAAATGGGCTGAACTTGTATAGCACTTCTTTAACTTTTTTTTTTTTAAGGAACTCAAATCGTTATTTCCACATTTACCCAGTCACACAAATATTCACACACTGATGGCAGGAGCTGCCATGCAAGGCGCTAACCAGGACCCAACAGGAGCAAGGGTGAAGTGTCTTGCTCAAGGACACAATGGACGTGACCAGGATGGTAGAAGGTGGGGATTGAACCAGGAACCCTCAGGTTGCTGGCAAAGCCACTCTCCCAACTGAGCCACACCGTCCCCAGATGATATCTGTCTCTCAACTAATTGCTATGCTTTAGGTTGCAGGCAAAAATTCGGCTCACAAGCCTCCCAGCCCCAAGTTGGTGTAACAAATGTCACAGTTAACCGAATAAGGTTTCAGCAAAACATCTGGTCTTACTGGCTAGCATTAACTTAGACCTGTACAACCTTGTTTTTCAAACCATTGGAAAGAAAAAGGTGTGAAGGGGCAGCGCTTGGAAAAAGAAGCTAATGGGACAAGCGGTAGAAATGGATGGATGAATATGTGTTCTTGTCTTACATAAGGATTGTGAATGATTGACAAAATTCCCCCAAAAAAGTGGAGTTTCCTCTGCCAGTGTTGGATTTTAAAGTATTAATATTTTAAAAAAATATGGAAAAAGCTGCTGATGGTGCTTTTGACGAAGCAGCAGCTCTAAGGAAATACAGCAGAAGTCCAAGGTAAATGCTGTGCATTATTATTACATTACCTCATAAAACTACTGTTGTTGTTTGTAGTTCATTTAATTGCATTGTTTTTATACAAAATGTCTTATCTGGAAATTAGCAATTTTTTTTAAAAGGGAAGTGCACTATTTTTTTAATTTTGCCAATCGTTCAGGATCATTATGAAAGACATGATGACACATGTATTTTTTTAAAATGCATTCTAAATATTAAATAAATGCGATCAAAAGTCTGCTTACAATGGAGCGTGTGCGAGCCGTTCAATTCTGCCTATCGAGCCCTTAAAAACATCCAAACACCTCCATTGAGTTTTTATATACTTGATGTTAGTGTATATGTAATGTAGTAACGGGCACATTTATGATAATATTTACGTATTTTGATCATTATAAGCGTATATTTCAAAAAACGCATCACGTTTGCTTTTTTTTTCTTCGTCACTGATTTCTGCCCACTGCAGACTTTATGAGAGCCGACAAACATAGTAATACATCACTTACTGTGCAACGTCATCTGTCATTAGGACGCTGAATGCTAAAATATTCATATATTCCAATTTAGGTAAGGAATTTCTCATCCTTGCGAAGAAACGGGGTGGGGCGCGGGCAAGTGCTTTTTGTATCATTCCTGCCAGTTCCATGTCCTAAATGGCTGTCAAAGTGTCCCAACTTGTCGGATTACCTACTCGGATGTCTCATTTCCAGGTGAGAAGCATGATTTATGATCTACAATAAACTTGCAGGGAAGCGAGGAAACAGCAGACCACTCGATGATGTAAATATATGGAGACACAAAAGTGATTACGTCGCTGCTTTAAATAGTTTGTGTGTGTCAGCACTTATAATAAAAATATCACTAATACTTGGTAAATATTCATGTCACAAAATGTAAATGGAGTATCGTTGGCACTTTTTTAATGTTTTTTTTTATTTTATGTGCGGAATAGTTGATGTCCCATTGGTTTCCCTGTAAGTGGATGTTTATTTAATATTTAGAATGCACAACAAAAAAAACTATTCCGTCGTCATGTCTTTCATAATGATTGTGAAATGATTGTATATATTTTAGTAATGATAAGCAAAATTCCAAAAAAGTGCAGTTCCCCTTTAAAAAGGCATGTTACATGTTAAAATTGTGCTGCTTTGCACGCATTACATTGATTTAAATTCGTATTAATTGGCGACAACCTTTTGCTATACACATTTTTTGAAAAAGGAGCTGCGTCACAGAACCAATTAACTCGTATCTCGAGGTACTACTTTATTAAAAATATATTTAATACAATATGTTGTAATGCAGTTGTACAACACTGCAAAATATTACAATAATAAACAGTGTAATAACTCGTAAAACTTAGCACTATAATCAATGTAAAGATGGATTTTCTTGAGCAATTCTTGTTGTAGATGTAGTTAGATTGTGCAGGTTTACCAAATGTTGCCCTCAAGCGAATGTACATTCTAAGCACATACTTAAAATCCACGTTTTCTATCCGCATCTCTCCTGGGTGGATCACTCGAAATGTGTCTCAGAGGACCAAACAGGAGAGCAGTGCAGAGAGCGATGAGGGGGCCACAGGAGGAGGAAGCCATGTCCCAGGTGGCCAAAGCCAACTACTGGAGGTATCAATCAGGGAAGCCGAAGCCCAGCCTTTTGAAGTCTTAATGCAATTCCTCTACACAGATAAGATCCTGTACCCACGCAGAGGTAACGGAAGTAGTTAGAATATTTGACCAAATCCACAAGCAGTCACGTCATTGTTGTTTCTTCTGACTCTACTCAGGTCATGTTCAAGATGTTCTGCTAATCATGGATGTTTACAAACTGGCGCTCAGTTTTAAGCTCTCCCGCTTGGAGCAGCTGTGTGTGCAGTACATTGAAGCTTCTGTCGACCTCCAGAACGTTCTCAGTGTTTGTGAAAACGCCAACAAGCTCCAACTTGACCAGCTCAAGGTATTGTTTTACTGACCTCTGGTGGTGATGGTGATCTATTGAAACATGAGGGCAAATGAAGAAATTGCTTCCACTCCCAACATTTTATATCTTCTTTCAGGAGCATTGCCTTAACTTTGTAGTGAAAGAGTCACACTTCAACCAGGTGATCATGTCGAGGGAGTTCGAACGTCTATCCACGCCGCTTATCGTAGAGATTGTCCGACGAAAGCAACAGCCTCCTCCCAGGTTGTACTCGGACCAGCCGGTGGACATCGGCACTTCCCTGGTGCAGGACATGAAGGCCTATCTGGAGGGAGGCGGCTTGGAATTCTGTGACATTATTCTGCTGTTAGATGGACACCCTAGACCTGCTCATAAAGCCATCCTGGCAGCTCGTTCAAGGTACTGTTCCCAGCAGGAGCACTCTTGTGTTCTTTTAATGTGGAAAAGAAGCACAGTCTTAGATGTGTTACTGTTCGAATACCATTGTCGCAATAGGACATTTTAATTAGTTGTTAGAGAGACAACTGATCAAACCCTTGTCTCGTTCTGCATGTTCACACTGGAAATGTCCCTTTAAGGAATAACCGAGAAAACTAGATATAGACAATAATTCATCTTAATCCTGTCTATTTTTGTCAACACAACTGTTAACCTGACTCTTTGACGCCTCAGTTACTTTGAGGCGATGTTCCGCTCCTTCATGCCAGAGGATGGCCAGGTAAACATTTCCATTGGAGAGATGGTTCCAAGTCAACAGGCGTTCGAATCCATGCTGCGCTACATCTACTACGGAGATGTCAACATGCCTCCTGAGGATTCTCTGTATCCTTTTCAAAATCAAACCCTTTGTTTGCTTTTAATTCTTTCACTTTTATGTCAAGATAGAGGGTCATGTTTTGAAGAAAGCGTCCACATGGATGAGTTAATAGTTTAAAATCATAGAGCACAAGTCTTTAACAGGGATCCGCTATCCCTAGGAGTCCGCAGAGCTACTACAGGGTGATCATGAAATTTTTGGTTGATAAGACTTTATTTGAATAAATGTCTTTGTATTTCCTATGTATTTTTGCAAAAATGTAAATGCATTTTAAATACACTTTAAAGCAGTGGTCCCCAACCACCGGGCTGTGGCCCGGTACCGGGCCGCGGCCCGATTGGTACCGGGCCGCAGAATAATTTTTTATAAAAAAAAAAAATATATATATATATATATATATACATATATATATATATATTATTATTATTTTTTTTTTTTTTAATAAATCAACATAAAATACACAATATACACTTACAATTAGTGCACCAACCACAAAAACCTCCCTTTTTCATGACAAAGAAGAAAAAAAGAAAAAAAAGTTGCTGCATCATGACACATCATTAAGAGTTTGACCAGAAATATGTTGTATAGGGATTAACTATACACTATAAAACAATACTACAACATGCTGTCACATGAATATGTTTTAAAGTATTACATTTGTGAAATTAACACATCCACAAAATGTAAAAACATTGTGTTTACTTTTTGATATAAATATAAAACACATAGTAGTTTGACTAATCAATCAATCAATGTTTACTTATATAGCCCTAAATCACTAGTGTCTCAAAGGGCTGCACAAACCACAACACAAACCACTACGACATCCTCGGTAGGCCCACATAAGGGCAAGGAAAACTCACACCAAATCAGTTTGGCCAACAAAAATTAACACTAGTGATACCTCTCACATCTAATACACAAACTTCACAGCCTTATGTTTAATTCAAAGAGATTACAAAACATTTAGCTAGTATTTATGTTATTGGAACACTGAAAAAGTTAGCAGCTAAATAAAGGACGAGTGAGCATCCTAATAAACAAACGGCAAGTCTTTATAAACAAGTTGTGGCAACGTTCCCGACACATCGCCTGCTGTATGTTTCTTCACTTCATTAACTCTCTGTCCCAGCAGCAGGACTGTGTGTTGAGAAAATAAAAGCAACATCAAATATTTTTCTCCTCCACTGTTTACTTTTAGGGTGGGACAAATGCGCTTGTTTCCAATATTGTCCACACCTGTCGTCATTTAATAGCAGCAGTGCACTCTTGACCGCACGCTGAGACTATGAAGCGAGGAAAAATGAAGTTAAATGAAGCGCTCGCCTCCGTTTTCTTCGAGATGAACTCTACGGGGCAAAGTCGGAGTAGTTGCTTTTTATTATTTTAGTGCTAGTGCATTAATAAATTAAAATTTTTCGGTAATTAAAATGATAAACGGTATTACTGTCTTAAATTGTACTGTGTATTATCATTATACCGTTTACCATTACATCCCTAAAAGCAGTGGTCCCCAACCTTTTTGTCCCGTTGCCCTGTGGGGGGGGGTTCTTTTTTTCTTTTTCTTTTTTTGGGTCATGAAAAAGGGAGGTTTTTTTGGGTTGGTGCACTAATTGTAAGTGTATCTTGTGTTTTTTATGTTGATTTAATAAAAATTTTTTTTTTTTTAAATTCATAAAAAATTATTCTGCGGCCCGGTACCAATCGAGCCCGGTGGTTGGGGACCACTGCCTAAAAGGACCCATATTGCCTAGATGACTGATAGATACTTCAGTAACAAGTATTCTTTGTATAATTTTGTCTTAAAATGAATTTGTCAGTCAGTACCCACAATATAGATTGGCGCAGTGGGAGTGGCCGTGCGCAACCCGAGGGTCCCTGGTTCAAATCCCACCTAGTACCAACCTCGTCACGTCCGTTGTGTCCTGAGCAAGACACTTCACCCTTGCTCCTGATGGGTGCTAGTTGGCGCCTTGCATGGCAGCTCCCTCCATCAGTGTGTGAATGTGTGTGTGAATGGGTAAATGTGGAAGTAATGTCAAAGCGCTTTGAGTACCTTGAAGGTAGAAAAGCGCTATACAAGTACAACCCATTTATCATTTATTAGTTTTTGAGTATTGTGTAAATAACTAACTGTATTTTTAACACACCCCTTCCATTTTCAGAATTGATATGCAGTCTTTTACATGTTTTCCATTCAAACTCAGACCAAAAACCTTCTTCACTGCAAACTATACTCCCATTTTGTCCGAGTCAATTTGACAGGATAGGTCCATACTTTCCTCATATTGCCATCATTTGGAAATTTATACATGCGGACTCTTTCTTTAGTCGTATTGCTACGACCTGCAACAATGCATCTGGCAGACATATTTGACAATTCCTTCACATTCTGCATGAAGATGCTACCAAAGCACAAACTACGCAATATGAAATTGCCTCCAGTTTTCTGTAGGTGATGTCAGCAGGCTGATGCAGGCCTGCTCACCGTTTGGAGCCAAAAGTGGGCGTTCCAAAATGTGCTGAAACTCGTTAGAAAACAAGCACAAAAAAACCTACTGTGCCTATTTCGGGGGGGTAATTTTACCTGTCGAAATCATTTTCTGGTCCAGAACTATTAAATTAGTGTTAATGTAGTCAGCATTAGAAGGGCCCTTTAGCACACTACCTGCCAGCTAGCGATTGGCTGTATTATTTGAATAACGAGGTACTTTTAGGACCACTTTAATTTAAAACATTAATTTCATACATCCATAACTCCATTAGTTTAGTGGTCCTTGGCCTGCAAAAAAACCTTCAGCAGAGGATGCTGAAGTAGGATCTAAAATTAGGCTACAGGGCTATCTAGTGGTGTTTGCTGGAACTGTAGAACACACTCAAGCTGCTCCTCATTGTGGGATTTTTTAATACAAGAGCTGGTTCAGCAGTATAGCTCCCTTTGTTCAATGTAATATATTGATAAACGGTAAGTCAGTGGTCCCCGACTGGTACCGGGCCGCAGAAGAATTTTTTATTTAAAAAAAAATAGATATATATATTTTTTTTATTTTATTTTTTATTAAATCAACATAAAAAACACAATATACACTTACAAATAGTGCACCAACCACAAACAACTCCCTTTTTCATGACAAAGAAGAAAAAAAAGCAAAAGAAAAAACAGGACACCCCCCCCGGGCCGCGCGACAAATTATTACGGATACAAAAAGGTTGGGGGCCACTGCGGTAAGTGATATGAAAGTTGTACAGGTACGTAGGTAGGTGCTAAGGATCATAATTTTAAATGTAATGACACAAAAGTGAACCTGTCTGTTTTCCTTGACCTTTGAACAGTTATCTGTTTGCTGCACCGTATTACTATGGCTTTTCAAACAACAGGCTGCAGGCGTACTGCAAACAGAACCTGGAGATGAATGTGACTGTGGAGAATGTCTTACAGGTATTGATGTATTAATGGGAGGAGTCTACACTTTGTGCAGCGACCTGATAGGTCAAAAGACTTGTCTCCAGTCTTATTTTAGTCCCAATGTTTTCCTTCATTGCAGATCCTGGAGGCGGCCGATAAGACACAGGCCCTGGACATGAAGAAGCACTGCCTCAACATTATCGTCCACCAGTTCATCAAGGTGGGTGGGCTCATGTTCGGCGCCCTGAGGGTTTTGCTGCCCACTCGCTGCAGCTGAGCTAACCTTGTAGTCACGTCATCTTTGCAGGAGACTTGACACTATTGGCCCGCTAGCAGAGCGCCTTCCATGTTTACAGGGCGGCCGGCTGAACAAGCACCTCCTCACTTAACCGCTCTTAGTATTCCTGTTTGTTATCCCAAGAACCCTTTGTCACTGATGTTTTTGTTATGCTTGCGTCATATTTTTCAGCATGAGCAAATTCAGTGCAGCTTTATTGGACTCTTCTTTGACTTGTATTTTATTTTATTATTTTCCCTTTTTAATTTGTTCTTTCCTCCTCCCCTTCCAAAGGTTTCCAAGCTCCCCAACCTGCGATCCCTCAGCCAGTTGCTGCTGTTGGACATCATAGAGTCTCTAGCGTCACATATATCAGACAAGCAGTGTGCCGAGATGGGCTCCGACATTTAGGACGATGGCAAGAGCTGCTCTTTTGTTCATTTCTCCCTCCTCTCCCTTAAACTGTTTACAATGTCTCCACGTCATTCCTCCCTTTATTCTTTCATTTGCA
This sequence comes from Nerophis ophidion, assembly GCF_033978795.1. Lineage (NCBI taxonomy): Eukaryota > Metazoa > Chordata > Actinopteri > Syngnathiformes > Syngnathidae > Nerophis > Nerophis ophidion. The sequence goes on along the minus strand of NC_084617.1, from coordinate 53,361,826 downwards.
TGTTTCAGTCTCCCTAACACCTCCTTTGTTTGATTGCTCTTTTCCTCATTCCGCATATCAGTGTTATTTATTTTGTCTGCCCATTTTGCATCCGTATGTCCCTTTTCTGCTTTTACCATCAAACTACATAACACTTGTTACTGGCTGGATCTACATCGTTACATGAAACATTACATCATAAGTAACGATGCTTATCCCACTACATCTAGGGTATTAAGTTGGGGTGTCCCAACCTGATATTGAAATCAGCTTTCGGGCCGATATCACCCCACCCACCCCCCCAAAAAACAAGCATCAGATGATACCGACTTGCATCTAAAAGCTCTGACACAAGCAGACCTGCAGAGTGTTGTGCAAAACAGGACACCCAGTTAACATGTAATTGTCCTCCAATAAGCACACAATGTTGGTGTTTTCTTGTATTTTGTTCGTCATTTACAAAAGGTAGGCTGTAGGCTACTAAAAGATAGCAGCTACACAGCAGCTAAGCACACAAGCTATAAACCTGTAATAAGTGTCTTTATTTGAACAACATTGCAGTCAAACACTCCACATGTGTTAATACAAACAAGTATTAAATAAATATAGTTCCATATTACACATACAAAGTCTAATCGAAGAAGCATATTAGAAAGTATCCAGTAACAAGCGTGTCCGCATCATTCAATTTACTGCATCTTAAGTCATGTGCTAAACATTATTATAGTGACCACTAGGCGTCGCCATAAACAATTACCACTCCGTGAAATTAAATTAAAGATAGCATAATCCCCGCCTTTCGCCCGTGTGTAGCTGAGATAGGCTCCAGCACCCCCCGTGAACCTGTAAGGGACAAGCGGTAGGAAATGGATGGATATGTCCATTCCAGTCGGTGAATAATAAATAGGTGAGTGTTTTTCATACCAACAATTGTTCTTTGTTGGAGTAATTTCAGTAGATCAAACCTTTTGTAGCATTCCACACTACAATACAATAAAAGTATGAATGATTCCTGTTGTGCTGGATTAATATCGGTATAGGAAGTGAAAAGCTGGATCAGGGCACACATAATGTTAAGCACCATTTGCATACTTTATCCATGTTTATCTGACAGTTTAGTAATGTATATTTAGCCACATCTGTATTTACTATGGCTTTTCAAACAGCCACATCTGTATTTACCCATGTGTGTTTTATATATATATTTATATATATGTGTGCGTGTATATATATATATATATATATATATATATGTATATATATATATATATACATATATATATGTATATATATGTATATATATATATATATATATATATATTATTTTTTTTTTTGCCGTTTGTTGGTAGCGTCACTAACCCATAAAGAACACATACAAGTTAAATGCACATATCCATATGTATGTTATGTCCAAGAGTATTTGGACAGTAACAAGAGTTTTTAGGATTTTGCCCGTGTCCCGAATGAGGATAAGCAAAACAATATCTTAAATATCAAATAGTAAAAAAGGCAAATAACTCATTAGTTAAGGTCCAAATATGTCTGGAACTAACTGTAAGAAATATAATAAGTCCAGGAATATTCTGTATGTTACACGCCACATCCTGGAAATCATGTTTAATCATATTGAGTTGACATATTTTATTGGCAACTCAGGACACTAAGCATTGAAATGATGTTTAGCTCTATTGGCGGGGTAATCCCAATACAGTATATATTATAACAAAACAATATAGCAATGCAAAGAAATACTATATGGAGAAAATGTTCAAATGTAACATTTTTAAAAGGGTGCCTAACCATACTGCTTTTAAAGTCAGCACAGTATATGACTTATTCTCTTTTATGCCAACTATATTGGATTAAAGGAGTGTAAAGGTGACTTTTTGAGTGTTATTTCATGTCTAGGAGATTCTAATGATGATAACAACTGTATTTAGAAAGCTGTAAACTGTTTTCTATGCTCTTGCTATAAAAATTTGTCATGAATATAATCCCACTTTGTGGAAAAACATGTATCACTGCCAGGCCCGGAACCAATTAACATAGACTATATTCTAGGTCAATCTTTGCAACATTAAACATTAAGGGGGTTGGAAAAAAATAATTCATATCCAAATGGCAATTGTCATTTATTTTGATTTTGAATAGATTCATCCTTTTCCAGAATTGATTTTCATTTTAAGAATTTTTTTGCCCTAACACCAGCAACAAGACAAGCTTTCAAATGTATTTAAAAAAATATATTTTATTGTAATAAATCGAGAGGATCGTTTTGAATTGAGAATCATATCTTAATCAAATTGTCTAAATTGTATTGAGTTTATTTAAAAAAACATTCAGTATACTGGATATTATTATTATTTATTTATTTAATTAGAATTTATTTATTTTAGCACCACGTACATGTAAGTAATTGATTGTTCATCTGTGTTTTTTTTTAGTCTTTTCTTTTGCAGTATACTGTATTTGATTAAGCCCTGATAATAATATTTATGATTAACAAATGGTTTCATATCATTTGACAATGTTGTAAACTGTATGTTTTTAGGTTTTGAAGTTACTTGGTTTGTCCCAAAAAAAAATAGATTTTCGAACAATCTCGATTCTTATTAATAACTATTCTTAATCGATTAAGAAAAGTTAAAAAAATGTATATATATTTTTTTTAGTCAGTCCTGTCCAGCCATTCAGGCAAATCATATTGTTGATGTAGATGATTATATCTGCTGTACACATTTACTTTAGAAAAGAGAAGTGTTAGATACTTCTCTAGTTGCCTTATTTGTGTTTGACTTTATTAAATGTTTTGGGTAGAATTTTATAAAACACAAACCGTTTTCTTTTAAATAATATAGAAATTCATCAGAGCTGCTTATCTATTTTATGGAGGAGTGTAGTTATTCATAGAACTGGCACCCAATGTTATTAAAAAAAAGTATTGATTTTGAATCTAGAATTGTTTTGAATCGAATTGTATGATACCCAAAGATTCATAGCCCTGTTAGATATTTTCATGAATATGATTAAAATCAAGAGTAAGATTACCAATACAGTGTTAGTTTTTGAGTGGGCTTGGGGCCCCTCCGCAGTGGAAAAGTTTGGTCCCGAGTTAAAAAAGGATAAAAACCCCTAAACTAGACCACAAGGACATGTTTTGAATGTAGAATAAAAACACCATGGAGCCCCTTGAATGCAATAATACAGTATTCGTGTCGTAAAGACACAAGTCCCCACGCTATTATTCTATTGTTTGTCCTCTTCTACTGATGTGGTATAACTGGAATTGGAGCTTGAGTTGAGTATAATTGTGTTTGAGAAATTGCTGAAAGAATGTAGATAAATATATACTTTATTATTCTTCAAAAGAAAATCACATTTCCAGCATCTTTACAAAGTATCAAGTTTAAGTTATTTGTTTATTATATGATATTATTATCAGTTGAATGATGCAATCAGTTAAAAAAAAATTCAAATCTTGGAAAAATATTTAAAAATATATTTTAAAAAAGATCAAAAGGCAATTAAATATGTTGAGCGCCAATGTCTTAAGAAAAAGGAAGTAAATTGTCACAATTGCCACTTGTCAAATCACACTTTTTAATGAAAACAAATGAACGAGCTGACCTGAGTTCCACACGGCAGCACAGAAAGAATCCATTCTAGTCCACGTCTTAATTTTTGAGCTCATGTTTCATTGCTGTCCTCGGTGCAGGATGCCATCAGAACTCTAAGGTTTCATCTAAAAAACAGACTTCACTGTCTTTGCATTGGGCGCTGGAACAAAAAAAGTAGTTGTCAGGCAATATACTGCGATTTTTTTTTTTTTTTTTAATGAAAGAGCCTCAAATGTGGGCAGGTGGGATTGACTATGTGGCTCCTGTGGATCCCTCCACATTGAAGCAGGTTGTAAAGGAAGAGATGGTTCTCCTCACAGCTAAAACCATGCAAAGGACGGCGGTCTTCGTCACCTTCGGGGGTCTCGTGACCTCCTTGATCACAACCTTCCTACCGTTGTGGAAGACGATGAATTCGGACCTGAACGAGGTGGAAAACTGGTACTCTGGACTGTGGCACATGTGTCTCTACACTGAGGAGGTTGGGGTTCAGTGCAAGACTTATGACTCCTTGCTGGGACTTCCAGTGGACCTGCAGATCGCCAGGGTGCTGATGTTAGTGTCAGTATGCATCGGGGCTTTGGCGCTGCTGGTCGCTCTGCCGGGACTGGATGGGATCCACGTGTGTTTGGAGCAGCCTGGAAAGAGGAGACGGCTCCTGGTCTTGGGCGGGGTGCTGGCTTGGGTGTCAGGGTTCAGCACGCTGGTTCCTGTGTCCATCGTTGCTTACAACACCGTGGTGGAGTTCTGGGACAGAGGTTTTCCCGACGTGATGCCGCGCTGGGAGCACGGAGAGGCCATGTTTTCAGGATGGTTTGGAGGCCTGGCGCTGATCACAGGAGGAACGCTTTTCTTTGTAGCGGTGTGCATGGCGGACTACGACACGCACACACATTGTGTGACGAACAACAAGACTCATGTAACACACGGGACACAACACTACCGCAAGACTGAGGTTTTGTAATTGTTTCTTCTATGGCATTTTTTTCCACCTGTCACCAGTTTTAGTGTCAAATCCAAAATGTGACTTCTGATTGACATATGTTTCCATAATTATGTGATATGTAATTGTGTTGCTTTTGGTCATTTGCAAGCCAATCACATTAAAATGTTTGATTTCCTAACCACTTGACATGAAAATTAATGAGGTAGTGCTTGACCTTTGTGCACCCCTAAGGCCCAAAACAGGCATTACATGTGTTCCTTATGTTAAAGTAACCACTAGGTGTGGCGAAATTATTCCGTGCATTTGACTTATCTCCCTTGCTCACCCCCTGGGAGGTGAGGGGAGCAGTGAGCAGCAGCGGGGGCAACGCCCGGGAATAATTTTTGAGTGGAGTTTGAGTTTATTTCGAACATGCAAGCATACAACATAATACATCAAAATTTCCAGTTTCTCTTTTCAACATGTTCGAAAAGGAGTAGGAAGAAGCAGAGCTTATTTAATCCTACCCCTTTTCTTTTACATAACAGTTGCTAAAACTTTTGTTCACTTCCTGTTCTCAATGTCTTCACAATATACTCCATAAGTAATCACAATAAAAATAAATAAATAATTGTTGAAGTAAGTTTTATTCCATACGATGAGATAAGATTATTTTGAGAATGAAAGTATGAATGGGCGAATAAATTCAGAATGTTTATCATGATTCTTATTTTTTGTACTTTGTAAACACTTTAAGTTTGAAGAGTTTCTTGAAGTGAATCATATTAGTACATTGTTTGATTGCTTTGCTTAATCCATTCCATAGTTTAATTCCACATACAGATATACTGAAGGTCTTAAGTGTTGTACGTGCGTACAGATGTTTTAAGTTACATTTTTCTCTAAGATTATATTTATCTTCTTTTGTTGAGAAGAATTGTTGTATATTTTTGGGAAGCAGGTTATAGTTTGCTTTGTGTATAATTTTAGCTGTTTGCAAATTTACTATGTCGTGGAATTTCAGTATATTTGATTCAATAAATAAAGGGTTTGTATGTTCTCTATATCCAACATTATGTATTATTTTAACTGATGTTTTTTGTAACACTGTTAGTGAATGAAGTGTACTTTTGTAATTATTTCCCCATATTTCTACTCTGTAACTCAGATATGGTAACACTAGTGAGCAGTAGAGAATATGAAGTGATTTTTGGTCTAGAACATATTTAGATTTATTCATTATTGATGTGTTTCTTGCAACTTTATGTTGTATATTTTTTACTTGAGATTTCCAGTTCAATTTATCATCAATCATTATACCTAGAAATTTGGTTTTATTTAATCTTTCAATTTCTATTCCGTCTATTTGTATTTGTGATTGACTTTCTCTTCTACCGTTACCAAATAGCATTATTTTAATTTTACTGAGATTCAATGATAGTCTGTTTTTGTCAAACCATTTTTTTTTTATTTGTTCATTTCTTCTGTTATTATTTGTATTATCTTCTGTGTGTTCTCTCCTGAACAAAACGCTGTTGTATCATACCGCAAATAATACTAACTTTAAATCTCTTGTAACTTTACAAAAGTCATTTATTTAGAGATTGAATAATTTAGGTCCTAGTACTGATCCTTGAGGTACACCACAGGATATATTTAGCGTTATATAAGTGTGTTCGCTTAGCTTCACGTATTGTTTCCTGTTCGTTAGATAACTTCTTATCCGGTTTAATACTAACCCTCTGATGCCATATCGTTGTAGTTTTTTGATTAAAATATTGTGATTTTTTTACCATCTATTGCATTGGTAATTTCTTCTGTAATTTCAACTAAAGCCATTGAAGTTGAAACATTAGCTCTGTGTCCATATTGGTTCTCTTTGAGTATTCTATATTTATTTATGAAACTCTCTAATCTGTTATTGAACAGTTTTTCAATGATTTTAGAAAATTGTGGAAGTAAAGAAACAGGTCTATAATTTGTAAATAGATGTTTGTCTCCAGTCTTATAAATTGGTGCAACTTTAGCTATTTTCAGTTTGTTTGGAAATGTACCTGTTTGAAATGATAGGTTACTAATATACATTAATGGTCCTGAGATTTCTTCAATAACCTTTTTTTATCGTTTCCATATCAATTCCCTTACAATCAGTTGAAGTCTTAGATTTACATTTTTTCACGATTGTAACTATTTCCTCCCGTGTCACATTACTGAGGAACATGGAGTTTGGATTTCGCTCTATGGTATCATTATAGTCCTCAATTGAAACTGGGTCTGGAATCCTTTCTTCCAATTTTGGTCCAATATTTACAAAGTAATTATTAAAGCTTTCAACTACTTCCTTTATGTTGTCATTATGTTTATTTCTGTCTAAGAAGTATTGGGGGTAATCCCTCTTAGTGCCATTTTTAATAATGCTATTGAGAATGCCCCATGTTGCTCTCATTATTTTTGTTCCTGTCCAATAATTCACTGTAATATTCTTTTCTACATGATTGTAGTATGTTTCTTAATTTGTTTTTATACTTGTACTTAATTTCCACCTCTGTAGTTCTTTGTGCTATACATTTTCTATATAGTGTATTCTTCTTACAAGCATTTTTTAATCCTTTTGTCATCCATGGTTGATTATTCTTTCCCTGCTTACTACTGAGTTGTCTCCATGGATCATGTTTGTTGTAAAGTATTATGAACTTGTTTAAGAAATTTTCATATGCTTCATCAACCTCTTTTTCATTGTACACATTGTCCCAATCTTGCCTTTGTAGCTCAATTTTGAAAGCAATCAATCATCCTTTTCTCTGTGCACAGTCTTCAAAATGTCCTTTTGTCTTCCATGTTCTTTTTGCAATTTCCATCATATATTGTAAAAACTGGCAGATGATCACTAACGTCGGTTATAAGTAAACCACTTGTAGTGTTATTATCAAAATCATTGGTAAAACTATTATCAATAAGCGTGGCACAGTGTCCTGTGATTCTGCTTGGCTTTGTGATTTTAGGATATAAACTGATGCTGTACATTGTATCAATGATGTCATCAATAGACTTTTGCTTGTTAGGGTTCAATAAGTCAATATTAAAGTCACCGCATAAGAAAATTATTTTTTTACCATTGTCCATGTAAGTTGCCTTGATCCATTCTTCAAATGTTTCTATATTTGACTTTGGTGATCTGTATATACAACTGATGAATATGTTTTTGCTTTTTTCCTGACGTATTTCAATGGTAAAACATTCTAAGATATCTATTGCAAATGACATGTTTTTTTTTACCAATTTGTAGTTCAGGTTCTTCATCACATACACAGCTACTCCTCCATTTTTGTTGGTTCTGTTGATGTAGTTTAGTTCATGTCCTTCCAGATCAAAAATATATTCCTTTTTAATCATAAATCCATGTTTCTGTGACGGCGATCACATTGAAGGGTTTGTTGATGTGTTCCAAAAAGTTCTTAATGTTGTTGTAGTTTGCATACGAGCTTCTGCTATTAAAATGAATAATTAACAATTTGTTATCACTTTTAATGTTGCTATTATATTGCTCATCTGTGTAATAAAAACAATTATTACTGATGTGGGAGAAAACATTTGTATCTGGATCTATATCGTTTTCCAAATCCTGTTTTTTTGTGATCTTTGTTGCAGAAGTTTTTTAGTTCCATATTTTCTTGTTCACCAATCTTTGATGTTGTTTCAATAATCTCTATAAGTGTAGGTGGATACAATCCTGACACTCGGTCTTCTTTTTTAGTCGTCCCTTGGAACATAGTCGTGTTGATGTGGAATTTAGGTGCTTGTTTTCTGTCAGAGTCAATTATCATCGTTGTTGTGGAAGCTGTGTAAACTTTTATATTTGTCCAGGTCCTTGATGTCATTGACGACAAGTAGTCTTGCTTCTGGACATCCATTCAGCTTGATGTAGATTTTACAGTTGGCGCTCCAAGTTTCCCTGGATGTTTCCCTGCTTTCTTAAGTCGCGTGCTTTCTTGGCGATTCCAGCATTACGTTTTGTGAGATTCTCATTCATGTACACATTTGTTCCCTTCAGCTTCTTTCCCTGTCTCAGCAATGCCATTTTAGATATTCTGTTTACGAGTTTCACGAGCACGACTGGAGTGGCGTTGTTGTCTCTTCTGTTCAGTGGGATGCATGTTTCGATGGTATTAATGTCAATTTCAATTTCCTTTGATTGCAGGACGTTGACCACTTGCTGTTCTGCTGAGACAAGATCCATTTCATCTGGTTTACCTTCATTATTCACAGCTTTCGCATAGGATATTGGTTTAATTCGGTGCCCTGTCACGATGATATCATTCATTCGTTTATCCTGCTCCGTTTCATCTATGATATTACACAGTATATAGTTGTCTTCTTGAAGGGTCTTCATTTGTTGGCCCATTTCTTCTTGAAAGATCTTCATTTGTTGGCACATATCAGAGACTTAATTTTTTCTGGTGATGATTTGAGTTTGCAAACTTTCTATATTTTGCTGCAGACTTTTCTCATCTTGATTGTGTTCTGTTATTGCTTTTTTCAGATCTTTTTTTATTTTTTGGGTGATTTAATGTGTTATGAAAGGGACAATGGATGGATGGATTGTTCAGTTGAAATTTTACCAGGATGTTTTTCACAGGTTTTTTTCTAAAATAAAATGTCATTGTATTTTTGATTGCAATGTTGTAAGAATAAAATGTACAAATAAAGTATACACGCTTTCTCTTGAGACCTCTTTCGGCCCAATTGACTCTTATTATAGTTACTCTTTTTTAACAGCCTGTAATCCTGGTATATATGCTTTATCCATGAAAACCAACTGAATCTAATTTTTGCAGATTGAAAAACAAGATAATATTGTTTTGGTCTAATTGCGCTCCTAAACACCAGGTGGTGCCAGAAAATCCTAAACACAATTCAGAGCTTCGATAAGCGTAAATTAGTTAAACTGTCATTAAACCATGGAGATGCAATGAATGTGTGTATGTATGTATATATATATATATATATATATATATATATATATATATACATACATACACACACGCATATATATATATATATATATATATATATATATATATATATATATATATATATATACACACACATAGAAGGAAGGGAAAGTATTCACACCTCTTTAAATTGTTAATTCTTTGTTTCATTGCGGCTATTTAATAACATCGAACAATTTAATTTCAATTTTCATTATTTTACACTCAGCACCCCATCTTGACAAAAAAAACAAATGTAGAAATTTTCTACAAAATAATTAAAAATAAAAGTTAATTTCAATTTTCATTACTGTACACTCAGCAATCTCATCTTGACAGAAAAAAACTAATGTAGAACTTTTCTTCCAATTTATTAAAAATAAAAGTTAAAGTTCCAATGATTGTCACACACACACTAGGTGTGGTGCATTTGACCCATCCCCTTGTTCACCCCCTGGAAGGAGAAGGGAGCAGTGAGCACAAGCGGTGGCCGCGCTCTGGAAAAAAATTGGTGATTTAACCCCCAATTCCAACCCTTGATGCTGACTGCCAAGCAGGGAGGTAATGGGTCCCATTTTTATAGTCTTTGGTATGACTCGGCCAGGGTTTGAACGCACAACCTACTGATCTCTGGGCGGAATCTCTAACCTCAAGGCCATAAAAAATCACATGTACGTTAAGTATTAAAAAACCTTTGCTCAATACTTTGTTGATGCGCTGATGCGCCTTTGGCAGCATTTACAGCCTCAAGTCTTTTTGAATACGATGCCACAAGCTTGGCACACCTATCTTTGCGCAGTTTCTCTCATTCCTCTTGGCAGCACCTCTCAAACTCCATCAGATTGGATGGGAAGTGTTGTTTTTAATCCAGGATGTATTTGTAGTTTGCTCACATTCATCTTAGTCTAGTCAGGGAGGTGACCAAGAAATGGTCATTCTGTCAGAGAGAGGAGAACCTTCCAGAAGGACAAGCCACCAATCAGACCTACATGGTATAGTGGCCAGACGGAAGCGATTTCTATGTAAAAAGTTTACCAAAATGCACTTAAAAGACTCTCAGACCACGAGAAACTAAATTGTCTGGTCTGATGAGACAAAGATTGAACTCTTTGTCATGAATGCCAGGTGTCATGTTTGGAGGAAACCAGACACCGCACATCACCAGGCCAATACCATCCCTACAGTGACGCATGGTGGTGGCAGCATCATGTATGTTCTGGGGTTGTTATTCAGCGGCAGCATGTATATATATATATATATATATATATATATATATATATATATATATATATATATATATATATATATATATATATATATATATATATATATATATATATATATATTAGGGGTCTGGGGAAAAATCAATTCGAATTTCAATCGCGATTCTCATTTTTTAAAAATCTATTTTTTTTTTCAATCAATACACAGCAATACCATAACAATGCAATCCAATTCCAAAACCAAACCTGACCCAGCAACACTCAGAACGGCAATAAACATAGCAATTGAGAGAAGACACAAACACGACACAGAACAAACCAAAAGTAGTGAAACAAACATGAATATTATCAACAACAGTATCAATATTAGTTATAATTTCAGCATAGCAGTGATTAAAAATCCCTCATTGGCATTATCATTAGACATTTATAAAAATTTAAATAAAAGAACAATAGTGTCACAGTGGCTTACACTTGCATCGCATCTCATAAGCTTGACAACACACTGTGTCCAATGTTTTCACAAAGATGAAATAAGTCTTATTTTTGGTTTGTTTAATAGTTAAAACAAATTTACATTATTGCAATCATTTGATAAAACATAATCCTTTAAAATTATAAAAGCTTTTAAAAAAAAATCTACTATGCTAGCATGTCAGCAGACTGGGGTAGATCCTGCTGAGATCCTATGTATTGAATGAATACAAAATCGTTTTGAATCGGAAATATATCGTTTTTGAATCGAGAATCGCGTTGAATCGAAAAAAATCGATTTAAAATCGAATCGCGCCCCAAATAATTGATATTGAATTATTATTATTATTATTGAATATATATATATATATATATATATATATATATATATATATATATATATATATATATATATATATATATATATATATATATATATATATATATATATATATAATGACTTGCATGAGTTCAATAAACTCATCCAAGTCCTACCTGCTTGCTGTACAAATGTATATAAATATATTGCTGACTTTCATGAGCTGGTCAATTTTGGATCCTATGAGTGTGAATCGTCAATCTCAACTTGCACAATGATTATTATTTAAGAGATGACACCATTTTAATCATGTACTATTTTCCATTTTTAAATCAGGCATCATTTGGTACATTAAAATCTTAAAATCATGCACAGTAAATCTCGTCGATGTATTGATTGATATGAGCATAAATCTCGGGGGATGAGGACGTCATGTATATAATTGAGCTGAAAAGCATATATATATATATATATATACTGTAGTTGTAGTTTGTAAGCTTTGGTATGAAAAAGTAATTTATGTTTCAAATATGAGTGTTGCTGCAGTGAGTCTGTATTGACTTTCTTCAAGGGGCGGGCCTTACACCCGGGGAGTCGTCGATGCACATGGGTGATGATTAGAATTCACAAAATGTCACGTAGTGACTTCCTGTGCTGTGCCGACAGGACATCAATGAGTCTGCATGCTCGCGTTCATGCAGAAACACGCTTGTAGGATCAATCTGACTTTGTGTGACAGCTGACGCTCACAAAGATAGTTTGCACACTAGCTGGTATTCACGTCTGTAAGTGGATTCATGTGATGGTGGCCCGAGCATCCATACGTTGTTTGCTGCCAATGACTCACCCTCTTCATCATCTTGTGTCAATAACCTTTAAAGGTCTTACGAGAGGAAGGAAACCTCAGAGGTGGTACAATGTGGAGGTCCACCCATTTTCAAAAAATAATGAGGGGTTTAAACCGTGATTTAATAGGCTTTGTGGCCCCATTTTGGTCTTTGATCACTTACTGTTTTATTATTATTAGCCTTTTAAATTTTGATTAGAAGGGTCTGGCCCTAGTGTGTGAATGTGAGTATGAATGTTGTCTGTCTATCTGTGTTGGCCCTGCGATGAGGTGGTGACTTGTCCAGGGTGTACGCCACCTTCCGCCAGAATGCAGCTGAGATAGCCTCCAGCATCCCCCGCGACCCCAAAAGGGACAAGCCGTAGAAAATGGATGGATACACAGTAAATATTGGCATCATTTTACATGAAACAATTAGTTGTAATCATTGTAGTTCATAAATGTGCAACAGTCAACTGTGCTAATAGTTGAAATACAAACCCCGTTTCCATTTGAGTTGGGAAATTGTGTTAGATGTAAATATAAACAGAATACAATGATTTGCAAATAATTTTCAACCCATATTCAGTTGAATGTGCTACAAAAACAACATATTTGATGTTCAAACTGATAAACGTTTTTTTGTTGTTGCAAATAATCATCTTTAGAATTTGATGCCAGCAACACGTGACAAAGAAGTTGGGAAAGGTGGAAATAAATACTGATAAACTTGAGGAATGCTCATCAAACACTTATTTGGAACATCCCACAGGTGTGCAGGCTAATTGGTAACAGGTGGGTGCCATGATTGGGTATAAAAACAGCTTCCCCAAAAAAGCTCAGTCTTTCGCAAGAAAGGATGAGGCAAGGTACACCCCTTTGTCCACAACTGTGTGAGCAAATAGTCAAACAGTTTAAGAACAACGTTTCTCAAAGTGCACTTGCAAGAAATTTAGGGATATCAACATCTACGGTCCATATCATTATAAAAAAAAATTCAAAGAGACTAGAGAAATCAATCCGCGTAAGCGGCATGGCCGGAAACCAAAATTGAATGACCGGGACCTTCGATCACTCAGACAGCACTGTCTCAAAAACCAACATCAATCACTAAAGGATATCACCACATGGGCTCGGGAACACTTCAGAAAACCACTGTCACTAAATACAGTTTGTCGCTACATCTGTAAGTGCAAGTTAAAGCTCTACTATGCAAAGCGAAAGCCATTTATCAACAACATCCAGAAACGCCGCCGGCTTCTTCGGGCTTGAGATCATCTAAGATGGACTGATGCAAAGTAGAAAAGTGTTCTATGGTCTGACGAGTCCACATTTCAAATTGTTTTTGGAAATATTCGACATCGTGTCATCCAGTCCAAAGGGGAAGCGAACCATCCAGACTGTTATCGACGCAAAGTTCAAAAGCCAGCATCTGTGATGGTATGGGGGTGCATTAGTGCCCAAGGCATGGGTAACTTACACATCTGTGAAGGCACCATTAATCCTGAAAGGTACATACAGGTTTTGGAACAACATATGCTGCCATCTAAGCGCCGTCTTTTTCATGGATGCCCATGCTTATTTTAGCGAGACAAGCCCAAACCACATTCAGCACGTGTTACAAAGCGTGGCTTTGTAAAAAAAGAGTGTCTCCCATCGAAAATGTGTGGCGTATTATGAGGCGTAAAATACAACAGCGCGAGACCCCGGACTGTTGAACGACTGAAGCTCTACATAAAACAAGAATGGGAAAGAATTCCACTTTCAAAGCTTCAACAATTAGTTTCCTCAGTTCCCAAACGTTTATTGAGTGTTGTTAAAAGAAAAGGTGATATAACACAGTGGTGAACATGCCCTTTCCCAACTACTTTGGCACATGTTGCAGCCATTAAATTCTAAGTTAATTATTATTTGCACAAAAAAAAAAGTTTATGAGTTTGAACATCAAATGTGTTGTCTTTGTAGTGCATTCAACTGAATATGGGTTGAAAATGATTTGCAAATCATTGTATTCTGTTTATATTTACATCCAACACAATTTCCCAATTCATATGGAAGCAGGGTTTGTAATTAAATACAATTTAAACATTTGTTTCTATTAATTTGACATACATTGTGTATACACATAAACATATACATACATGCATATCATCAGTGTTTGGATCCATGAATTGATTTACATAAACCCCAATTTAAACAAGTTGAAAAACTTATTGGGGTGTTACCATTTAGTGGTCAATTGTACAGAATATGTACTGAACTGTGCAATCTACTAATAAAAGTTTCAATCAATCAATCCGGTGTTCAGCGTACATGTCAGCCTTAAAAACGTGATAACTCATGATCAAAATGAACATAATATTTACTTATTTATGTCTTACTTCCTTCAATAATCAATTTAATCATGCTTTCAAACAGGCGGCGTCATTAGGACTTTTAAAAAACTCCTTACATAATTCCTTAAATTCTATTAAAAAATTTTGTGTTGTTTTTTTTTTTACTTTATAAATTGAATATAAAGTAGACAGAATGTGAGTTTTGATAATCATACAACCTGTAAATATGAATGAAAATATGTCGTTTTCCTTTACTTCATAGAGATTATCTGATTCATGTAGGATAATAATCATAATAACACATAGTAATGATTATTATTATTAATGTCTTTACTCAGGGTTTAGCCTCCACTGTCTTTAAAAACAAAAAAAGGAAAATCATTTGACCTTGTGTCTGCCAATATTTTTGGCATTTTTCAACACTCTGGGAGATTGGGACTGACTACTTCACGTAGTCACCGCGAGCGTTAGCAAAAACGAGCAGTGTGAGGCGATCCTTCACTGGCCTGTGTCCCGGGAGTGTCTTCTCCTTCACTGAAATAAAGGTCCGTCCTGGCATCTTTTTCGGTCTCATCACACTTAAAAGATTTGAAGTGGAATGTGGAAGTCTTTCTCCCGTGGGTTCACCTGATGTGGACAAATCTCCATGATAGCCGGGTAGTCTGGTTTAACAACGTTTTTATTGGAGAAATATGCGCCAGGTCAGCAGTCTGCACAGCAACTTTTCAGTCCTGTATCTTTCTCTTGGCGTGGTCTCGGGCGCGGGAGAATCTTCTGGCTCAAACTCTAACTCCATCCTCGTGTGTCGGCCCGGCTGCTGCTGAAAAGCATGGCAGGCGATTGGATGATAGGCCCCAACTGGGTAATCCAATCACCTGCTAGCTGTGCTTCAAGGCCGGTCAATACACACCCCATTCCTGCAGGAAGCACGCCGACCACACCCCCTTCCACACGGAACAAAACCCCATTTGCTGATAAAATCCTCAAAGTGAAGATGCCGAAAGCCAAGGGCCAACTACGTAGCTATAATGCTAGCTCAGTAATTGTCCAGCTACCCGAAGTTATACAGCAAGGCTGCGAGAGTTTGGACACATTTAAAGTGTTCCTGGTCACACAAAGTTATCTCTAACTCTAAATTTCCACTGAATACGGAACGGCCGCGGACTGATATACGCGCGTCTGTGGACTCTTTCCGATTTTATTCAAGTCAATGTGTCCGTTTCCACTGCTTGCGGAACGTCACCGACATGCCGTTGCTGTACCGCATTCCAGCGCTAAATATACACAGAGCTTCTATTTTTGCCGGATGCTACAACAAATCCGTTCAATTCAACTTATGTACAAACATGAAATAAGGTATCCGGTTTACTTTCAAAATAAAATACTACGTCTTCAAGGCAGATCCTATTTTACCTGTTGAAAGGTCCTAATGGGCGGTGACGGACATGAAGTCAACTTGTCAAAGGTTCCCAGAGTTGATTTCATCTTGTTGACACAAATTGATGAGGACATGCTGATTCTGGAGGCCTCAAATGAGAGAATAATGTACAGGCATAACCCGGGCAGCTAAATGGGGATATGGGATCATGTTTTAAATATCACCTGATAAAGAGAAGTGTGCACAAAATAATTTATCAAGCCAGGACCTACTTTATTTGCTTCTGCTTCTCTGGAGGGACAAAGTAAACGTTGGGGATTGCCAGACGGCAGAGGGCAGCGCCCACTCGCGGTGAAGCCGGACCAAGGCCGTTTCGCATTCACTGGAAAAATTGGTGTGACAGAGCTCTGACCGGCGCATGGTACCACATTTGTGGAAACAAACTTGTCAGAAGTGCCACTCGCCCAAAGGGACTTTAGTCACGGCTTGAACTAATGTTTACATTGTTTCTTACGGGGAACGCTGCTTCACTGAACAAACTTTATCTTTTATGAACCATGTCCAAGAATCAATTAAGTTAGTAAATCGACGTTCCACTGTACACATATTATACTGTCTTCAAAGTGTGCATTTTTAGACTAAAGTAGGGACTTTTGTCTGGGTAAAACCAATGTTTACATTGTTTCTTATGGGGAACTCTGCTTCAATATACAAACGTTTCCATTTATGAACCATGTTCAAGAACCAATTAAGTTTGTAAATCAAGGTACCACTACTGCTGTACACACATGATAGTGTCTTCAAAGTGTGTATTCTTCTACTTATATAGGGACTTTAGTCAGGGGTAGAACCCATTTTTACATTGTTTTTTACGGGGAACTCTGCTTCACTATACAAACTTTTCAATTTATGAACTACGTTCCAGAACAAATTAAGTGTGTAAATTGAGGTTCCACTGTACACACATGATAATGTCTTCAAAGTGTGCAATCTTCTTCTAAAATAGGGACTTTTGTCAGGGTAGAACCAATGTTCACATCGTTTCTTAGGGGGGAACTTTTCTTCACTATACAAACTTTCCCATTTATGAACCAGGTTCCAGAACCAATTAAGTTTGTAAATCGAGGTTCCACTGTACACACATGATAGTGTCTTCAATGTGTGCATTCTTCAACAAAAATAGGGACTTTTGTCAGGTTAGAACCAATGTTCACATCGTTTCTTACGGGGAAGTTTTCATCACTATACAAACTTTTTCATTTATGAACCATGTTCAAGAACCAATTAAGTTTGTAAATCAAGGTACCACTACTGCTGTACACACATGATAGTGTTTTCAAAGTGTGTATTCTTCTACTTATATAGGGACTTTAGTCAGGGGTAGAACCAATTTTTACATTGTTTTTTACGGGGAACTCTGCTTCACTATACAAACTTTTCAATTTATGAACTACGTTCCAGAACCAATTAAGTGTGTAAATTGAGGTTCCACTGTACACGCATGATAATGTCTTCAAAGTGTGCATTCTTACACTAAAATAGGGACTTTTGTCAGGGGTAGAACCAATGTTTACATTGTTTCTTATGGGGAACTTTGCTTCACTATTCAAACTTTTCCATTTATGAACCTTGTTCAAGAACCAATTTGGTTTGTAAATCAAGGTCCCACTGCTGCTATACACACATGATAGTGTCTTTAAATCGTGCATTCTTCTTCTAAAATAGGGACTTTTGTCAGGGTAGAACCAATGTTCACATCGTTTCTTAGGGGGAACTTTTCTTCACTATACAAACTTTCCCATTTATGAACCAGGTTCGAGAACCAATTAAGTTTGTAAATCAAGGTTCCACTGTACACACATGATAGTGTCTTCAATGTGTGCATTCTTCTCCTAAAATAGGGACTTTTGTCAGGGTAGAACCAATGTTCACATCGTTTCTTACGGGGAAGTTTTCTTCACTATACAAACTTTTTCATTTATGAACCATGTTCCAGAACCAATTAGGTTTGTAAATCGAGGTTCCACTGTACACACGTATTAGTCTCTTCAAAGTGTGCATTCTTCTACTTATATATAGACTTTAGTCAGGGATAGAGCCAATGTTTTTACATTGTTTCTTTCGGGGAACTCTGCTTCACTATATAAACTCTCCCATTTATGAACCATGTCCAAGAACCAATTAAGTTTGTAAATCGAGGTTCTACTGTACACACATGATAGCATCTTCAAAATGTGTGTTCTTCAACAAAAATAGAGACGTTTGTCTGGGTAAAACCAATGTTTAAATTGTTTCTTATGGCGGACTTTATTTCACTATACAAACTTTCCCATTTATGAAGCACGTTCCAGAACCAATTAAGTTTGTAAATCGAGGTTTCACTGTACACACATGATAGTGTCTTAAAAGTGTGCATTCTTGTACTTATATAGGGACTTTAGTCAGGGCTAGAACAAATGTTTACATTGTTTCCTATGGGGAACTCTGCTTCACTATACAAACGTTTCCATTTATGAACTACGTCCCAGAACCAGTTAAATTTGTAATTCGAGGTTCCACTGTACACACTTGATAGTGTCTTCAAAGTGTGCATTCTTACACAAAAATAGGCACTTTTATCTGGGTAAAACCAATGTTTACATTGTTTCTTATGGGGAACTTTGTTTCACTATACACATTTTCCTATATATGAACCACATTCCAGAACCAATTACATTTGTAAATCAAGGTCCCACTGCTGCTGTACACACATGATAGTGTCTCCAAAGTGTGCATTCTTCTACTTATATAGGGACTTTTGTCAGGGCTAAAACCAATGTTTACATTGTTTCTTTCGGGGAACTCTGCTTCAATATACACACTTTTCCATTTATGAACCACGTTCCAGAACCAATTAAGTTTGTAAATCGAGGTTCCACTGTACACACATGATAGTGTCTTCAAAGTGTGCATTCTTCAACAAAAATAGAGACTTTTGTCTGGTTAAAACCAATGTTTACATTGTTTCTTATGGGGAACTTTGTTTCACTATACAAACTTTTCCATTTATGAACCACCTTCCAGAACCAGTTAAGTTTGTAAATCGAGGTTCCACTGTACACTCATGATATTATCTTCAAAGTGTGCATTCTTCAACAAAAATAGAGACTTTTGTCTGGTTAAAACCAATGTTAACATTGTTTCTTATCAGGAACTTTTTTTCACTATCATGACTTTCCTATTTATGAACCACATTCCAGAACCAATTAAGTTTGTAAATCGAGGTTCCACTGTACACACATGATAGTGTCTTCAAAGTGTGCATTTTTTCAACAAAAATAGAGACTTTTGTCTGGTTAAAACCAATGTTTACATTGTTTCTTATGGGGAACTTTGTTTCACTATACAAACTTTTCCATTTATGAACCACCTTCCAGAACCAGTTAAGTTTGTAAATCGAGGTTCCACTGTACACTCATGATATTATCTTCAAAGTGTGCATTCTTCAACAAAAATAGAGACTTTTGTCTGGTTAAAACCAATGTTAACATTGTTTCTTATCAGGAACTTTTTTTCACTATCATGACTTTCCCATTTATGAACCACGTTCCAGAACCAATTAAGTTTGTAAATCGAAGTTCCACTGTACACACGTGATAGTGTCTTCAAAGTGTGCATTCTTCTACTAAAAAAAGGACTTTTGTCAAGGGTAGAACCAATGTTTACATTGTTTCTTGTGGGGAACTGAGTTTCACTATCCAAATTTTCCCATTTATGAACCATGTTCAAGAACTAATTAAGTTTGTAAATCAAGGTCCAACTGCTGCTGTACACACATATGATAGTGTCTTCAAAGTGTGTATTCTTCTACTTATATATGGACTTTAGTCAGGGCTAAAACAATGTTTACATAATTTCTTACGGGGAACTCTGCTTCACTATACAAACTTTCCCATTTATGAACCATGTTCAAGAACCAATTAAGTTCCTAAGTAAAGGTTACACTCCACAGACATGATAGTGTCTTCAAAGTGTGCATTATTATACTAAAATAGGGACTTTTGTCAGGGTTAAAACCATCCATCCATTTTCTACCGCTTATTCCCTTTTGGGGTTGCGGGAGGCGCTGGCGCCTATCTCAGCTACAATTGGGCAGAAGGCGGGGTACACCCTGGACAAGTCGCCACCTCATCGCAGGGCCAACACAGAAAACCAATGTTTACGTTGTTTCATACGGGGAACTCTGCTTCACTATACAAACTTTCCGATTTATGAACCATGTTCAAGAACCAATTAAGTGCCAAGTAGAGGTTCCACTGCACAAACATGATAGTGTCTTCAAAGTGTGCATTATTATACTAAAATAGGGACTTTTGTCAGGGCTAAAACCAATGTTTACATTGTTTCTTATGGGGAACTCTGCTTCACTATACAAACTTTCCCATTTATGAAACATGTTCAAGAACCAATTAAGTTCCTAAGTAGAGGTTACACTGCACAAACATGATAGTGTCTTCAAAGTGTGCATTATTATACTAAAATGGGGACTTTTGTCAGGGCTAGAACTAATGTTTACATTGTTTCTTACGGGGAACTCTGCTTCACTCTACAAACTTTCTCATTTATGAACCGTGTTCAAGAACCAATTAAGTTTGTAAATCGAGGTTCAACTGTACATATGCTGGCATTAAGCTGCTGTATAGAACATTTTTTGTGTGTTTTTTATTTCATTTTGTAACCAAAGTAGCGCTACTGGGTCAGGGTCAGGTCTAGGGTTGCATTGAGCAAAGTTTAGACCAAAAATTCTAAACTTGGTGTAACTCATGTGTTTGATTTATTTTGCACACACTCCAAGTAGAAGTAACCACACCATCCAAGCCGTTTGATGTTGACTTAAAGTTCCTGTGCTCGCGGCTGGTAATATTACACATTGATAGAAATCTGGCTGAAACCGTGAGTAACAATAACACTTGCCTGGGGAACATTCGGTCGGGCCGGGCAGTGCAGCAAGGAGATCTTTGATCAGGATTAACTGGCAACTCCAGTCGTTAACATCTGAGGGCGAGGCTGAAAAGACCTGCACTGAAAAGCGACTCTGTGTGTGCGTGAGTGTGCGTGTGTGTGTGTGTGTGTGTGAGTGCGTGTTTGGGAGCAGAGGGAGGTGCAGAGAGGAGGGGACAGTGAGAATACATGCTGTGTTAGCATCCCCTCAGCAACTCCATCAATACTGCATACAGCGAAGGAACTGGCAAAGGTTCTTTGTGCTGCATTTGCAGGCTCAGCCAGCGAAGGAGAGCAACTCCCACGACCGGTGGGCTCAGTCTGCCGCTGCTGCTGGAGTAGGAGGGGGGCCCTCACACACACACGCACACACGCACACACACACACACACACACACACACACACACACACACACACACACACACACACACACACACACACACACACACACACACACACACACACACACACACACCACAGCCTGTGCTGCATCAGGACGACACACGGACTAGGGATACTCTAGTGGCGAAGAAGATAGTTGTGCTAATATGTTAAAATGTTGTGTATTGGACTTCTTCCTGCATCTGCTTCATGACCACGGCTCTTTTTGGTAAGCTCTTATTATTATTATTAGTGTTATTATTATTATATTCTCATAGCATGTTTAACTGTTAGAAATGCTGGGTGAGAGCGTGACGTAATCTTCGAAACTTTACCAACTTTTGACAGCTGCTTAAACAGTGGTTCTCAACCATTTTTGGGCGGTATAGCTCGGTTGGTAGAGCGGCCGTGCCAACAACTTGAGGGTTGCAGGTTCGATCCCCGCTTGCGTCATCCTAGTCACTGCCGTTGTGTCCTTGGGCAAGACACTTTACCCACCTGCTGCCAGTGCCATCCTCACTGGTTTAAATGTAACCTAGATATTGGGTTTCACTATGTAAAGCGCTTTGAGTCACTAGAGAAAAAGCGCTATATAAATATAATTCACTTCACTTTTCAGTGATGTACCCCTGTGGATTTTTTTTTTATTCAAATACCCCCTAATCAGAGCAAAGCATTTTTGGTTGAAAAAAAGCGATAAAGAAGTGAAATACAGCACTATGTCATCAGTTTCTGATTTATTAAATTGTATAACAGTGCAAAATATTGCTCATTTGTAGTGGTCTTTTTTGAACTATTTGGAAAAAAATATATAAAAATAACTAAAAACTTGTTGAAAAATAAACAACTGACTCAATTATAAATAAAGATGTCTACACATAGAAGTAATCATCAACTTAAAGTGCCCTCTTTGGGGATTGTAATAGAGATCCATCTGGATTCATGAACTCAATTCTAAACATTTCATCAAAAAAAAAAAAGAAAAATAAATCTTTAACATCAAAATTTATGGAACATTTCCACAAAAAATCTAGCTGTCAACACTGAATATTGCATTGTTGCATTTCTTTTCACAGTTTATGAACTTACATTCATATTTTGTTGAAGTATTATTCAATAAATATATTTATAAAGGATTTTTGAATTGTTGCTATTTTTAGAATATTTAAAAAAAATCTCACGTACCCCTTGGCATACCTTCAAGTACCCCCAGGGGTACGCGTACCCCCATTTGAGAACCACTTGTGTAGAAGATGTGACATTAGCACTTAAAAAAAAAAACACAAAAAAAACGGCTTGCATGAAATCTGAGTTCGTTTATCCCTCAAATGTCAATTTTGCCAACTTTACAAATTAGGAAAAAATTGTTGTGTGCACTACAACTACTACTACTTTAACCACTCATAGTTCCAAATATGTATTTATTGTAGTATTTTACAAAGATCTATTCATTACTAATGACTTATTTTTCCTACATTGCTCCCCCTTTCACTTATGAAGTGTAATTAATTGGTTTTGTGCAATTGTCCCTCTAAAATGAAGTGGGACATGAAGGGGCGCAAGGAACATGCTTTATCAGTATCTTGCTTCAAACCCCGCTTCAAAAGCTGTGTAATGGAAAACGTCCTCATTGTTGCCAATAATCCTGTCTTCTGCAATTTGATATAAAAAAAAAAAGATGTTTTTATATTTTGTGCTCTTGTGTTAATGTTACTTACTGATCAATTTGAATGTATTATCATTAATTGATATTCCAACCATCCATTTTCT
Organism: Nerophis ophidion; assembly: GCF_033978795.1. Taxonomy (NCBI): domain Eukaryota; kingdom Metazoa; phylum Chordata; class Actinopteri; order Syngnathiformes; family Syngnathidae; genus Nerophis; species Nerophis ophidion. The sequence goes on along the minus strand of NC_084617.1, from coordinate 53,338,627 downwards.
ACCGCTTATTCCCTTTCGGGGTCGCGGGGGGCGCTGGCGCCTATCTCAGCTACAATCGGGCGGAAGGCAGGGTACACCCTGGACAAGTCGCCACCTCATCGCAGGGCCAACACAGATAGACAGACAACATTCACACTCACATTCACACACTAGGGCCAATTTAGTGTTGCCAATCAACCTTAGTATCACATTGTTCAAAATCAAAATATGTTTATTGTTTGTGTAAGGATTAATTTATTTTTTTTAATTTCAGGCAAAATGGTGCTCTTTAAATCTTTTTAGCTGCGTACTAAAAACAATGTTAATAAAGTTATTTGTTGTTGTAAGTTGATCTATATTTCTTTCTTTTTGGTTTTCTTTAATGTTAATAAGAATACAATGTTATGCAGAGGTGTACTTATAACAATTTAATTGACAAATTATAGAGTGGAGGTGGCGCACGAATAATTGGGAAGCACTGATTTAAAGAAATGTGATATAAATGTATCTTATAGGCTCCAGCACCCTCGCGACCCCAAACCGGACTAGCGGTAGAAAATGGATGGATGGACTATTTGAATTGCCAATCATTTAACATTTGAATTACTTTGTTGAACTAATTTACACATGAGGATATGTTAAAATATAGTTATTACATATAACTGCTGTCAAATATTTAAAAAAATCTGATTATTCATACTTCTGAATGTGATTAAAATGTAATTGTTTTACTGGCACTCATGTCATTTACAGTATTTACTCAAAATTGGTAACATTTTTATCCATAGTAAAATTTGCCAGTGAGCACACCTGTTGGAAATTCTACCTCACCTTTGTCCTGATAAATGGGCCCTAGTGTGTGAATGTGAGTGTGAATGTTGTCTGTCTATCTGTGTTGGCCCTGCGATGAGGTGGCGACTTGTCCAGGGTGTACACTGCCTTCCGCCCGAATGCAGCTGAGGTAGGCTACGGCACCCCCCGCCACCCCAAAAGGGACAAGCGGTAGAAAATAGATGGACGGATGGATGGACCTTTGCACTGACTGATCATGGAGCGTATAACAACCCGCACGACCTTTCAGATAACCATCTCTATGTGCGGTTAAAGCTTGTGCAGACAAAATTAATTACGTGATTAATCTGCATGTGTACATGAGTAATGTGATTTTTTATTTAATAATTGCATGCTTTAACTGGGACAGCCCTAATATAAAGTTAATGCGCGTGTAAAATGCCAACAAACTTGATCTGTACAGGTGTGAATCCTTGGGTACTTATCTGATTCTGTCCTATTTCTATTCTTGAGGTGATGATTCGATACAGAATCGATTCTTGATTTAACATGATTCTTTATTCAAACCGATTCTCGCAATGTATAATAATTGGTAGAATAATTATAATAAAGCTTTTTCAAAACAGGTTACATATTAGAAAAGCTCCTTCCGGTTGCATGAAAATGGCCTCAAATCGTCTTTAAAAAAAATAATTGTTATAAAGAAAAAAACAATTTTTTTGTGTAATACATTTTTGAAAATTATGAATCGATTTAAAAATTGGAAGGAATAAAAATAGGGATTAGGATGTGAATGGATTTTTTGTGCACCCCTAATGATCGATGTCTTTTTAAATACACACTGATTCTGCCACTGACGACTCATTTTCTGATGACTGATATTTGGACGACAAATTAAAAAAAAAAAAAGATGTTATTTTGTTCGTTCTGCCTAACAATGAATGGTGCAGAAAGAAGGCACACCGTATTGTGTTAATGTTACTTACAATATATTGTATATTGGCGAGGTTAAAAAGTTCATGTAGCCTGTCTGACATGCAAAATGCTAAATATGGCCTAAAAACACATTGTGATACATATTTTGCAAAAACTGCTGACGTACACAATAACACACAGTATTGGGTCATTTCGACATGTGTATTCATAGTGTCGATGTTATGTTTTGTTGTTTATCCTGGTGGGTTGAGTTTTTTCTCACCCTGATGTGGGATCGTTGTGGCTTGTGCCCCTTTGAGACACTTGTGACTTAGGGCTATATAAATAAACTTTGATTGATTGATTGATATTATTCTCTCTACAGTACACTCTTATCCATCTGTTTGCTCATTTTCTATCCATAGCTGCTTATTCTCTGTAATGCCGTTCCAGCTACACTTTCGGTAAAGTGTACAAAGCACCTATTCTGTCATTGTTCTATTACAGTGGTTCTCAAATGGGGGTACGCGTACCCCTTGGGGGACTTGAAGGTATGCCAAAGGGTACGTGAGATTTTTAAAAAAATATTCTAAAAATAACGACAATTCAAAAATCCTTTACAAATATATTTATTGAATAATACTTCAACAAAATATGAATATATGTTCATAAACTGTGAAAAGAAATGCAACAATGCAATATTCAGTGTTGACAACTAAATTTTTTGTGGAAATGTTCCATAAATATTGATGTTAAAGATTTCTTTTTTTTGTGAAGAAATGTTTAGAATTAAGTTCATGAATCCAGATGGATCTCTATTACAATCCCCAAAGAGGGCACTTTAAGTTGATGATTACTTTTATGTGGTAAAATCTTTATTTATAATTGGGTCACTTGTTTATTTTTCAACAAGATTTTAGTTATTTTTACATCTTTTTTTCCAAATAGTTCAAGAAAGACCACTACAAATGAGCAATATTTTGCACTGTTATACAATTTAATAAATCAGAAACTGACGACATAGTGCTGTATTTTACTTCTTTATCCCTTTTTTCCAACCAAAAATGCTTTGCTCTGATTAGAGGGTACTTGAATTAAAAAAAAATTCACAGGGGGTACATCACTGAAAAAAGGTTGAGAACCACTGTTCTATTAGATTACATTTAAGATAGCTTAGATGTTAGCATCGCTTATTGTCTTCTGCTTTAACAGCGTTAAATAATAACACCGTAGTAGCAACAAGTAAATGGTAAATGGGTTATACTTGTATAGCGCTTTTCTACCTTCAAGGTACTCAAAGCGCTTTGACACTATTTCCACATTCACCCATACACACACACATTCACACACTGATGGCGGGAGCTGCCATGCAAGGCCCTAACAAAGAACCATCAGGAGCAAGGGTGAAGTGTCTTGCTCAAGGACACAACAGGCGTGACGAGGTTGGTAGAAGGTGGGGATTGAACCAGGAACCCTCAGGTTGCTGGCACGGCCACTCTCCCAACTGCGCCACGCCGTCCCCAGTAATGTAATAAATTAGTTTTACGTACGTTACAATGCCGTTACCGATGTCTTTAATGTAACGTGGCACGCTACTTCTGATGTAATTGTGTGTCAACAAGACAACGTCAAAAGCACAGCAAGTTCAATACAGGAATGAACTATTTACTAATGAAAGTAACAACCAGCACCGTACTAAAAGAAACTTGATATTCAACAGGAAGAGGCAACATCACACAGCAAACAACATGTCGGCAAAGTGCACACACTATCACACACACAGGGCTCGAATCTAACTGCGGCACTTGCCGTCGTGCCCTAAAAAAATTTGACGGCAAGAACATGCAGTGACCGCCCTTGACTTTTTACTTGTTAATGGACTAGGGTTGTAATGGTAAACGGTATAATGATCATTCACGATAAAATTCCCAACGGTTAGTAATACCATCTAATTTTTTATTTACAGAAAAAACTTCATTTATTAATGCATTTTCGGCAACACAAAGTCAGGCGACTGCGCGCTAGTGTCGTTTGGCTTGATAATCATGGCGGACAAACTACACGGACTTTGCTCCAGAGATTTCCCCTCGGAGTAAACAGTGCCAAGCTCTTGGTTTAACGTCATATTCCCTCACTTCCTGCTGTGCGTATAAGAGTGCACTGCTGTGTTTAGATGGAGAAAGGTGTGGACAATATTGGACACAAACACACTTGTCCCCACACTAAAAGTATACAGCGAAGGAAAAAACTATTTGATGTTGCTTTCATGTTGTCAATACAGCATCGTCTAGCTGCTGTGACTGAGAGTTAATGAGGTAAGGGAAAAATGCAGCCGGTGATGTGTCGTGAACGTTGTCACAACTTGTTTATAAAACATTTAGTTTGTTTACAGGGATGATCACTCCTCCTTTATTTAACTGCAAACTATATCAGTGTTCAAATAACATCAATACTAGCTCAAATATTTTGTCATCTCATCGAATTGAACGAAGGCTGTAAAGATTGTGTATTCGATGCGAGAGGTGTGACTCCTCTTTATTTTTGTTGGCCAAATCTGTTGTACCCAACAACAAGGAGGTGTTGTGGGAGAATAACAAGGCTTGTTTATTAAACCTTAAGGCACTCACACACACTGCTCTCATGAAACGTCTATACTGCCTATGCCTGATATTATATTTTTTATTCTTTTTAAGTTACACATAAATGACTTTCCACAGTAATTAATTACATTTATTAAACACCAATTATGTTAGTAATTTAATAACTTTTTTGGTAAAGTACCGTGTAACTATAATGAATTACTATTTAAAAGTAGTACTCCTTGTCAGAAATATAGTTTATTTGCCGCCATGGAGGCCAGGGTCAAACTTAGAAGCGCCTCCCCACTGTTGCCGGACATACTTTAGCTGTGCCAGCTAGTCACCTACAGGCAACAATAAAACCAATGCAAAAAAATCTGACTAATTCTCAGTTGATTACGTCAAATATTGGACAGTTTGTACAAACCCTGCACACAACTCTGGTGAGTAATGTTATGCTAGTGCTAACAGAACATCGGCTGGTGTCCAGGGTGGTCCACCAGCATGTACAACGAGTAGATGACAAAAATAGAATGGGTGCCGTTCACGTTCAAACCAATACTATTCAAATTCTCTGTTCCTGGGAATCGATACCGGTTTCTAAAAAGTATACATTTTCGGTACTTTTAGTGTGTGTTAATAAATCAAAATTTTCATTTCATCATTATCCAATGAGCTGATTATGATAACTGCAGTCCTGTTATATCTTGTTTAATTATCACATGTTTGAGTCACATTTGCAGATATAACATTAAGTTTGGGTTATACTTGTATAGTGCTTTTCTACCTTCAAGGTACTCAAAGCGCTTTGACACTATTTCCACATTCACCCATTCACACATGCAAGGCCCAACCACGACCTATCAGGAGCAAGGGTGAAATGTTTTGCTCAAGGACACAGCGGACGTGACAAGGTTGCTGGAAGGTGGGGATTGAACCAGGAACCCTCAGGTTGCTGACACGGCCACTCTCCCAACAGCAACACCCCGTCCCCGTTTCAATTACAGTTGCAAATCCAAGACGTTATACAGCAGTATTGTGTTGGTCGATTTAGTCTTTGCTGTCTGTTGCGCCCCACAAAGTGGTAATAGTTTAAGTATTGTACTTATTACGCACCAGCTGTTTGATTGTAACGTGCATTTTAGTTGTAGTTTTCATGAACAAATTTGATGGTGTTGAAATCGCCATGTAATATCGCTAATGCTGATCAGTAGCATGCCAATAGCAAAGTCAATGTATATTAGCATCAAATTAGCACATTTTTGGAAAAGTGGAGCCTTACTTAACTTACGTTGGAGCATTTTTTTTATGTCAATTGTTTATCTGTGTTGGCCCTGTGATGAGATGGGGACTTGTCCAGGGTGTACGCCGCCTTCAGCCTAAATGCAGCTGGGATAGGCTCCAGCACCCCCCGTGACATAAAAAGGGACAAGTGGTAAAAAATGGATGGATGGATGCCATTGAAAATTGCAACATTATCTGGCGGTAATTTGGCTGAGTCTGCTCTCAGTGCTGCCTGAGTGACGGCCAATTGCCAAAATGCTAAGAGCTGAGTCAACAACCGGACGTGACGTCACACACAACCCAGGTGGTCCGACGGGATTTGTTCGGTGCCAAAAAAGTTCCGGATTCGGTAACCTAAACAGAAACCATATTCATCCTATTTTGAATCTTTATGCAGGGGTGTCGTTTATTTTCCATTGAAATCGTTGTAAGCTGCGAGTAAACAAAGCAGGTGACCTCTGACAGCTTTTGCTCAACAGGCGAAGGCTTATCTCGAATTCTATAAGCCAAGAGGAGATACAAAGCAAGGCAAAGGGGGCGTGGTCAGCTAACAAGTGTGTCGTTAGATCGCAATGAGCTGTTGTCTTTTATCAGGCGAAGATCAGAGGGGACTAATCGCCAACTTGAGGGCCAACATTCCAGACAAGTGTTTAATTACCTACTAAGTGGCTTAGTGGTTAGAGTGTCCGCCCTAAGATCGGTAGGTTGTGAGTTCATACCAAAGACTATAAAAAAATGGGACCCATTACCTCCCTGCTTGGCACTCAGCATCAAGGGTTGGAATTGGGGGTTAAATCACCATAAATGGGGGTGATCAAGGGGATGGGTCAAATGCAGAGGACAAATTTCACCACACCTAGTGTGTGTGTGACAATCTTTGGTACTTTAACTTAACTTAATTAAAGTGTGTGTCATTTGAACAGCATCTACTTCCCTGCACAGAATTTAGTTTGAACAAAACTAATGTTTTTTGGTGTGTTGATGTCTATAAGTTAAAGTATAAGATTGTAGACCTGTAGTGGATGTGGGTGTTGGTGCTCAACATTCCTGCTTTTCTTGGTCTCAGTCAGGTTATGGATCGGTCGGTCGGTTGTTGGACCGACGGAGCAAGCTGCATTTGCTAATTCTCCCCCGACATTCCTGTGAGTGTTCTTACATTAGAAGAGAAATGAGTGAAAGTGACAGCTTGTTTGCAGGCTGGATTATTAGCACTGCAGCAAGCAACTGGCATCTGCGTCATATGTTGTGGCGACCAAATCTGCTTAACCTACTTTAGTTTGGAGCAAAATAACTTCGCTGGAACACCAGCGTGGCACCTTTTTTTTTTTTTTAAGTCAATTTGTTGTTTCTATAAAAACGTGTAATTGTTAAAATAAGTGAAGGAAACTAATTCCTAAATGCGTTGTTTTGGTATCCTTCCAGAGCTGGTTTATTGTACACACTGCACACTCCTTCCAGCTTTAAAACACTATTAACTAAATAAACATAGCACATGCAGTCGTGGAACAAAAGTTTACATACACTTGTAAAGAACATAATGTCATGGCTGTCTTGAGTTTCCAATAATTTCTACAACTCGTATTTTCTTGTGATAGAGTGATTGGAGCACATACTCATTGGTCACAAAAAACATTCATGAAGTTTGGTTCTTTTATGAAATTATTATGGGTCTACTGAAAATGTGACCAAATCTGCGGGGTCAAAAGTATACATACAACAATTTTAATATTTGGTTACATGTCCCTTGGCAAGTTTCACTGCAATAAGGCCGTTTTGTTAGCCATCCACAAGCTTCTGGGTGAATTTTTGACCATTCCTCTTGACAAAATTGGTGCAGTTTAGGTAAATTTGTTGGTTTTCTGACATGGACTCGTTTCTTCAACAATGTCCACACATTTAAGTCAGGACTTTGGGAAGGCCATTCTAAAACCTTGAATCTAGCCTGATTTAGCCATTCCTTTACCACTTTTGACGTGTGTTTGGGGTCATTGTCCTGTTGGAACTCCCAACTGTGCCCGAGACCCAACCTCCGGGCTGATGATTTTAGGTTGTCTTGAAGAATTTGGAGGTCATCCTCCTTTTTCATTGTAATTTCATAATACTACCACCACCATGATTGACGGTAGTAATGGTGTTCCTGGGATTAAAGGTCACATTTTTTATCCTCCAAACATGTTGCTGGGTATCGTGGCCAAACAGCTAAATTTTTGTTTCATCTGACCACAGAATTTTACTAGAGAAGGTCTTATCTTTGTCCATGTCTTTTTGATTGACCCATCAGATTTGGTCACATTTTAGTAGACCCATAATAAATTCATAAAAGAAACCAAACTTCATGAATGTTTTTTGTGACCAACGAGTATGTGCTCCAATCACTCTATCACAAAAAAAATAAGAGTTGTAGAAATGATTGGAAACTCAAGACAGCCATGACATTATGTTCTTTACAAGTGTATGTAAACTTTTGACCACAACTGTATGCAAATAAAAATATGCACAATACGGTTCCTGTTTTTACACATTCATGTCGATATTCATTTTTGTGTTTTTTATCCAGTCGTTTCTAGTAATAGGGACTATAACCTGGTTTCAAAATGACTTGGGCTATACAGTATAAATATCCTGATATGACTTTTTAACTTCTAGTATAATACTGATATTGGTGCCTTGAGTATTGGTCGATACTGATATTAATCTGATATGGTATCAGCAGGAATCATACAGACTTATATTATTTTGTAGTGTGGATAGTTAGACAAGGTGAAATTAATCAAAAAAAGAACACTGACCTATTTATTATTATCGTCTGGAATGGACTCATGCTGTCTTTAAATTGAAGTGGAGTGGTATTTTTGTGTGTGTGGGGGAGGGGCACATAGTTTTTACAATAATTAATTGGGCCAACTTCATGGTGCAGTCAGTTGAATGATGCGGACAGGTTTGTTACTGGATACTTTCTAATATGCTTCTGCCTTGCAGACTTTGTATGTGTCAGTAATATGTAATTACAACTATTTGATATATGTTTATACTGACAGATGTGGTGTTTCAGACTGCAGTGTTGTTCAATGAAGGACACTCAACATGTACAGTATGTCTAGCTTATGTGCTATTGTGTGCTTAATTGTTGCGTAACTGCTAGCTCTTTGTAGCCTATAGCCATCTTTATCTTTGGTAAATGATTTGACTAAAATATAAGAAGAGATAAATCTTGTGTGCTCATTGAAAGACATGTATATGTTTACTGGCTGTCCAGCTTTGCACAAGTACAATAAACTTGCTGCCAGACTGCTTGTACAGAGATTTAAGAAGTCAGTATCAGCAGATACTTTTTTTTTTTTTTTGCTACTATCGGAGCAATCGCCAACATCCAAATTGGATGGGGACACCCCTGTAATACATTAGTAATAATAAAACACAACATTTTAACATAATGTCAAATAACACCTATAATTAAGTGTTTTTGGAAGGTAAGCTGAATGATGGGTTTGTTGTTTGTTTAATAACAATTAACATTCTGCTCTTCATAACATCTCTTTCCCTATTTTACACTCACACGCATGCGCAGTAGCAGGTGATGCGCAAATCTTGGGCAATATATGGCTCGTCAGAACACTAATTATGTCATAATTAGGTCATGATGCCCCATTCCTAATTGTTTCCAAACTCGGTGGATATACAGTTAAAAGATTTACAGTATATGATTTGTTTTTTATGGTGATTTAACTGACAAATGTCTCTGCCAAACTACATGGAGTCTTACCTCACATAAAAGGTCAGAGAGAGAGATGCTATGTAATCCATTATGCACATTAGGGTTGTCTCGATACCAATATTTTGGTACCGATACTTTTGTAAATAAAGGGGACCACAAAAAAATGGCATTATTCGCTTTATTTTAACAAAAAATCTTGGGGTACGTCAAACATCTGTTTCTTTTTGCAATCGAAGAACAATTTTGTCTTTATATAAAATAGTGAACATACTAGACAACTTGTTTTTGGTGGTAAGTAAACAAACAAAGGCTCCTAATTAGTCTGCAGACATATGCAGTAACAAATTGTGTAATTTTCCATTCTATTATTTTATCCAAATTTTAAGGGACAAGCTGTAAAAAAAATATATTAATCTACTTGTTCATTTACTGGTAATATCTAGTTATTTTCTGTTTTAACATGTTCTATCTACACTTCTGTTAAAATCTAATAAACACTAATTTTGTTGTTGTTTGGATACTTTACATTAGTTTTGGATGATACCACAAATTTAGGTATCGATCCAATACCAAGTAGTTACAGGATCATACATCGGTCATAATTTAAGTTCTCATGTGTCCAAGGACATATTTCCTGAATATATGAACATAATAATAATTTTTTTTAAAAAGAAAAAAGATTTTGTCAGGATAAAAGATATTGATGTGATCAGTGGTTCTTAACCTGGGTTCGATCGAACCCTAGGGGTTCGGCGAGTCGGCCTCAGGGGTTCAGTGGAGGTCAAAACACACCCGACTCATCCTGTAAATACAAACTTCTCCCTTTTCGGTGTATTACGGATACGGCAACAGCTGACTGATTTGCAGGTGTGTAAGTTGTTGTGAGTTTATGCACTGTGTTGGTTTTGCTGTATGAACAAGGTGATGTTCATGCACCGTTCATTTTGTGCACCAGTACAAAAACATGGTAACACTTAAGTATGGGGAACATATTCACCGTTAATTAGTTGCTTATTAACATGCAAATTAGTAACATATTGGCTCTTAACTAGTCATTATTAATGCCTTATTCGGCATGGCCCCATTATAAGCCTAACCCTAACTAAATAACTCTAAATTAAGTCTTTATTACGTAGAATATGTTCCCTTAGTGTCGAAACAACTCTAAATTAAGTCTTTGTTAATTGAAATTTGTTCCCCATAGTAAAGTGTTACCAAAAACATAACTTTGTCTTGAATTTAAAACAAAAAAACATTTCATTTTTCACTAAAGAAGGGTTCTGTGAATGTGTTTATGAAACTGGTGGGGTTCGGTACCTCCAACAAGGTTAAGAACCGCTGGACTAGATACGCTTTTGTACTTTGTAACATTTCCAGCTGACTCGTGTAAACCCCTCCACGAGAGTACGGGGGCCCATTCAACGCTGCTTCCAGCTTTAGTTTTTTGTTTTTTTTTTATTAATAAAGTATCTTAATTACTAGTCCAGTCAGAATGTCACATATTTCTGTAAAATTAAAAAGATATTGTTTAATTAATTAATTTTTTTTTTACGAATATATGCATGTTCTTATCCATTCTTAAAGTACCGACCTAGGCACTGGCTGGAATTAAGGTTTTAGAATGGCCTTCTCGAAGTCCTGACTTAAATCAATCAATCGTTTACTTGTATAGCCCTAAATCACGAGTGTCTCAAAGGGCTACACAAGCCACAACGACATCCTTGACTCAGATCCCACATCAGGGCAAGAAAAAACTCAACCCAATGGGATAGCAATGAGAAACCTAGTAGTGTACCGCAGATGTGGGGGACCTAGACCAGTGTTTTTCAACCTTTTCTGAGCCAAGGCACATTTTTTTCATTGAACAAAACCTGAGGCACACCACCGGCAGAAAATATAAAAAAGTTAAACTCCGCAGCCGATATTGAAAATAAAAAGTACTTCTCACAATTGTTGGTTATGAATTCAAATCATAAATAACCATGCAAAACTTTAGCTCTTGTCTCAAAGTAAGTGTGCTGTCACGATCTGTCACATCACATCGTAACTTATTTTGAAGTTTTTGGTGTTTTCCTGTGTGTAGTGTTTTAGTTCTTGTCCTGTGCTCCTATTTTTGGTGGCTTTTCCTGTTTTGTTGGTATTTTCCTGTAGCAGTTCAATGTCTTCCTTGAGCGCTATTCCCCACACCTGATTTGTTTTCGCAATCAAGACTATGCAAGTTGTTACTATCCTTCTTTGTGGGGACATTGTTGATTGTCATGTCATGTACGAATGCACTTTTGTGGACACCGTCTGTTCCACACGCTGTAAGTCTTTGCTGTCGTCCAGCATTCTGTTTCTGTTTACTTTGCAGCCAGTTTAGATTTAGTTTCATTTTGCATAGCCATCCCGAAGCTTCAATGGTTTTTCTTAGCGGCACTCGCCTTTTGTTTATTTTTGGTTGAAGCGTTATATACCTTTCCTTCACACTGTCTCCCGCTGTCGTCTGCATATTGTGATCATCTACAAAGCAAATATCTACCTGCTGCCACCGACTGATATGGAAGAATATTACATGGTTATGCTGCCGAGCTCTTGACAGTGCAGACACTTAACAACGGCACATTTTCAGATTGTAATTACTGGTTTGCAAAAAATATTTTTAACCCACTTAGGTGAAATAACATTATCTCCCACGGCACACCAGACTGTATCTCACGACACACTCGAGTGCCGCGGCACAGTGGTTGAAAAACACTGACCTAGACATAGGGAGACCCCAAAATAATATGTTACAGTAATTGAGACAAGACGTAACAAATGCTTGAATATTGATCTCAGCGTCTCTAGTGGACAAAATGGAACAAATTTTAGCAATATTACGGAGAAGAAAGAAGGCCGTTTGAGTCACACTCTTAATGTGTGACTCAAACGACAGAGTTGGGTCAAAGATAATACCCAGATTCATGACCAAGTCTCCTTGTGTAATTGTTTGGTTGTCAAATGTTAAGGTGGTATTATTAAATAGAGGTCGGTGTCTAGCAGGACCGATAATCAGCATTTACGTTTTCTTAGCGCTGAGTTGCAAAACGTTAGCGGACATCCATTGTTTAATTTCATTAAGACACGCCTCCAGCTGACTACAATCCGGCGTGTTGGTCAGCTTTAGGGGCATGTAGAGTTGGGTGTCATCAGCAAAACTGTGAAAGCTAACACCGTATTTGTGTATGATGTCAACTAGCGGCAGCATGTAGATGCTAAAGAGTGCAGAGCCAAGAACCGAACCCTGGGGAACTCCACACGATACCTTATCATAGTCCGAGGTCACATTGTTATGGGAGACGCACTGCATTCTGTCAGTAAGATAAGAGTTAAACCAAGACGAGGCTAAGTCTGACATACCAATATGTGTTTTGATACGCGCCAATAAAATATTATGATCGACGGTATCGAAAGCAGCGCTAAGATCAAGAAGCAGCGACATAGATGACGCATCAGAATCCATCGTTAGCAATAGATCATTAATCATGTTTGCGAGGGCTGTCTCTGTAGAGTGATTTGCCCTGAAACCGGATTGAAAGGGTTCACAGAGATTGTTAGATGCTAAGTGTTCATTTAGCTGCTGTGCAACAATTTTTTTGAGTATTTTCTAAATGAACGGAAGGTAGGACACCGGCCGGTAGTTTACCATGAGGTCAGGATCGAGGTTAGGTCTTTTGAGCAGAGGATGAATAACCGTTTTTTTTTTTCTATGCTAGAGGGACAGCACCAGAGGAAAGTGATAAGCTTACAATATTTAGCACTGATGGTCCTAATACTACGAACAGTTCTTTGATAAGTTTCCCAGGAAGTGGGTCAAGTAAACATGTTGTTTGTTTTATCCCATTTACATGCCGTAAATATAGTTCCATCCATTCATCGCTGGTGCCTATCTCAGCCACAATCGGGCGGAAGGCGGTATACACCCTGGACCAGTTGCCACCTCATCGCAGGGCCAACACAGATAGACAGACAACATTCACACTCACATTCACACACTAGGGCCAATTTAGTGTTGCCAATCAACCTATCCCCAGGTGCATGTCTTTGGAAGTGGGAGGAAGCCGGAGTACCCGGAGGGAACCCACACAGTCACGGGGAGGATAGGCAAACTCCACACAGAAAGATCCCGAGCCCAGGATTGAACCCAGGACTACTCAGGACCTTCGTATTGTGAGGCAGATGCACAAACCCCTCTACCACAGTGCTGCCCCCCGTAGTAGTTCCTCTAATGTTATTTCAGCAAAAAGAGAGAGACTATTTTGGAGGGCAATATCTGTCGTATGTACATTTGTATCTGTGTTAATAAAACCCAGTTGTAGCTGGGATGCGTTGTCTTTATTCTTAAACGTGTTGACAATGCTGAAGAAACAAGTCCATGGAAGAAAACGAACACATTTAGCTGAACTGCACCAATTTTGTCAAGAAGAGTGGTCAAAAATTCCACCAGAAGGTTGTGGATGGCTACCAAGGTGCCCTATTGCAGTGAAACTTGCCAAAGGACATGTAACCAAATATTAACATTGCTGTATGTATACTTTTGACCCAGTAAAGTTGGTCTCATTTTCAGTAGACCCATAATAAATTCATAAAAGAACCAAATTTCATGAATGTTTTTTGTGACAAACACGTGCTCCAATCACAAAATAATAAGAGTTGTAGAAATTATTTGAAACTCAAAACAGCCATGACATTATGTCCTTCACAAGTGTATGTAAACTTTTGACCACAACTGTATGTAAATATTTTCCACACTATGCCTTCATATAATGATTCAATAACCAAAATGTTACCTATTTAAATCACCATCTCTATCGAAAAATCTTGGTCAATACCTGCCCAGCTAAGATTGTTTGCGACTCGTTCACAAGAAATTTCATCCTTAAAGGTTCTATCTAATTATGCATTTAATTCTGATGTTTGAGTATAGCTATTAAGTAATTAGTAGGAACAAACAGCTCAGTTTAGTGCAACAAAACATAAAATGTTTGTTCACGGGACAGTTGTCATGTGGAAAAAGACTTTGCAAAGTGTATCTGCTGTTGCAAAGAGGCCAGTCACAGTGGGGATCTTTCCACTTCTCATTTGGAACTTTAAAAAGCACACATCTATTCAGCAAGGGACACTTTTTTCCTTCCTCCCTGAAGTTCAAGAACATTATATGTGCCCAGAATAGCAAGTAGCTCTTTCGTTTTTTTTACTTCACAAGGATAACTTGCTGGCTGATAGTTGCGTGTTGTGCGACACAACCTGCTCACATTCATAGTGGCCTGAGCTCTGTGGGGAGCAACTGTATGTATGTGAGGCTCAAATACCAGAGCTGCTAGAGATGTGAGCCTGATGTGGCAACAAAACAAGGGGCCCCTCGTTTCCCTTAAATGTGCTCTGTGACGAGGGAGTTAATAGGTATCGAAGTGCTGTTAATATTCAACAGTTCCCTTATGCAATATGCATTAACAAAGGTATCCATGTGTGACGAAATGTTCCCAATTAGCACGTTTGCTTCCTTATTACAAGCACAAGCATGGCACAAAGATAAAGCAAAACAATTGTCGAGGTAATATTGACAAATGACATGAAAGCACTAAATGATTACTGATTGTATAACGCAAGATTGGGGGGAAAAAACTATAGCATGCGAATGTTCTACTATATCATGGTTTTTAAATTCATTTGAAAGAAACTGACAAAATACTACTACTGGTACTTCCACTTCTGTTACTTCTACTAACAAACAAGAAGAATAAGAACAAGAAGTCGAAGTAAAATAATAAGAAAAAACTCATCTACAAGAAAAACAAGAAATGCAAGTAGAAGAAGAACAATGGGAAGAACAAGACGAACAAAAAGAAGTAGAAGAACAACAAGTATAAGTAAAAGAAGAAGAACATGAAAAACAAAAAGATATAGAAGAAAAACAAGAGGAACATGTAAGAAGAGGAACAAGAAGAAAAAAAGAAAAATAAGAAGTCGAAGAACAAGAAGCAAAACAAGAACAAAAAACAGAAGAAGAGGAACAAGAAGACAAAGAAGAAGAAAAAGACAAAGAAGAACAATAACAAGTAGGACAAGAAGATAGAGAAGAAAAAGATGAAGTAAAAGACAAAGAAGAGCAACGACAAGAATAACAAGAAGAAAAAGACGATAATGAAAAAGAGGACCAAGAAGAAGTCGGAGAAAAAGAAGAAAAAAAAGACGAAGAATACGACGAAAATGAATAGGAAGGCAAAGAAGAAGAAGACGAAAAAAACGACAAAGAGAAAGAAGAAAAAGAGGAAAAAAGAATACGTAGATAAGACCAAGAATAAGATGAATAAGTATAAGTATATAGCTTCAAAAAACTGGACATGCTCACATTTTTCCAGTATTACAGCAGATCCTTGCAATTGAGAGGATTACATTCGGAGACCATAAAAATACATATACACACACAAATCTCATTCATCCCTTTCCAAACCTTCCGAATAGCTTGATTGGGTAACAACATTTGCAATAAAACACAGGCGGAATTACCATGAGGCATACACAGGCAGTTGCCTAGGGCCTAGAGAAAAATAAAGAGTTAAAGACCTACTGAAATTAGATTTTCTTATTTAAACGCGGATAGAAGGTCCATTCTATGTGTCATACTTGATAATTTCTCGATATTGCCATATTTTTGCGAAAAAGGATTCGACGATAAAGTTCACAACTTTTGGTCGCTACTAAAAAAGCCTTGCCTGTACCGGAAGTAGCAGACGATGCGCGTAAGACGTCACGGGTTGTAGGGCTCCTCACATCCTCACATTGTTTATAATCATATCTACCAGCAGCAAGAGCGATTCGTACCAAGAAAGCGACGATTTCCCCATTAATTTGAGCGAGGATGAAAGATTCGTGGATGAGGAAAGTTAGAGTGAAGCACTTAAAAAAATAAAAAAAAGGCGACGGCAGCGATTCAGATGTTATTAGACACATTTACTTGGATAATTCTGGAAAATCCCTTATCTGTTTACTGTGTTAGTAGTGTTTTAGTGAGATTATAAATTCATACCTGAAAGTCAGGGTGCTGTGGTGACCACCAGTGTCTCTGATGGAAGCCATGGAGGAGCCAAGATCACAGCTGCTTTTTGACAGCTGCTGCAGGAGGTCGCATAATCCGCTTAAGTCTCCAGTAAGAGCCGACTTAATATCACAATTTTCCCATCCAAAAACTTGCTGGTTGACATGTGGTAGAGAAACATGTTTGCATGACTGCTCTGTGTTAAAGCTTCACAATAAACAAAGAAACACCGGCTGCTAAAGGCAGCTGCAATCCACCGCTTTCCAACATCAGCATTCTTCTTTATAGTCTCCATTTTTAATTGAACAAATTGCAAAAGATTCAGCAACAAAGATGTCCAAAATACTGTGAAATTATGCGATAAAAACAGACTACTTTTAGCCGTGAGTGGTGCTGGGAGAACATATCCGCTCCAACCAATAACATCACAAGCACGCGTCAACATAAGCGTCATCATTCCGCGACGTTTTCAATGGGATACCCCGTGCGAAATTTAAAATTGCAATTTAGTAAACTAAAAAGGCCGTATTGGCATGTGTTGCAATGTTAAGATTTCATCTTTGATATATAAACTATCAGACTGCGTGGTCGGTAGTAGTGGGTTTCAGTAGGCCTTTAAAGTTTTATTAAAGTTTTCTTCTATTTAAAAAAAATATTTATTTTTTGTCTTCAAATGCTTAATCAATCATGATCGTTTTTGACAGCTCCCCTTCTCACGCAATCGACTATTCTATGCTACTGACTTGATTCCGCAAGAAAATTAAAAAACAAACCAGCTACCCAAGTTGAGTGGAGAAAGCAAACAGTTTTTATTAAAACTACACAAGATTTTTCTCAGTGACACAGAATGTATGTGATCAACACAGCAAGATCTGCTGTCAGTGCAGAATGCAAGTGGAGCATGATGCTTTTCATCAAAGATGTTGTGAGTATTAAAGTGCTCTAAATGGTAAAACATTGTAACCGAGAGTCTGGCAAGATGAAGTACAAGTTTGGGAGGTACTGTAGGACATTCAAAACCAATTTTAAAGCCAAAAGTCTGGTCTCGATCAAACACGGCCACCATCAAGAGCTCTCTTTTTCCGACCAGTCACATACTTCCAGCCTTCACAAAATTCCCATCATCACACATCCGGTTCTAATGCGCTTACACGTTACTAAAAGTAAGTATCCTAACTTTCTATAAATTACAGTAAAATTGTTGGGCTCATTGATACTCATTGCGCGACTCACCAAGCTTTAATAAGCATCTGACATTGTAGTTTCACATAATAATTCACCTAGTTTATTTTTCTATGTGGTATGTGGAGGGCATTGTTTGCTTTTGGCCCCAAAATGACTAAAAGTGAAGGTTCCATCCATCCATTTCCTACCGCTTATTCCCTTTTGGGGTGGCTGGTGCCTATCTCAGCTACAATCGGGCGGTAGGCGGGGTACACCCTGGACAAGTCGCCACCTCAAAAAGTGAAGGTTATAGTCATTCAATTAGATTCAGCTCCAGAATCCCCAGAGTCCATTCTACACTTTAGCCTGGTCATCAGGCTTGTGCTACATCCACGATCCCTTGTGTTGTGGAGCTGCCTACATCTCCCCCTAAAGCGACTAGCGATGGTACGTGGCTTCACACCATAATCCTCACTGCTTCCAGTTGTGATTTAAGACCATCTATCAACTTATCTTCACTGAGCTGCATGTTTTGAGACCATATTGTAACAAAGTTGACTCGAGACCAGGGGTCTTCAACGTTTTCTATGCAGGGATCCTAAAAAAGTTAGAATAAATCCAATTAAACTGTCCTAAGGGCACCTTGTTAAACCTCATTTTCTGAGGTGGTGTCGTGTTACAACATTATATTTGTTTCTCATCCAAACTCTTGAACGAAAACTAGCTGCGAGCTAAGAACAAGCGGTCGACCAATCACAGGGATCCTGACAAAGCCTAGTAATTGGCATAGCATTGTTAGGGGCAGGTCCTCCTTGTTGGACTGACAGGTGAATAAACCTCTGCCCTTCTTGAAAGAACTAAGTATTAAATGTGTGTATTGGTGACTGAAAGACCATTTGTATCCATGTATCCTCCACTTGTCTGTTCACTACAGTGTGTTGGACCAATGTTGATGTGCATTTACATTTGTGGAAAATGTAAAGGTCAATATAAACATTTTATGACCCCCTGCAGTATTTCCTAGAACAGGGTCCAAATCCTGCCCGGCAATGACACCATACCGGCCCTGGAGTTCAGTTGAGAAACAAACATTTTTGCAGTAAAGGTCTAAAAACACCAGACTGGTCCTGTTGTGTAGAGGCACTTGGACAAGTGTAAACACATTGTCAGATCCTTGCTAGCGAACATAGAACACTGGAGTCCAAACTTCTGATTCACAAAACTGAGGTATTCCTCAAGGTTCCATTTTAGGTCCTCTCTTTTTCATCATTTGGCCCACGAGTTCAGTTAAAAAAAACTTGTGAGAGACTCACATTTTTGTGCAGTTTCTGAAAACACTTTTGAGATGAGCACAAGAGATGATCTTTGACTAGCTTTTTTGCAGATGGACTTTAAAACAGCACTGTAACTCAATTTTGTTGAATACCCATGCCTTAGGGTAGTGCTTCTCAAACATTTTCTATTGCGACCGCCCTCGAAAGAAGATCATATTTCGCACCCCCCAACCATAACTATAAATAGTATAATTTGTCCATAACATTTGTATAACTATACCTCTGCATAACATTGTAAACTTATTAACATTAAAGGAAACAACATGCCGGACTTCCCTTGTCACCCACCGTGGTTACAGTGAAGCTTCATCATACTTTTGTATGGCAAAAAAATGTTTTCCCTGTGTCACATGCGACCCCTCTGGCATTGCACTGTTCCCCCCCAGAGGGGCCTACTCCACTATTTGAGAAGGACTGCCTTTGGGGGACGTGGACTTGCTGTTGAAAACCTCCACAATAGACAATAGCTGTATACAATGCAATTTGTTTTTTCCATTAATATTGTCAAAGTTAACATGTGATTAATCACATAAAATATCTCATTATTCATGTATAAACGCAGATTATTAGCGCAGTTTATTTTGAGCTAAGGGTGCAGAAAAATATCAATTCACATTGGGATCGTGATTTTTATTTATCTCGATTATAAATCAATTAAATTTTTTTTTTCAATGTTTTTTTTTATTTAGGATTGCCAAAATTAACACATTAGATTAATTACAAAAATATCTCATTATTCCTGTACAAACCCAGATTATTAGCACAGTTTATTTTGAGCTAGGGTGCACAAAAATATCGATTCACATTTGGATCGCGATTTTTATTCATCTCGATTAAAAACTTTCAACAATCCATTACAAATTTTATTTTATTTTTTTAAATGAAGATTGTCAAAGCTAATATGTGATTAATCACAAAAAATATCTCATCAATCATTTATAAACACAAATTATTAGTGCGGTTTATTTTTGAGCTAAGAGTACACAAAAAATGTATTCATATTCGGATTGTGATTTTTATTTATCTCAATTAAAAATGTTCAAAAATGAACCTAAAACTTTTTTTTGATTTTTTTATTCAAGATTGTCAAATTTAACACGTGTGATTAATCACAAAAACTATCTCATTAATGCACACTGTACATTTCATAATTTTTAATATTGCATATTTAGAAACTATTACCAGCTATGGGTAAAAGAGTTGTATTTTCTTTGGAAAAAAATACTTTTTTTAACAGCGATCTGTTAATTTGCGGGATCGCAAATGCTCACTCACAGATATGCAAAGATTCACTATACAGAATAGCATAAAACATTTTTTTTTTTACATTAAAATGACTTAAGCGACAGCAAAATAATACAAACTATATGTAAAGATGATAGTAGAATTTACAAAAACACGTGACTACAATATTCTAATGAATAACTGTCTAAACAAATTAGATCTTTGACCCTCTGTTCTTAATGGGTCAGTTAATAAACTTCAACCAGTTTTGATTTGAAAGACAATGAATAAAAAATGCAAAAAATATATTTGTCTGTCTAAAACACATTGACAGAAAATTGTTGTTGAAATTATTGTGGGAAATGTGGTACAATTTGTATAATGGTATAACAAAAATATCTTATAAAAGATAAAACTTACAGACGGACCGTTGTGTCAAGTCTTCGAAACATTGTAAACTAAATAGTATTGTATGTATGGTTGTACAGTAGACAACTACAATGTATATTACAGGACAATTGGATTTAAAGCCTGTGTTGATAATTGTGAAAAATGATGGTAATTTATCTTTTGGAAAAAATGTATACATTTAAAATGACACTCTCCGTGGACAAGGGCATGTGCTGTAAAATGTAATGTATATTGATGGTAAACAATGTGCTTTTTGTCTTTACTGTACAAGGTAGCATGTGAAAGGATGCAGAGATGTCGTGTGTTGTTGATGCGATGCTTTCGTGTATCCATGCAGGCTATGAGGAAGAATTGATGTGTACGATGTCCAGCGTAGACCTGCAGGGTCACATACCTCCACTTCTGTGACATTACTACACCCCAGGAGTTAGAGGCGTCTTCTTCGTTGTCCTTCCATCCCAGGCCCACCATGGGAGGATGCTTCTCCAAACCCAAACCAGGTGACAAACTCTTTTACGCAGAGCTGCACAATTTAAATGGATACAAAACAATAAGTGTTTTTACGAAGTAATAAGTAAACATTAAAACCATCAGAGAGGTTTTAACTTAAAACATGTTTTAATTGAGGTTGTAGTTTGTAGTGATGAAGAACAGGACTGCATCACACCAACACTAACATTTTGATACATTGATGTAGAGTAGGTTGGAACTGTGAGACAGGGGTCCAAACTCAATTTATCTAGGGGCCACTGAAGATAGAGTCATGGTAAGGCTGGGCCTCACAAAGTGGTTACTTCCAAATCACGTTTTAACCTTGGGATTGTATTTGTTCACTTCTTCTACCTCCAGCTATTGTGACGCTCAGCTATGTTAGGCATTATAAATGTAACATTTCATTTAAAATTGCTTATTTTGACAGCTTTGAGTTCCCTGCTTTCTTACAGAAAGTTGCTCTTTGTGTTGCTCAATGTGTGTTTGTTGTGCAGCTGTCATTTTAGTGTCTGCATTGTTATTGTATTTGGTCTCTTGTAGGATTCAATACAATATATTTAACTATTAGCCAGCCAAAAGTGCATGGGCCACTAAACTCTAAAGTTAAAGAGAAGGTCAGAATATATGGACCAGCTAAGTTTGAGACCGCTGCTGTGAAAGAATGGATAAACTTTAATCATTAAAAATCGTTGCATTAGTTTAGCTTTTTTTGTTTGTTTGTTTATGTTCTTTATATTAAGCATGTTCTTTATATTAAGCAGAACACTAAACACAAGCCGCGTTAAATCCTGATTGTTCCCATGTGTGGACTAACATTTTAGCTGACAATGTTTTTTTATTTTATAACTTGTCCTTCTGTGCTGAGACAAGCGATAGTATGCACAGCTTTTGACATCTTTAGATAAATAATTGATTTAGTTATTTGGCGTGACACTGTGTACTGTCACATAACTCTTTTTCTACTTAGTCAAGTCAGGTAACAGCACAAAAATGGGTATGTGAACGTGTATATCTATCTTATAAATGAAGACTATATGTTCCAGGGGTAGTGAATCTATCTGCTGGTATTCACTTCGGAAGCCATTCATTTCCATTTTGACTCATCGTCACACTGGGTTATGTGTTTGGGTTTATGTCCAGCCCACTCTGCTTGCTCTATATAGTGTTGTACGGGGGAGGAATTTTAATGCTATTGCGGCATCTTACGCAAGAGGATTACTACACGTATACTGAAACATGCATATTAAAATAGTACACTGGTCTTTAGCTATTGTTTATATTATAAATTATATATATATATATATATATATATATATATATATATATATATATATATATGTCATACATTCTGGATTCATTACACATCAACTGAAATATTGCAAGCCTTTTATTATTTTAATATTGCTGATTCTGGCATACAGCTTCAGAAAACTCAAAAATCCTATCTCAAAAAATTTGAATATTTCCTCAGACCAAGTATAAAAAAAGATTTATAACAGCAAAGCAAAATCCAACATTTGAAAATGTCAATTAATGCACTCAGTACTTGGTTGGGAATCCTTTTGCACAGATTACTGCATCAATACGGCGTGGCATGGAGGCAATCAGCCTGTGGCATTGCTGAGGTGTTATGGATGCCCAGGATGCTTCAATAGCGGCCTTCAGCTCATTTGCATTGTTGGGTCTGGTGTCTTTCAGCTTCTTCTTCAAAATACCCCACAAATTCTCTATGGGGTTTAGGTCAGGAGAGTTGGCAGGCCAATCGAGGACAGTAATGCCATGGTCAGTACACCAGTTACTGCTGGTTTAGGCACTGCGAGCAGGTGCCAGATCATGCTGGAAAATTAAATCATCATCTCCATAGAGCTTTACAACAGATGGAAGCATGTACACAGCTGCATTGACTCTGAACTTGATGAAACACAGTGGATCAAAACCAGCACCTGACATGGCTCCCCAAACCATTGCTGACAGAGGGAACTTCCGTTGTCTAGAGTTCAGGAGTGGCTTGACCATGGGAATACGGCTATTGAAGCTGTATCTGTTGAAAAGCTCTATGGAGATGATGATTTCATTTTCCAACATGATCTGGCACCTGTCCACAGTGCCAAAACCAGCAGTAACTGGTGTACTGACCATGGCATCACTGTCCTCCATTGGCCGGCCAACTCCCCTGACCTGAACCTCAAAAGAGAATTTGTGGGTTATTGTGAAGAAGAAGCTGAAAGACACCAGGCCCAATAATGCAAATGAGCTAAAGGCCGCTATTGAAGCATCCTGGGCATCCATAACACCTCAGCAATGCCACAGGTCGATTGCATCCATGCCATGCCGTATTAATGCAGTAATCCGTGCAAGAGGATTCCCAACCAAGTACTCAGTGCATTCATTGACATTTTCAAATGTTTGATTTTGTTTTGCTGTTATAAATCTTTTTTTTACTTGGTCTGAGGAAATATTCTAATTTTTTGAGATAGGATTTTTGAGTTTTTTTAAGCTGTATGCCATAATCTGCAATATTAAAATAATAAAAGGCTTGCAATATTTCAGTTGATGTGTAAAGAATCCAGAATGTTTGACATTTTCATGTTTTTAGTTGCATTACAGAAAATAAAGGACTTTTTCACAATATTCTAATTTTCTGAGACAGTCCTGTATATATATATACATATATATAATGTATACTGTATAAATAACATGTATATGTACAGTATATACATATAGACACATATATATACAAATGTGAGTATATACACACATATGTATATATACAGTATATGTACCTGTATGTATAGATACACACACACACATATATATAAATAAAGTATACTGTATAAATAACATGTATATGTACAGTATATACATATAGACACATATATATACAAATGTGAGTATATATGTATATATACAGTATATGTACTTGTATGTATAGATACACACACACACATATATATACATACATACATATATATGTAATATATATAATATAATAATGTTATAATATATATATATGTAATATATATGTATATATATATATATATTTAATATTTGTGATATATATAAAACTTAAAGGCGCGTAGCAGCAAAACTAGCTAAAAATGCCAACATTCAGCATGTTTCAATTACAAAGTTATACGACTATGAGGTGTACAGCTGCAAAATTAACCAATAAAGTCACATTGCTAACATTAAAATGCTAGCGTTAGCATGCTGGCATGTTTCAGACATTATCTTTGATGGTGGAATGGTTTAAAACAGCTGAAAAATGTGGGAAGTCGTCGAAAGAAAAAAGAGTGGACATATTGCAGTTTTAAATGCGGAAATTCCAAACAAAAAGGGAATTTTTGAACCGGTAACATTGTTGGTTTGTCCAGGATGAGTGGAGTGTGTTGATAGTGGAATTGTGTGACTCGGTTAAGAAAAGTGAGAATTGTGCAGGTTGCAAAATTGTCCAATTATTTTTATTGGAGAAAAAAACCCAGAAAACGAGGAATTCTGGGAAAACTGGGAATTTTGTGCCATGAACTAGCTGAACAATTTGATAGTTGATGAAAACATGATAGTTGATGCTGCATGCATTTTCATGAAACACGTGGCGAATGCATCACATGTCGGTGGTGAAGTGGAAAAAAGGGATTCATCATCTGTATGAACACGACAACATAAAAGCACTCGATCTGTCTGACCACCAAACTAACTGACAGAAATACTGATGTTTCTTTTAAGCAGACTAACTGCCGCAGTGTCAGGTGAGTCTTTACAACTCTAAAAATCGTTTACTTTCATTTCCCCGGCCATTGCCCCACGTATGATTTTCCATTACTTTTAATTAAGACTTACTCAGTGGGACAACATTCCAGCCAGATTACTGTGTGTAAGACCTGGACAATCAGCACATTTTCAAATCCAAACAGATAGAGCCTGCTGGAGTTGTGCCCATAGTTTCATATGCATTAATGAAAACTCAAACAACAGCGCAATATATGGCATCAAAGTGCAATAAATGTCAGCAAAACCACCAGTTACCAAGATCCTATTATTTTTAATGCTAACTGCCAATGTATATTTTCTGTGTATATTGTTGTACCTGTACTATACTTTCTTAACACATCCCTATTTTTAACAACTTTAATCCTATATTCATAGTATTTATAGTATTTCTTTTAAAATCTCCTCATGCTGCTAGAAAGTGAAGTGGAACTCTAAACCAAGTTTCATTGTATTATGTGTGCAATGAAAATAAAAGCATCTAATTTAATATAGGGCCTAAATGAAAATGTTCACGGCACTGTGCTGTTTTATTGTTGGAAAATGGGATCACATTTTTAATTGAATTATGTGTAGATATTGTCCTCAATCTTTGCATTAAGGAAGAAATCACATCGTTAATATTAGGCTTGTACGGTATACCGGTACTAGTATAGTATCGCGATACTAATGAATCAAAAACGGTACTATACTCTGTTTGAAAAGTACCGGTTCGCCATATATATATATATATTTTTTTTTTTTTTCAGGCATGACGGCAAGTCGTTGTCACGTCATGACATTGCTGGCTTTACGAGCAGATGAGCTTCTTCGGCAGCGCACAATCACTGAGTACTTACAACCAGACACAGTGTGTAGACAGACGCATTTTGGCTTAAAAACTAACGATAAAGGTGAAGCTATAACACTGAAATACCCTCCGGTAGATGTGCTTTAAAACCTGGCCAGCGAGTTAGCGGCTAATGTCCATCCGCAATGGGCAGTGTTGTAGCTACTTCTAAATTACTTATCCTCGCCTCCATGGCAACAAATAAAGTACGTTTCTTACAAGTATCATCCCTGCAGGACGAGGAATAGGATACAATAGCTCACCGGCGTCACGATGTAAACAAACGCCATGGGTGGATCTACACCTAACATCCACTGTAATGATACCAAGTACAAGAGCGTATCTAATCGATACTACTATGATTACATTAGTATTTTTTATCGGGGAAAAAAAAGTTTATTTTTAAATTCATATTATATTCATACACTGTCCCTGGACACGAGAACTTAAATTATGAACAATGTATGACCCTTTAACGACTTGGTATCGGATCATTACCTAAATTTGTGGTATCATCCAAAACTGATGTAAAGTATCCAAACAACAGAAGAATAAGTGATTATTACATTTTAACAGAAGTGTAGATAGATGATGTTGAGACTAAAAATAACCAGATATGACCAGTAAATTAACAAGTATATTAGTAATCAGTTTTTACAGCTTGTTCTTTATAATTTTGATAAAATAATAGAATGAGAAATGACACAATATGTTACTGCATACGTCAGCAGACAAATTAGGAGCCTTTGTTTGTTTACTTACTATTAAAAGTCAGAAAAACTGATGTTTCTTTTAAGCAAACTAACTTCCGCAGTTTCAGGAGACTATGTTCACTATTTTATTTAATGACAAGATTATTCTTCGATTGCAATAAGAAACATGTTTATTGTACCATAATTTTTTTGTGTTAAAACAAAGCCTATAATGCAATTTTTTTTAGGTCCCCTTTATTTAAAAAAAGTATTGAAAAGCATCAAAATACATTTTGGTACCGGTACCAAAATATTGGTATCGAGTCAACCATAGTTCATATATAGTTTGCTAAATTGTACTATACTATCATTAAAATGACATTTAGATAATACAATTTACATTTAAATAGACTTAATTTAAATATATAAATATTTTAAGGCTGTCAAAAAGGAATGTTTTAATACGGATTCATTTGTTATTATTAATTTCATTAAAACATGTAATGTCATTGACACATCTGCTGCGAATAATTCCTCAAAATCCCTTATCGTCTCCAGCAATGCACTTCAGGCAGTTTGTCCAAGTAGTGTTACTGTCACAAATGTGCAGTTGATTCGGTAATGACAGGCTGCTGTCAATGTGATCCTCTCTATCCGAAATATGAGTACAAAAAAACATGACTGAACAGTCATGTAAAGTACTATGTACATTCTGTAGAACAAGGGCCTCATGTTCAGAGAGTTGCGTGGCTTTCCTACGAAATATGGACGTACTAACAAATCCAGGAAATGGCGTACGTCAGTAAAACTTCAGATGTATGAAAGTGTTCGCACGCAAAAATCCAAGCATATTCATTTGTTACATCACAATCTACTTGGAATCAACCGCAGATGTCTGCCTAGATTTGCACACCCAGACCTCGCTCCTTTATATATATGCAAACCATATTGAAAGTAGCCATGTGATTGAGAACAGCAAGCGCTGCCCATTGATAACTCAGAAGGAGGAGTTTCTTTCTCCTGCTACAGAAAACCGCACATAGGCTAAAAATAATTTAAAAAAAAAAGGTTGGGCATCAGGAACAATGTAAAGAAGAAAATGGATGTACATCGCCAAAAAAGACCAGCGTTTGAAAAGATAATCGCTGCCACTGTCCCCTGCCACAGTTGTCGTCGTTTTGGCCTGTTACTAAATCTAAAGTTGATCCATCACCCCCTTGTTATGTTTCTTTGATATATAATTCTGTATAGCACTTCATGTGTTCAAAGTGTACAAACCACATAAATATGGACTTTTATTGAGGCTGGAACCCATTATTTATATTTGCATTGTTTCTTATGGAGTATTGTGCATCGCTATATGAAATTTTCAATTTACGAACCCTGTTTTAGAACCAATTAAGTTTGTGAATCGAGGTTCCACTGTATTTTACCCTCTTTTTTGAGTCTATTTGCACATGCAAAATCACCATTAATATATATGAAAATGAATAATATGTCTAATTGTGATTCATTGTAATTAATCTGATTACAAATTCAAAATTGTTTGACAGCACTAAAATATTCCCATGTTAAATGTTTTGCTGCTTAGAAGACAGTTCATGAGCTTTAAGACTGTGGAATGAATGAGAAAAAAAGCAAGAAAGAAGGCATTTTTGCCCTTTAAATTAGTCCAGACACCTTATCCCATCTTCCATTTGTTTCACTGAAGGAGTTGTCACACTTGATTTGTCCTCAATTCGAGTTTGGGCTGCCTCTTTTAGCTGAGATCTGTTCCTTTAAATGAGAAAAGACAACAGATAGGAGAATGCACAGTGAAATGTCAAGAACAGTATTTTCTAACAGGATAATGTCTGTGTTGTGCAGTTGAAGTCAAAGTGGAACTATCTCTGCTGGAAAAGGAAAAAGAGGTGGACGGCCTGTCACCTAATGGCAAGGCAAGTCCCTTTGCGGACTGCAGGCCAAATGGGGCCCTGGGGCACAGCTCGGACGACGACTCCACCCCTCTCCAAGCGTACCACAAATCACGGGACTACGTGGAGGCCTCCGTCTGCCATGTCAAAGATCTGGAAAATGGACAGTAAGCATATGAAACCTTGTTTTCAACACCAATGTGTTTATATCACTCAGCATCAAGGGTTGAAATAGGGGGTTAAATCACCATAAATAATTCCCAGGTGCGGCACCGCTGCTGCCCACTGCTCCCCTCACTTCCCAGGGGGTGATCAAGGGGATGGGTCAAATGCAGAGGACAAATTTCACCACACCTAGTGTGTGTGTGTGACAATCATTGGTACTTTAACTTTTACTTAATATGATAATTTAGTATAAGAAATTGGGTATTTGGTCATCTTTGATTATTGAAAAAAAAAAAAAAATTGTCCACCAGGGCCGCTACTTTGTCCCATCGAAAGCATGAAGCAAAATTCCTTTTAGTGTTGTTTGTAAACAGTGCAGGGGCATAATTTGTGTTTTTGCATTGATTGTTATTTCTGTTTTTTCCATCATAGAGTTATGTAAACATACTGGTCTTAAAACGGTTAAAATTATACAACTATAATTAGTATTTACTATAGATAGATAGTACTTTATTGATTCCTTCATGTGCAGTGCAGTACTGTATATGATATTTCCATTTAAAGCAATTTTGAAAATATTGACAATTTTGATATAGAAAAAAATTCAAATATAGAACAACTTTACTGCCTTGGGAATTAATATGAGTAAGAATATTTAAAGGTCTTAAATGAACAGAAGTGAGTATTTAAACAGAGGTGGGTAGGGTAGCCAAAAATGGTATTGTTATTACTTTAGAACAGTTATTCTCAAATAGTGGGGCGGAGCCACCCTACGTGTGATCTGGGGAAACATGCTTTATCAGTACCATGCAATATCATGCTACCCGCTTTCTGAAGCTGTGCAATACAAAATATGCTTATTGTATGTAGCCATTGACGCTAACTTCCTCATTTTGATTAAAACAAATCTGCAGAAATTGTTGTATTTATTTTTGTGTTGGAGGTTAAAGTGTTTATATATTGTGCTCCTTAGTTAACATTAATGATCAATTTGTATTTATTATTATTAGTTGAGTTTATTAAATTTTATTTAAATAAAATAAAAAAAATCAGCATCAAATGGTTTAAGTCTGTCAAAAAATGTTTATAGATTAAATGAGGATTTAATTTGTGTTTTTTTCATTTCCAGCAAGTTGATACACTTTAATGCATTTCTGTTACACGCAAATAACTATGTTAATAAAGTTATCCTTTGTTGTAAGTCCATCCATCCATCCATTTTCTACATTCACACTCACATTCACACACTAGGGCCAATTTAGTCTTGCCAATCAACCTATCCTCAGGTGCATGTCTTTGGAGGTGGGTGGAAGCTGGAGTACCCTGAAGGAACCTACGCAGTCACGGGGAGAACATGCAAACTCCACATAGAAAGATCCCGAGCCCGCGATCGAACTCAGGACCTTCGTATTGTGAGGCACATGCACTAGCCCCTGTACCACCATGCTGCCCTGCTGTATTCTAATCCCTACGACAATACTCGAGCTACATATATTTTTTGTTTTCTTTAATGTAAGTATAGATACAATGTTATGCAATGGATACAATTTTCAAACTATCTGTGGGGTGGGGCGGGGGGTGGGGGGGAGGAACATACTCAAGTGCTGAGGAACTAGTGAGTAACTTCTGATTTATTTAGTTGCTATTTTTAATGGTAATTGTACTACAACCGTAGTTTGTTTGCATGTGTGTGCCTGTACTACAGAAGATGCACATTTTATAGTTACTTATGATGTTATAACAGGGCTAATTTAAGCACAGCTAAAACATAAAAACATCTACAACTTACCGCAACATATTTTCTATAATTGGAAGTACAATTATTGTAGTGTGAAATGTGAACATTTTTACTGACACGGATGACAACACATGATATATAAATGTTCTTTTTTTTCGTCTGACGTCACGTCACTTTTCACAATGTGTAGCATGAGTGCCGTCATGTGACTGTCAGGCTCTGTTTTATTGGTGAAACTGAGTCATGTGGCAGAGCCAGCTGGTAGAAGTCTCTCTAATGAGCCAAATGAATCCGCCTTTGCAGTCAATAGATTACAAATAATTATGACATAAATAAATGTGGCAATCAGAATTAAACCAAATATAGTTCACCAGCATACTCAAGTAATAGTAAAAAGTATGCTGCATTAAAACTACTCAGACAAGTACAATTTATCCACAAAGTTACATATATAAATGTAACGGCGTAAATGTTGTGCCATTACTACCCACCTCTGGTCTTAAATTGGGTGAATACAAGGTATAAACAGGAACAGATTTTAAATTAAAAAGAGGACACACTATTCTCTCTGATCCACTACTGTTTAAAGGTCTCAAAGACCAAAGTGAAGCTTCTTACGAACAGCTAATTTGGCGTGTTCACTCATTTTTACTAGATTAATCACTGGGTTAATTTGCTGCAAGTTGTGAATAGAAGCTAAAGACCCAACGAATAAGTATACAACACCTTGAGCCTTGAACAGAACCAGATTATGTGAAAATACATCAGAAGTGATAACTGTAGTGCACTAAAATGGAACTGAATTCAATTATTCTTTTCAAGGATGCGAGAAGTTGACTTGGGAAGCGGCAGAGCCTTGTTGATTAAAGAACACGGCGAGTTCTCAGCATTGGGCCACAAGTGTCCACACTATGGCGCACCTCTGGTCAAAGGTAAGTATATAAAAGCAAATTTTACATTCCTTTTTTAAATAATCGTCATTGAAAATGTAAGGGAGGTGTTTTGTTGTGAAAGGTGTGCTGTCAAAGGGACACGTGCGCTGTCCCTGGCACGGCGCATGTTTTAACATTGCAACAGGCGATATAGAAGACTTCCCTGGTCTGGACTGCCTGCCCACCTTCCAGGTGATTTGTCTCTTACCACATTTAACTGAACAGTTGTGTAAGCAAGGCTCATGTCTGTTTGTTCCAGGTCAGAGTTGAAAAGGACAAGGTCATCATCCGGGCAAACAAGCAGGTGACACTTTTTTTTAAGAGGAATAAATATTGCAGGTAAATAAACATAAGGCTTATATATTTTACAGGCTCTTCAGTCACAGAAAAGGTCGAAGGCCATGGCCCGATGTTCAGCAGTCATTAACTCGAACACATGCTTCACTCATGTTCTAATTATCGGATCAGGTCAGTATCTTGTGGCTACACACATAAAACAAACTCCTAAACTTTAACAGCTAGTTCACAGAATTACGAAGAATAAAAAATAAATCCACTTTACCATTTCAGTTAATCTTGTTTGCGTTCTGCTGATTTGAGGCAGAGGGCGGGTAAGGCAGTGTAGATACTTCCTGAATGTTTCAAACCACACATGGAGTGCACCCAGAATGTATTCACAGCACTTTACTTCAGGTTAGAGCCTTATTCCAAAATGGAATAACCATACCCCATAATGACAATGTGATTTTTAAATATTTTTAACAAATTCAAAAATAAATAAAAAATACAGATAAAAAATCACATATACATAAGAATTCACAGCCTTTGCACAATCCTTTTTTTGAATCACTTTTGGCAGCAATTACAGCCTCAAATATTTTTAATACAATGCCACAAGCTTGGCACACCTGTCTATATACTCTACCAATCAGCGTGGATCTGTTGCTAGAGTGGCCGTTTCCACAAATGTTTTAATTTTTGTCTCATCAGACCAGACAATTTAGTTTCTCATGGTCTGAGAGTCTTTCAGGTGCATTTTGGCAAACCTTTAAAGGCCTACTGAAATTAGATTTTCTTATTTAAACGGGGATAGCAGGTCCATTCTATGTGTCATACTTGATCATTTCGCGATATTGCCATATTTTTGCTGAAAGGATTTAGTAGAGAACATCCACAATAAAGTTCACAACTTTTGGTGCTCACAGGAAAGCCATGCCTTTACCGGAAGTTGCAGACAATGACGTCACATGTTGATGGCTCCTCACATATTCACATTGTTTTTAATGGGAGCCTCAAACAAAAACAGCTATTTGGACCGAGAAAACGACAGATTCCCCATTAATTTGAGAGAGGATGAAAGATTCGTGTTTGAGGATATTGATAGCGACGGACTAGAAAAAAACAAAAAAAAAAACGTGATTACATTGGGACGGATTCAGATGTTTTTAGACACATTTACTAGGATAATTCTGGGAAATCCCTTATCTTTCTATTGTGTTGCTAGTGTTTTAGTGAGTTTGACAGTACCTGATAGCCGGAGGGCTTTGTCCACGGGTGTTTTGACGCCAATGTCTCAGCAAAGTCGATGGCAGCTTTATGGACAGGGCAAGCTCAGTTGATCTCCGGTAAGAAGCGAATTTTTACCACAATTTTCTCACCGAAACCTGCTGGTTGACACTCGGTCGCAATCCATGTTCGCTTGACCGCGCTCTGATCCATAATAAAGTTCCACTTCCGGAAATTTTGAACAAGGAATCATCGTGTGTTTGTGTGGCTAAAGGCTAAACTTCCCAACTCCATCTTTCTCCTTTGACTTCTCCAATATTAATTGAACAAATTGCAAAAGATTCAGCAACACAGATGTCCAAAATACTGTGTAATTATGCCGTTAAAGCAGACAAATTTTAGCTGTGTGTGTGCAGCGCTCATATTTCATAACAGCCCGTGACGTCACGCGTACACGTCATCATTTCACGACGTTTTCAAGAAAAAACTCCCGGGAAATTTAAAATTGCAATTTAGTAAACTAAAAAGGCCGTATTGGCATGTGTTGCAATGTTAATATTTCATCATTGACAAAAACAATCAGACTGCGTGGTGGGTAGTAGTGGGTTTCAGTAGGCCTTTAACTAAGAAATGGCTTTTGACTGGCCCCTATACCAGGGGTAGGGAACCTATGGCTCTAGAGCCAGAAGTGGCTCTTTTGATGACTGCATCTGGCTCTCAGATAAATCTTAGCTGACATTGCTTAACATAAGTAATGAATAATTCCGCTTGTAATCAGTGTTAAAAATAATGTTCAAATTATAAAACATTCTCATCCATTTTAATCCAACCATCCGTTTTCTATCACACCTGTTCAAGATGTCGCATTAATGGTAAGAAGTATTATATTTATTATTGGTTAACTTTAGAATAACAATTTTATTAAAAAGAATAAGGGACTTATTATACTATGTTGGTCTTACTTAAAAATGCACGCATTTATTTGTATTCAGTGTTAAAAAATATTATATGGCTCTCAGGGAAATACATTTTGAAATATTTGGCTTTCATGGCTCTCTCAGCCAAAAAGGTTCCCGACCCCAGTCCTATACCATACAGGCCTGATTGTTGGATTACTGCAGAGATGGTTGTCCTTCTGTAAGGTTCACCTCTCTCCACAAATGAATGCTGTAGCTCTGACAAAGTGACTGTCTGGTTCTTGGTCATCTCCCTGACTAGACTAAGATGAATGCAACAATGTACAGAGACATCCTGAATGAAAACTAAAGCTTCCCATCCAACCTGATGGAGCTTGAGAGGTGCTGCAAAGAGGAATGGCCAAAGAAGAATGGGAGAAACTGGCCAAAGATAGGTGTGCCAAGCTTGTGGTATTGTATTCAAAAAGTCTTGAAACTGTAATTTCTGCCAAAGGTGTATCAAAAAAGTATTGAGCAAAGGCTGTGAATACATGTGGACATGTGATTTGTATTTAATTAAAATTTTATAATCAATTAGCAATTGTCAGTATAGGGTATTTATTGTGTGTAGAATTTTGAGGACAAAAATATATTTATTCCATTTGGGAATAAGACTGTAACGTAACAACAAAATGTGGAAAAAGGGAAGCCCTGCAAATACTTTTCAAATGCACTGTAGTTTGTCCATTGCTTTCTTTGGACTCATATTGAAATAACAAAACTAGAAAAATGGCTAAAAAGGCTAAAAAAACCCATTTATAACACACAAGAATTAGCACAGTAGCTAACAGCAGCACTGATTGAATAGGAACCTGAGATCTATCAGCCTGCCCACAATGGCTATGGATAGGTGGATAAAACTTTTGTACACAAAGACAAGGTTCGTACACCAAAGCATTTTTTTTTATTCATTCTGTGGTTCATAAATGGAGTCTTCAATGCATAGTCGTCCCTCGTTTATTGCTATTTACTGGTTCCAGAATGCACCGAGATAAATTAATTTCCACAAAGTAAAAATAATTAATCATAAATGTAATATTTTCATAAATAGAACAGCAAAGTATATGTATAAAGTTTGAAAATAGATTTTTATTTTTAAAATCTATTTTCAACATTTATAAATATATTTTTCTACATTCTGAGAGTCCTGTAGAAAAGAAGTAATACATTTTAATCCAGTATAGCAATGCTGCCTGCCCAAAGGTTGGTTTGGTCTCTTCTAGTGGCTAATACTACTGTAGTATAGATATTTTTTGTCCATTTAGCCACATTTATGCATGGAAATGCTTACTGTAGGCCAACAATATGTAAAACCTGCGTTAAAACAGATAAAAAGTCCGCAATTTGGTGAACCCGCAATATTTGAAGCGTTGAAGCGCGATGTGGCGAGGGATGACTGAAATTAAATTTCCAACCAATTGACTGATGAGAGACTGCATTATGATGTGCTGGATTTTTACTTTGTATTATCATAAATCAATCACGAAACAAAATACGCACACATATCAGTTCTGAAATACAGTTCGGGGTCACTACTATCAACCCCTCATTTATTCATTTTTAAAAACAAAATTTCCCTTTAAAAATAATGGTAATATAAATATTCTCTTCCGGGGTTTGTCTCTTTACTTTCAGATACAGAGTATACTCTTTACTTCTCTGGCTACAGAAAGCCAAAGAAAAAACGAAAAAAAAAAACGTCCTAAACTAATCCTGAACTGAACTTTCACAAGATATGACGACATCTTGCTAGTTTTGTGCCGCTCACCCACTCGCTCATTCTGTCAAGAAGAATTTTGGTTGAAAAGAATGTACCTGAGTGATGATTGATGTGTGCAGGTCCAGCAGGTCTGGTGTGTGCGGAGACGCTGAGGCAAGAGGGCTTCACGGACCGCATCGTCATGTGCACCATGGACAGACATCCTCCTTATGACAGGCCTAAACTGAGTAAGGTTTGTACACAGAGCCTAATCAGAGTGGTATATGAGATGGTAAAAACTTACACCATCACACAATATACTCTAAACACGTAGGCCGTAATAATGTCCGAGGTGCTTTTTATGTTGGTCCTCAAACCTGTGGGAGTGATGACAATATTGTTTCATTTTATGGATGCATTCAGCACTAATGTACTACCCCTCAGTCCCTAGATAGCACAGCGGAACAGCTGAGGTTACGTTCCATGGACTTTCTGCAGGACCATGACATTGAACTGCTCACAGAAAAGGAGGTAAGAGGTGGTGACCTCACAAAGAACCATACATGCTAGGAATGTCCAACATAAACGCCCCTGGGGAATAGGTATAAAATGGTGATACTGTATCATATTGGTATCGTTTTCTCTGTCAGTAGTGATATCGGATAAGGTGTACAACTTGTTTTCATTGAGGGCCACATTGCCGTTACGGCTGCCCCCCAGAGGGCCGCTTGTAATCGTGAATATATATGAATATAAATGTATAATCGTCTTATGATATATTGATACAATTATTTTAATTATCTTAATCGTTATACTTTTAATTACAAAATGATGGATAACTTGCTTTGAAATCATAAGTCAAGGTGACGAGCAGATTTTTAGATATTTTTGATAACATTGTGCGATAAGGCAGTTTTTTTTAACCATAGGGCCTATTGTTGGGCTGCGAGCGCCCCTTAAGGGACTACCAAAAAATATTGGTTTCTCAGCTGTGGCCTGTATTGAGGTGTAATACACCTTTTCATCACTTCTGGCAGTAATGACAATATCTAAAAGAAGTCTGGAGCTAAAGTCATTGGGAAGTTTCTGAATCACAAAAATTATGACTAAAATGGTGAAGCTGTATTTTCAAATGCACCACTTCGAGTCACACGCAGCGTTTATGCAGCAAAATAATAAGTGGTACTGAAATAAAAAATACAGAGCTAAACCCAGTTTATAGTTTCATTGAATGCATTAGTCCAGAGTTTTATACTTTGAGGTTAGTGTCACATAGAAATGACCAGTTTTCAAATGTTTTTACTGTAGTTATACAGCCTTTTTTCATAGATTTTTATTTGTGAATTTACCCAAAAGACTAAACTGTCTTACTTGTTGGTAGCAGGAATACATGTTATTTAAGTTGACAAATGTTGAAAATAAATATGTTACTTTTTTATTTTTGTATTTGATCTTGCAGTGTTCATTTGAGAAATGCGGTAAAGGAGGTATAATGTGTCCATTCATTAAATGACATATGACCATTGATCCATATATCGGTATCGTAAATGTAGTGCTACTGTAACCAGTATCGGCACATTTGATATCGGCAAGTAAAGAAAGCCAATATCATACATCTCTAGTATTTGGTATAATGTAAACCTACAGTAGGTCTACATGGACAGCAACAATCTAATTATGAGGCAGTAGAACTATGTGATTTCTTCCATATAGCCAGTTAAAGAAAATGCAAATAAACTTAGTGGCATAAAATTAAATAATAACTATTACAAGAAATAATCATGAATATGATGATGATGATAAAGAAATTCCATCCATGCATTTTCTACCACTTGTCCCTTTCGGGATCAAGGGGCGGCTGGAACCTATCAGTTACTTATTGAAATCCAAAACATTTAATCTCCAATGGTGTAATTTCCATCAATTTTAAGTGCAAAATTAGTTATGTGCTTTACATCAATGAGGGGTCAGCAACTCTGATGGTACAAGTCAAAAGTGCAAGTAACCTTATAGAAACTGCAAATAAACCAAAATGCTTGCGATTAAAAAAAATGTGTTATCATCAAAACTGACTAATATATAATATCGTTCTAGGTGGTGGCATTAGATGTGAAAATACGCTGTGTGACCTTTGAAGACGGACTGAGGATGGAATACAGAAAACTATTCATCGCAACAGGAAACAAGTCAGTCGAAATTACCACTTCAAACTTTGTTTTTGCTTGCAAAATAACTTCAAGTCTCTGTTTAAAAGGCCCAAAGCTCTGAACTACAATGGCAAAGATGTCAGGAATGTGTTTCATGTTCGGACACCTGAGGACGCTAACAGCATAGCCAGGCTGGCCAACAACAAGAATGCTGTGATTGTAGGAACTTCTTTTGTTGGTAAGAAAATAGATAAGTCAAAGCAACTTGTCATTTTCAAACTTACGTCTCAACATTTTAAGTGTTGATTGAGACTGTTGGCAGGTATGGAGGTGGCTGCAGCTCTGACGGACAAGGCCCACTCCGTCTCCATCATTGGGGTCGAGACAGTCCCGTTTAAAAAAGCTCTAGGGGAGAAAGTAGGGAAAGCCATAATGAAGGTATGGATGCTGTAAATACCCTGCTTGTTCAAATGCAAACGAAGCAATCATATTCTTTGTGTTGTCTATATCAATTCTGCAGCTCTTTGAAGTTAACAGAGTGAAGTTCTACATGCTGAATGAGGTGTCAGAGATGGTTGGCCATCATGGACAGGTATTCACAAAGTGAGAGACCCAGCATGACATGACGCTTAGTCAGCAACCAGACTCTCATACAGTTTGTTTTTTTATCTCCATCATACATGACAGTTTGTTTGGTAGAAAGATTGCACAAAATATTTCCATTTCAATATTATGATTAGACCAACACTCAGCTGTAGGCAGATCTCTACCCAATCCTAAACATACCTGCTGACCTGTTCGATGGTTAAAAAAATTACATAATGTAACGGGGTATTCCACCAATGCAGGTGCAGCTCTCTCTGCTGGATCTGGCCAAGTACTGCACCATTTGGCTCCAATGCAAGTGGACTGTAACAGAAGAAAATATGTTAATCACATTACGTGTGTACAGAAAAGTCTGCTGCATATTTTTTGTACAATCTCGCAAACAAATTAACCCTTCAAATTGTACAAGTGCAGAAAGTAGGGTGGACATATGTTTTAGTAATTGCTATTTTTGCTTGGGAATTGAAAAACATGGTTTATTTCAGGGATATTCAACTCACAGCCCCGGGGCCAAATCCAGCCCAGAAATGACATCATTACACCTCAAGGTTCAGTTCAAAACTTGTGAAACAAACATTTTTGCAGCAAATTGCGAAAAATATGAGAGTGCTCTTGTTGTATAAAGGAACTTGGACCACTGTTAACACATTGGCAGATCCATGCATTGAAATTTTAACCTTGCTAGCTAATATAGAACACTGGGATCCAAACTTGTGACATACATAACTGGGTTATTCCTTTAAGGCAGCTCTGTAAAGGGGAATTGGACTTTTGGGGGAATTTTGACTATAATTCAACATTTTTATGAGATACATGAACACGGTTTTCTTTTTTTGATGCATTCAAACTCGTAAATAAACATAGCTAAAAATACGCTTACATTGGAGTCAATAAGAAGCTCTGTATTCCGCTAATCAATCCATCCATTTTCTACCGCTTTATTCCGCTTAATAAAACCCAATAAATAACCATCCAAAAAATGCCAGGAATACTCCATTTACATTTTGAATATTTAATATATACATTTGAATATTAACCAATTATTAGCAATATTGTAATTATAAGCGCTAATGCCAACAAACTATTTTGCTGCTATATTGACGTCACCAGCTGGTGAGCTGCTTCGTTGGCTCGGAGCTTGTGAAAGTTTATTCTAGGTCAAAAATAATACTTCTCATCTGTTTAGTACAAGGATGAGGTCATAATACCAGAAATTGGTCAAATTTGACATCCAATTTAAACCCTGGAATGGCGAAAAAGACCTAGAGAAACACTTGGTTCGAGCCACCTTTTTTCTTCGCAAGGATTATAAATCATTATTAATCTAAACGGGAATATATTAGCATCCTAACAGTTGGCATTTTAGTGACAGCAGACTTTGTAAAGAGTAAGTGATGTGTTAATATGTTTGTTGGCTCCAATGAAATTGGCAGGGAGTAATATTCAGTGATGTTGTCCAAGGACAATGCAAAAGTCGTGATCCTTTTTTTAAATTTATTAATGTGCCGCCGTATGCCTAAAATGAGCCAAGTATGTAAATATTACACGTTACCATGAATATGTCTGTTAATACTGTACATGACATATATATGAAACATTGATGGAGATGTTTTTTAATCGCTTTAAAGGCAAGATAGAGCGACTACTATAGGCTCCATTGTAAGCAGACTTGTACTTGCATTTATTTACTATTCAAATGCAAAAAAACATACATGTTCTTTAAACCCTCCTGTTTTTGGCAGGCACACTCTTTTTTTGTAATGTGTTTTATGTAACAGAGGTTTTGCTGTAGCTTTTTCACTTCAGATGCACTCAGTAGTCATTTGTTTAACTTTTTTACTAGTGGTGTTGCTCAAGTTTCACTTTTAGGTCCTCTTTTTTTCATCATTTGGGACAGTCAACCGGTGGTCCCTGAGTTTAGTTCAACATTTGGTCCTTAGCTTTCTGGAAATATGGCCCCCAAAACAAATTAAATGAATATCCCTGGTTTATTTGAATTCCATTTTAAAACACAAAAAATTAAGTGTTGACGAGCAATAACTAGATCTAAAAAATTGGTTTGATTTTATTTTCATTTCATATAACTAAAATTAAAATCACTAGTCACCAGAAACACACAAAAAAAATTGGAAAAACAGATGTTTTCTCACACTGAAACCGGAAATATCTCCCTGTCACTTTGATTTGTGATTCCAAAACAGGTTTTCCATCAGTTTGTTGGTAAACAATGGTATGTGATAATAATCAAATTAAGTGACAATTGTATAATATTTCAAAACATTTATATAACTAATAATTTATTATCTTTATATAATTTGCAGTTACAGATTTCAGATTTAAAAGTAATAACTAAAAGTCACTTACAACCTAACAGCTTTGAAAACAGAATGGAGACAATTTTATCTGTTGGCCAGACTGACAAATATGACTTGGGACTATCCATCCATCCATTTTTTTACCGCTTGTCCCACTAGTGTTGTCCCAATACCGATATTTTGGTACCTGTACCAAAATGTATTTTGATACTTTGTTTACATTCAGGAGCGCTAGCTAACTTGCTCTTAGTGGTTTGCCATTGTACCTTCCTATGGTGTGTAGTGAAGCATGTTTATCTATTCCTTACACTGCGGGGATGATACTTGTAAGAACGGTAGTTTATTTGTCACCACGGAGGCAAAGATTAATTTTCTTTTTTAGAAGTTGCTAAAACACTGTTGATGGATGTTAGCCGCTAGTTAGCTAAGTTTTCAAAACAGAGGCGCTTCAGTGTTTATAGCGCCACATTTATTGTTAGTTTTTAAGCTAAAATAAATCCCTCTTCTGTCTCCACGCCGTTTGCACGTGTAATTGCCGTGTGCATGTGTTGACTCGCGACATGCGCCTCGGCTCATACTACTAGCAATGTCACCATAGCGCACCGTCATGTCCATGTAAAAAATAAATACTGGTATTTTTCAAAGGCAGTGTAGTATCTTTTTTAATTAATTCATGGCACTACACAGCCCTAGTACATCATTTGACCTCTTTGCTGAATCCATTCCATCATTTTATTCCACAGACTAATGTGATGAAGGTTTTAGTTACAGTAAATCAAAGACTACAAAAATGGGACCCATTGCCTCCCTGCTTGGCACTCAGCATCAAGGGTTGGAATTGGGGGTTGAAATGATTCCCGAGCGCGGCCACCACTGCTGCTCACTGCTCCCCTCACCTCCCAGGGGGTGAACATTGGGATCGATCAAATGCAGAGGATAATTTTACCACACCTAGTGTATGAGTGACTATTGTTGGGACTTTAACTTTAAGTCCTGTGCCATTGCTGTGCCTTAAGGCAAGACTGATATGATGGTTTTAAGTGTTGTGCCATTGCTGTGACTTAAGACAATTTTTAGGAAGGTTTTATTTTTGTTAAATGGGGGCTGAATATGTTTTCATATTTTACAATGACAATCTAAACCTAAATGTTGTGTATGTGATGTTCCAACAGCTAAAGGAAGTGGTACTGAAGAGTGGCAAAGTCCTGCGAGCAGATGTGTGCGTAGTTGGAACAGGTGATGTCCAACATTAAAGCACTAAGCACATTCTGTAAAGTGCGTTTTTTTAATAAAATGACTGCAATCTATCCTGCAGGATGTGTTCCTGCAACAAGTTTCTTGAAACAGAGCGGTGTTCACATGGACTCAAAGGGCTTCATCACTGTAAACAAGGTATTTTTCTATAAACCCCGTTTCCATATGAGTTGGGAAATTGTGTGAGATGTAAATATAAACGTAATACAATGATTTGCAAATCATCTTCAACCCATATTTAATTGAATGTGCTACAAAGACAACATATTTGATGCTCGAACTGATAAATATTTTTTTTTTTGCAAATAATAATTAACTTTAGAATTTGATGCCGGCAACACGTGGCAAAAAAGTTGGGAAAGGTGGCAATACAAACTGATAAAGTTGAGGAATGCTCATCAAACACTTATATTGAACATCCCACAGGTGTGCAGGCCAATTGGGAACAGGTGGGTGCCATGATTGGGTATAAAAGCAGCTTCCATGAAATGCTACTGTAAGTAATTCACAAACAATGATGGGGCGAGGGTCACCACTTTGTAAGCAAGTTGTCGAACAGTTTTAGAACAACATTTCTCAATGAGCTATTGCAAGGAATTTAGGGATTTTACCATCTATGGTCCGTAAAATCATCAAAAGGAATCTGGAGAAATCACTGCACTTAAGCGATGATATTACTGACCTTTGATTCCTCAGGCGGTACTGCATCAAAAACCGACATCAGTGTGTAAAGGATATCACCACATGGGCTCAGGAACATTTCCTAAAACCACTGTCAGTAACTACAGTTGGTTGCTACATCTATAAGTGAAAGTTAAAACTCTACTATACAAAGCTAAACCCATTTATATCAACAACACCCTGAAATACCGCCGGCTTTGCTGGGCCCGAGCTCCTCTGAGATGGACTGATGCAAAGTGGAAAAGTGTTCTTTGGTCTGACGAGTCCACATTTCAAATTATATTTGGAAACAGAGGACATGGTGTCCTCCAGAACAAGGAGGAAAATAACCATTCAGATTGTTATAGGCGCAGATTCAAAAGCCAGCATCTGTGATGGTATGGGAGTGTATTAGTGCCCAAGGCATAGGTAACTTACACATCTGT
This sequence comes from Nerophis ophidion, assembly GCF_033978795.1. Classification (NCBI taxonomy): domain Eukaryota; kingdom Metazoa; phylum Chordata; class Actinopteri; order Syngnathiformes; family Syngnathidae; genus Nerophis; species Nerophis ophidion. Next base: position 53,296,052 of record NC_084617.1, on the reverse strand, counting down.
GAAGGCACCATTAATGCTGAAAGGTCCATACAGGTTTTGGAGCAACATATGTTGTCATCCAAGCAACTTTATCATGGACGCCCCTGCTTATTTCAGCAGGACAATGCCAAGCCACGTGTTACAACAGCGTAGCTTCGTGGTAAAAGAGTGCGGGTACTTTTCTGGCCCGCCTGCAGTCCAGACCAGTCTCCCATCGAAAATGTGTGGTGCATTATAAAGCGTAAAATACGACAGCGGAAACCCCGGACTGTTGAACGACTGAATCTCTACATAATACAAAAATGGGAAAGAATTTCACTTTCAAAGCTTCAACAATTAGTTTCCTCAGTTGCCAAACCTTTATTGAGTGTTGTTAAAAGAAAAGATGATGTAACACAGTGGTGAACATGCCCTTTCCCAACTACTTTGGCACGTGTTGCAGCCATGAAATTCTAAGTTAATTATTATTTGCAAAAAAAAATAAAGTTTATGAGTTTGAACACCAAATATCTTGTCTTTGTAGTGCATTCAATTGAATATGGGTTGAAAAGGATTTGGAAATCATTGTCTTCCGTTTATATTTACATCTAACACAATTTCCCAACTCATATGGAAACGGGGTTTGTACACAAGCCTGCTTTATGAGTTCCTGCTCTTCCTCTAGCTACAGGTGTACAATACAATGTACTTTGAAGACAATACAAACCAACAGTAGTAAATTACTGGCATGCTAAGTGATATATGTACAGCTATTTGACAAGAACAGATCATTGTGACCTAATGTTTAATTCGCCACACTTCTTCAGTGACTAAGAGTTGAGCAGCGCTAATAAGTAGGCTGTCAAATCTATTGTTCTCCGCAGTTCTTAAGGTGTCTGGTACTGAAGTTTACTCAACGTACTGATACCAGCTAAGGTAGTTGGTATCAGTTACATACTGTACAATGGTACCTTAACTTAAGAGTGCCCCAACTTGGGAGTGTTTTGAGAAAAGACCTAGCTGTTGCTCGGCTAATTGTTATGCTTTGAGTTGCAAGCAAAAATTCGAATCGCAAGCATCCCAACAATTTCTTAACGTCACAAATGTCACAGTGAACTTATAGCTAGACATGGACATAAATGTGGAAGGCAATTTGAGCATACCACTGCTAGTCTGCACCATACTGAAGCAGGATGAGTGTAACGCCGCATATATTTATCCATGAAAATATGGAGAAGCTGCTGATCCTCTCTGCTGTATTTACATTACTTCATAAAACTACTCTAGTTTTTAGTAGTAAATTCTTATTGTATTGTTTTTTATATAATGTTTGTTAGCGACTTGTCCGGGGTGCACCCTGCCTTCCGCCCGATAGTAGCTGTGATAGGCTCCAGCGCCCCCGGCTACCCCCAAGGGAATAAGCGGTAGGAAATGGATGGATGGATGGATCTAAAAGTGTACTTTTATTTCTAAAAGGCATGTTATAAGTTAAAATAAAATAAAAAAAACTTAGATTTTCTTCTTCAGTGTTGAAGAGCAATAACTATATTTGAAATAAAATTATTTTCATTTCATATAACAAAAGTTTAAATAACCAATAAGATGTTTCTGCTTTCATCTATAAAAACATACATGACATACATTTAAATTGATTTCAATTAATTTCAATTGGATTATTTAAATACAAGTGTTTTGAGATAAGCGCTGTGTTGCGGAACCAATTAAGCTCGTAAATTGGGGTACCTGTGTATATACCTTATAGGGCATTTCATTGCGTAATCTGTTTAGTGTGTGCCGGTTTGCCTGTCTTCCTACAGGCTGTTCCTGTCCTTGGTTTCTTGTGTGGGGCAGTTGCCAAGTAAACAGCACTGACATTATGTAACAATTTTTCAAAACAGACTACCGTATTTCCTTGAATTGCCGCCGGGGCGCTAATTAATTTAAAACCTCTTCTCACTCCTGTGCTTACCAAAGGCATGCAACAAAAGTAAGCATGCGCTAATTATCTTAAAACCTCTTTATCTTAATACATCTTCTCACTCCAGCACTTACCAAAGGTATGCAGTAAAAATTTGACCTTAAATCCTACTGAATAGCTCTTAATCTTCTTCCCTTTATGCGATTTCAAATTACCAGTATTGAAATCAGCCTCCTCCATTTTGAAAATGATGACAGGGGAAGTGTCACTAGTGACGTCACTAGTTTGACCAGGCGGTAATACTAAGCATGCGCTATTTATTTTGGGAAGCGAGTTTGACCCGGTAGTAATTCAAGGTAGGCGCATACTATATGCCCTGCGGCAATTCAAGGAAATACGGTATGTTTATTATTTATTTATTTTTTCCCTCATAATCTCTCAAATGGAATTTGAATTACAACCTATAAAAAATGACCATGGTAGCTGCATCTAGTGAGCAAAAAATATCCCTTTGTGAAGTTTTGTCATAGGTAATTTTACATGTGCCCTGCAGTGGTTAGTTCCCCATCATCTTATCTGATAAAATGTTCCTGTTGAAGCTAAACACTAACAAAACATGTTTTTGTAATAGTAATAAACATTGTCAATATTTAGTATGTTAAATCTTCTAAAAGTACTGTATAAAACTAGCAATGGTAACATTAGCATTGATGCTAGCTAGACGTGTCACCTATATTACCACCACTTTGAGAGGCTTATATTAAGGTCTCTATAATCCATATTGTTGCTTTCATCTGTCTCCGAGATGATGCAGACAAATGTGGACAGTGTCTTTGCTGGGGGCGATGTGGTGACCTTTCCTTTTCCACCGCGCAACAACAAGAAGGTCAACATCCCTCACTGGCAAATGGCTCATGTGCACGGTGGGCGTGTTCAATATAACTCATTATTGTTGGGACCAATTGTGATATTGATTTTTTTATTTTTATACATTCACCTCATTGGCAGGAAGAGTAGCAGCTCTCAGCATGATGGGCAGAGTCACTGAGATGAAAACGGTGCCTTACTTCTGGTCAGCCATGTTTGGAAAGACCATACGATATGCTGGTATGGAGGCCCACTGCCCCCTAGCTGTAAAGTCATGTACTACTACAGTACATTAAAGAACTCACCGTTACATTACTTTTTTTAAGGTTATGGTGACGGATTTGATGATGTCATCATCCAAGGCGATCTGGATGAATTGAGATTTGTCGCATTTTACACCAGGTTGGTATAATTTCAGTCTATGCTGTCTCTCTGTTATGAATAATGCAATTTTCCCAGGTGTATATTTTATTAAGTATTTTTATGAATCGATGTCAGGCTATTTTCATGTGATTACTGTTTCTGTGACCGGGTCTTCTACAGGGGAGAGGAGGTGGTTGCGGTCGCCAGCATGAATTATGATCCCATTGTGTCCCGAGTGGTTGAGGTCTTAGGATCCGGAAAGACGATTAAGAAACGAGATGTGGAGTAAGTCTCCATCCTATACTTAAACCTGGTCATGATTACAATGGTCTTTAAGTCCTGTACTTTTTTTGACAATTGGGGGGAGAATACTCCAGCATGTGACTTGAATCACATGACAAGTTAAATACCAGCTAAGGTAGTGAAGTTTCCTTATTTGAGCCCTACTTTAACATTTTAGAGCAGGGGTGTCCAAAGTGCAGCCCAGGGGCTATTGGTGGCCCATAGCTAATTTTTTTAATGGCCTGCGGCACAATCGTTAGCATTCTAATATTAGCATGCCAGATTTTTTGCTAATTTTACACTTGCGCATCTAATATTGTGTTACTTGACAAATGATACAGTGTTTTAAAATTCGGTTCATAAAAATGCAGTGCATAAAACAAATATTTGTTAGGTAATTTTGTGGGTTTACACCTCAGTGTCATGTGTTTTGGTATTTCATTAATTCTAACTGTAAGCATGCTATTGTTAGCATATTAGCATTATACTGTTAGCATGGTAGTTTTTTTTTTTTTTTTTGGCTCAATTTGCTAATATACTTTTGTTACCTATCTGGCCACAGTGCTGCTAGCATATCAGTTCGATTTTGGCTCGTCAGCATTAACACAACATTTTTACTGAATATACATTTTCTAGTTATTTTTAAAAAATCTATATATTTTACAGGTTTTGAAGTTGAAAACTACCAAAATGGCCCTCGCAGCCTTTGATTTGTCAGTCTGTGGCTCTTAGTGGAACTTTTTGGGCAGCCCTGTTTTAGAGGATTTACATGTTACTTGCTTCACAATTGTCTGTTAGTTTCAGTTCATTTTGAACATGCATACAATACAATTACAATGTAATGCATCACATATTTCCAGTTATTTCATTTTTTTAGTTATGGAGCAGGGATGTCCAAAGTGTGGCCCAGGGGCTAGTGGTGGCACATAGCTAATTTTTTAATGGCCTGCGGCAAAATTGTTAGCATTCCTATATTAGCATGCTAGATTTTTTGCTAATTTTACACTTCAGCATTTAATATTGTGTTACTTAACAAATGATAGTGTTTTAAAATTCAGTTCATAAAAATGCAGTTACAATTACAATGTAATGCATCACATATTTCAAGTTGTTTCATTACGGTATGTCCAAAAAGGAGTAGTAAGAAACAGAACTTATTTATTCCTATCCTTTTTCGTTTCATAGAAGTTTTATCCCAATTTTTTGTTCTCTATTTTGTAACACAACGCTGAATAAATACATGAATAAACGAATAAATATATAATAAGAGAACAATTATTAAATGCATAGATAAAATATGGACATACCTTTTTTGTATCATAGAAGTTTTATCTCATTTGTTTGTTCTCTATTTGTAACACAACGGTGAATAAACACGTGAATAAACGAATGAATATATAATATGAAAAAAAAATTCAATGCATAAAAAAATTGACTTATACACAGTAAATCAAGTTCTCATAAATAAATAGTTACGTAATTTATGGTTTACCTGTGAGATGAGTTTTCTAAAAATGTTCAAGATGTTTATTATATCTTCTTTGTATTTTGCGAAGATTTGAGGTTTGAACAGTTTCTTGAACTGAATCATACCAGTACTTTGTTTTACTTCTTTGATGAATCCATGCCATAATTTAATTCCACATACTGATATGCTAAATGTTTTAAGTGTTGTACATGTGTACAAATGTCTTAAATTATATTTTCCTATATGGCTCCTCTCCTCTTTTGTCGAGAAGAATTGCTGTACATTCTTGGGTAGTAGGTTAGTTTGCTTGGTGCGAAAATAACTGTATGTAACTATATACTAATTATCATATTTGAATTGTGATTTGAAAACATTAAACATAACTGTTCATTTAGATAACTTAAAGTAGAAGAAATTACTGTAATAATAAAACAATACTTTACATTACTTTTAAGCTATGATGCACAATAGCAATTTTACTGTATTAATAATGTCGGTTACAGAGAACATTCAAACCCTTCAATCAAAAATATAGAAATTAAATGATTTGATGCATTTGCAAACAGCTAAACTTATATACCTGCTACACAAAAATGTACAATAATTATTCTTTAAAATAATTACTAATAGAAACTGAGGGAGGGGAATTATTTTGACAATGTACTAATATGATACAGTTTAAAAAACTGTTGAAACAATTTTTAAGTATTTACAAAGTACAAGGAAGAAAAATCCAACAAACATCTTAAACTACTTTTTTTTTTTAAATAAATACAGCATAATTGAGATAACTTAATTTATCTTATTATGTGAATCAAAAAAACAACTATTTGTTTATGAAAACATTATTAGTGGTACTTATTTGTTTGTGTTACATATTGAGCACAGGAAGAAAACAAACTAATGTATTAAAAATTGGTAGGATTAAATAAACTCTGCTTCTTACTACTCATTTTAAGACATGTTGTAATGAGAAACTGGAATGATGTGATGTGCCATATTGTAACTGTATGCATGATGGAAAACAATTAAAACCACAACCATAAAGTATAAAATGACTTACCCTTTGGACATGCAAGTGTATACGGAGGTAGAGAGGGAGGCTTGCTGGAGGCAGTTGACTTCATGTATTGTGATTTTTAGCATTCTTAACTGTCATACAAGTGTAAAAAGAAGTTAAAAAGCTGGATAGTAAAACTTAAACCAATGAGCTGTACAGTATATTTACCATAAAGTTGTGATGATCATGCCAAGCGAGGGTTACTTGGCGGGTCTCTCTTCACATAAAGACGTCAGCTGGCTTTGCAGTATATTACAAACCCCGTTTCCATATGAGTTGGGAAATTGTGTTAGATGTAAATATAAACGGAATACAATGATTTGCAAATCCTTTTCAACCCATATTCAATTGAATGCACTACAAAGACAAGATATTTGATGTTCAAACTCATAAGCTCTTATTTTTTTTTTTTGCAAGTAATAATTAACTTAGAATTTCATGGCTGCAACACATGCCAAAGTAGTTGGGAAAGGGCATGTTCACCACTGTGTTATATCACCTTTTCTTTTAACAACACTCAATAAACGTTTGGGAACTGAGGAAACTAATTGTTGAAGCTTTGAAAGTGGAATTATTTCCCATTCTTGTTTTATGTACTGTAGAGCTTCAGTCGTTCAACAGTCCAGGGTCTCCACTGTCGTATTTTACGCTTCATAATGCGCCACACATTTTCGATGTGAGACAGGTCTGGACTGCAGGCGGGCCAGGAAAGTAAACTGCACTCTTTTTTTTACAAAGCCACGCTGTTGTAACATGTGCTGCATGTGGCTTGGCATTGTCCTGCTGAAATAAGCAGGGGCATCCATGAAAAAGACGGCGCTTAGATGGCAGCATATGTTGTTCCAAAACCTGTATGTACCTTTCAGCAATAATGGTGCATTCACAGATGTGTAAGTTACCCATTCCTTGGGCACTTATGCACCCACATACCATCACAGATGCTGACTTTTCAACTTTGCGTCGATAACAGTCTGGATGGTTCGCTTACCCTTTGGTCCGGATAACACAATGTTGAATATTTCCAAAAACAATTTGAAATGTGGAATTGTCAGACCACAGAACACTTTTCCACTTTGCATCAGTCCATCTTAGATGATCACGGGCCCAGAAAAGCCGGCGGCGTTTAGGACCTAAATTAAGCATGTTCAAGCATGAACATGGCTAAATGAACTAAAGATATCAATACTACAGTAGTATTGGCCATTAGAGAAGACCAAACCAGTCAAAGCGCGCTGTTCAGTATCGTGGTCACTGATTGGCTCAGTTTGAGGCAGCATTATTATATTGCATGGAAAGTGCGTAAAGGTGACTTAAATGTGTTACTTAATGTCAAGAGGGCTCTCATAATGTTGAACATATCTAGAAGGTCCTAAAAAAATTTTTTACTCCTTTTAAAAGTAATTATTTCGACTCAGAATTGTGTTAATCCGTGTGCGGAACCAAATCACTAAAATTGGTGGGCGTTCTTGGCAAGTAGTAACACTTAAAATAGTTGTTCAAAGTAATGTCTCACAACCTGCATATTAATGTGTGTCTCTCTTGCAGAACTGGAGACATTTCCTGGTTGAATGACAAGGGCTCCCAATGACTTCACTTGGGCAGAGACCAGGCAAGCACTCGGCGTTTGGACACTAAATGGTGCTGACACACAGGGCAGCTATCCCGGTCCGTGGACTGTGACTGTTCAAGACACTAAAACATGTCGCTGACTGACTCTCTGACGTGAGAGAGCTTTTAGTCAGCAGGATGTCTTTGACCCAGGTTTTCATGTTTCAAGACAATAGTGGATTCAGCTGCAAGATGCCATTTACATGTTTCCTCGGATGGGCCTTGATTCTTTTTTATTAATAATACTGTATATAGCTTTAATCCTGAATGCACTGTAACTTAATAGAAACATTATTTGAGAAGATCCTTTTTTATATAGCGAAATTATGGCGTTCTTGTATGGGGGTTAATTTGTCTCTTTATTACCAAAGCTTTTTTTTTGAAAATGAATTTATGTCACTAAATTTTTTGCGTTTGTGTGAACTGAATTCTTTTGTACATCAAAGTGTGCTGACAATTTCATTGAATAAAAATGTGTGAGCAAAATGTGTATTTAAAAATTCAGTGTGTTAAAATACAGCATTTAAAAATTCTGTCTATATAAATTTAAAATTTAGTGCAAAAAGATTCAGTGCAGGAATATTTGTTGCTTCAAAATTCAACACTCACTTCCGGCAAATTAAGACTGAAGCAATCAATGTTGTATCAGAACCAGCCAATGAGGTGCCTAGGTAGTTGTACACATAGTGTGTAGAGCTGCATAAACTTCTTCTTTGCCTTCGCAAGACCAGTGTCACTTGACTGCAAATTTGACACCTCATTGGCTGGTTCTAATACACGACTGATTGCTTTAATTTTAACTTATCGGCAGTGGGTCGTGAATTATGAAAATTTCTGCACTGAATTTTTATTAACACGGTATTTCTACAAAATTGATTTTTAAACATTAATGCATTTTGCTCACATTCTTTATTTGAATACTCAGCAATATTTGAAGAGAAGGATGTAAAAAAAAATCAGGTTGATCGCATAAAATTCAGGTACATACAGTACATTCAGTGTCAAAAAAAGCTTTGGGTAATAAAGACACAAATTTACCTCCATATTTTTGTATGAAGGCCTTATATTTGCATGACACATCTTTGTTTTTGCCTAGAAATGCTCACAAGACACTTTATTAAGTACACATGCGCCCAATAAAAAATGTCAAAAATAGCAGTGAATCTCTATGCAGGTGTACCTAATGTTGTGGCTTATGAGTGTATGTCAAACACACACACACACAAACATGCAGCTTTAAAGTGTACTAAATAACCTTTAAACATTTAAATATACCTCTGTTTATTGACTGTCTTGTTAGTAGTTTGGACAAATCAAGTTTGATTCATTTGATTCCATATTAATGCTTGCCTTCAACATCAACATTACTAGGGGGGTGGGGTGTGTGCCCACATTTGAGGTCCTCTCCAAGGTTTCTCATAGTCAGCATTGTCGCTGGCGTCCCACTGGATGTGAATTCTCCCTGTCCACTGGGTGTGAGTTTTCCTTGCCCTTTTGTGGGTTCTTCCGAGGATGTCGTAGTCGTAATGGTTTGTACAGTCCTTTGAGACATTTGTGATTTAGGGCTATATAAATAAACATTGATTGATTGATTGATAAAATGATGACATAATTAATGATGCCAATTGCTGATAGCTGTCTCCTCCATGGGGATGTTTTTGTTACTAACTCAGGGAACTGAGGTTCGTAGCCTGCATGGTCACCCTGTACTTCTCAAAAAGAAAGGAATGTCTTGCTTTAATATATGTTTTATCAAATTACTACTTCTTGGGTTCTGTCTGTATAAACTAGAGGCATTGGTGATGTACGATACTCAAGTGTTCTTTCTACAAAGCCGGAGGGCTTTTTTAACTACATCTTTGAAATAAAATTATTCTGCTTCACTAAACACTTCATTATTCTGTACTAATGATCACTGAAATGCAAAACACAGGAAAGAAAAAGGTCGGTAGAAAATATTTAATGAATTTCACAGACTTAAAGTTCATGTTTGACATTTTTCATTTTGAGGCAGTAAAATATTCCTATACATATGAGTTTCATAAAATAAAAATATTGTTGAAAATATTTTCAAAACTCAGCCCAACCAACTCAGACCACACACAATACAAATGATTATTTAATGTGTAAAAAAAATAGTTTAATGAATATTTTTTTAAACCAGTGTTATCAATGCCACTCAAATATTTGATTCTCTTTTGTTTATTTTTAAAAAAAATTTCTAGTTTCCAAACACTAAAATAGCCACAGCTTTTGACTCGCATCTCATGTTCCAGTTTAAAAAATTGTGTCAGTTTGGAGCAAAAGTTAATTTGTCTAGTAAAAACGACCTCACCATAGAATAAGCTCATAACTATGGGGTTGTTTCACTACTACATGATAAAAACTAACCACTGGGGACAAAATAAGATACACCCGCACAATGTAATGAGACCCAGCACATGAATCCACAGTCAATTAAAATTAGAAATATATATATATATATATATATATATATATATATATATATATAGTGGGGCAAAAAAGTATTTAGCCAGCCACCGTTTGTGCAAGTTCTCCCACCTAAAATGATGACAGAGGTCTGTAATTTTCATCATAGGTACACTTCAACTGTGAGAGACAGAATGTAAAAAAAAAACAGGAATTTACATTGTAGAAATTTTAAATAATTTATTTGTAAATTATGGTGAAAATTAAGTATTTGATCAACCATTCAAAGCTCTCACTAATGGAAGGAGGTTTTGGCTCAAAATCTCACGATACATGGCCCCATTCATTCTTTCTCTAACACGGATCAATCGACCTGTGCCCTTAGCAGAAAAACAGCCCCAAAGCATGATGTTTCCACCCCCATGCTTCACAGTAGGCATGGTGTTCTTGGGATGCAACTCAGTATTCTTCTTCCTCCAAACACGACGAGTTGAGTTTATACCAAAATTGATACACGGATGATACAGCAGAGGATTGGGAGAATGTCATGTGGTCAGATGAAACCAAAATAGAAGAAGAACACTGAGTTGTAATCCAAAGAACACCCTACCTAATGTGAAGCATGGGGGTGGAAACATCATGCTTTGGGGTGGTTTTTCTGCCAAGGGGACAGGACGATTGATCCGTGTTAAGGAAAGAATGAATGGGGCCATGTATCGTGACATTTTGAGCCAAAACCTCATTCCATCAGTGAGAGCTTTGAATGGTTGATCAAATACTTATTTTCCACCATAATTTACAAATACATTATTTAAAATTCCTATAATGTGAATTCCCAGATTTTTTTTTTCACATTCTGTCTTTCACAGTTGAAGTGTACCTATGATGAAAATTACGGACGTCTGTCATCATTTTAAGTGGGAGAACTTTCACAATCGGTGGCTGACTAAATACTTTTTTTCCCCCACTGTATATATATGTTTATATACATTAATTATATTTAAAATTATTGTGTATTATTGTAGTTGTATACAACTGCAATGCAGCCTACCGAGATGTTTGTAATAATCTTCCCCAGTCCCACAATTTAATTAGATAACCAAAATACAGAACTCAGCAGGATGTAATTTGACGCTATAATCATCATCAACATTGTTAAGGCAACATTTTTGTTATAGGTTACATTTTTGATCTCGTTAAATTAAGCACGTTTACCTAATGCTGTGGCAAGGGAGTGTAAAACGACTGAAGTGTTACTGGTATGACAATAAAAAACTAGAATGCCCAGGTACTGTCGCAGCTTGGCCCATTAAAATATCACATTCTTCTGTTTCCAAAGACACAGAGAATCAGAGCAATGAAGTTTGAGGGGATGGTATAATAAAGACATCATAGAAAATGTGAATAAATTAAGTGAAAACAAATTTAGTAAAGCGGCCTACAAAATATTGAAACAATAAATTCACATTATGAATTCAATAATCAGTCTTTTGAGAATATTGAAAATCAAAGGCACTTTCTAATTAGTAAAACTGGTAAATGTGCCTTTGGCCGCAATATTTGGTAGATGATTGTCAGTATAAGTACAAACTTCCCAGTGTATCACCAAACACTACACAGCCACTTTTTCCAGCGCTGTGTTTACAAACCCCGTTTCCATATGAGTTGGGAAATTGTGTTAGATGTAAATATAAACGGAATACAATGATTTGCAAATCCTTTTCAACCCATATTCAATTGAATGCACTACAAAGACAAGATATTTAATGTTCAAACTCATAAACTTTATTTTTTTTTGCAAATAATAATTAACTTAGAATTTCATGGCTGCAACACGTGTCAAAATAGTTGGGAAAGGGCATTTTCACCACTGTGTTACATCACCTTTTCTTTTAACAACACTCAATAAACATTTGGGAACTGAGGAAACTAATTGTTGAAGCTTTGAAATCTGGAATTCTTTCCCATTCTTGTTTTATGTAGAGCTTCAGTTGTTCAACAGCCCGGGGTCTCCGCTGTCGTATTTTACGCTTCATAATGCGCCACACATTTTCGATGGGAGACAGGTCTGGACTGCAGGCGGGCCAGGAAAGGACCCGCACTCTTTTGATACGAAGCCACGCTGTTGTAACACGTGCTGAATGTGGCTTGGCATTGTCTTACTGAAATAAGCAGGGGCGTCCATGAAAAAGACGGCGCTTAGATGGCAGCATATGTTGTTCCAAAACCTCTATGTAACTTTCAGCAATAATGGTGCCTTCACAGATGTGTAAGTTACCCATGCCTTGGGCACTTATGCACCCCAAAAGCCAGATGCTGGCTTTTGAACTTTGCGTCGATAACAGTCTGAAAGATTCGCTTCCCCTTTGGTCCGGATGACACAATGTCGAATATTTCCAAAAACAATTTGAAATGTGGAATTGTCAGACCACAGAACACTTATCCACTTTGCATCAGTCCATCTTAGATGATCACGGGCCCAGAGAAGCCAGCGGCGTTTCTGGATGTTGTTGACAAATGGTTTTCGCTTTGTAGAGCTTTAACTTGCACTTACAGATGTAGCGATAAACTGAATTTAGGGACAGTGGTTTTCTGTAGTGTTCCTGAGCCCATGTGGTGATATCATTTAGAGATTGATGTCGGTTTTTGATACAGTGCCGTCTGACGGATCGAAGGTCACGGTCATTCAATGTTGGTTTCCGGCCATGCCACTAATGTAGGGTGATTTCTCCAGATTCTCTGAAACTTCTGATGGTATTACGGACTGTAGATGTTGAAATCCCGAAATTTCTTGCATTTGCACTTTGAGAAACGTTGTTCTTAAACTGTTTGACTGCTCACGCAGTTGTGAACAAAGGGGTGTACCTCGCCTCATCCTTCTTTGTGAAAGACTGCGCATTTTTTGGGAAGCTGTTTTTATACCCAATCGTGGCACCCACCCGTTCCCAATTAGCCTGCACACCTGCGGGCTGTTCCAAATAAATGTTTGATGAGCATTCCTCAAATTTATCAGTATTTATTGCCACCTTTCCCAACTTCTTTGTCACGTGTTGCTGGCATCAAATTCTAAAGTTAATGATTATTTGCAAAACATTTTTTTTATCAGTTTGAACATCAAATATATTGTCTTTGTAGCATATTCAACTGAATATGAGTTGAAAATGATTTGCAAATGATTGTATTCCGTTTATATTTACATCAAACACAATTTCCCAACTCATATGGAAACGGGGTTTGTACATACATGTGACGCTTACCCGGAGTCAAAGGTCATATTCTGCAGCACATTGCTGGAGGTACCATTCATACAATTTACCCTGTGGAAAAAAAGAATTATGAGAGGTACATTCACAAGAATCACACTTTATGAGATAAATATGTATAGTGGTACCTAGTTTTTTTTATATTATTCCATTTCAAAAGGGTCACAGGAAAACAATCAATTGTTCCCATAAGAAATCATGTGAATCCACTTATCCATTTCATACACCCACAAACTAAAACACACTTTATGAAAAACAAAGATTTATACGTATAAAAAAATGCAAAATTACATTAATGACTAATGAAATGGATACATAAATGTTTTTTATTGAATATTCTTGATTTAAAACATGTTTCTCACCTTTTTTATTAAAGTGCTGACACTTGCAACTCTCTTTAGCCCCATTTTGGGTTATTTTGAAGTCATACTCAGTACTCAAAAATCAAACAGACTGCGCATGATTCTCTGTTTTGGCATTCAATTCCGTGAATGATACGTGGGTAAGCAAACTACTTTCTTACTTGCGATGTTTGGCCATAAAATAGCCCAGGCAGTATACAAAATCCGGGGCAACGTTATTGTGAAAATTTACGTCAAAAAACAAATAATTATAAAAGGTGGGGCATACAAAACCGAGGTACTACTTTGCAGCATGTAATGACACAATGTAGAAGCAATTAAGTTTTTAAAGACATTTGCCTCAAATATAATTTGGGAAAAAACAAAGCATTTTAAAGAAGGACTTAGTTGAGGGCAGGTGGGCAAAGTAGAAAACTGAGTCCGTCAAAAGTTTCTTTGAACTGAACGCTCAAGCTACCAGTTAAATAGCCCAACTGATGAAAAGTAGAGGACCTAAAATGGAACCTTGAAGAACACCACTAGTATAACTAAAGAAAATAAACAAATGACTACTGACTGCATCTTAAGTAAAAAAAAGCTACAGCAACACCTTGATTACATAAATCACTTAACAGAAAAGTGTCCCAAAAAGGACTTAGAGGGGTGCTTTGAGGAATGCCTCAGTTAAGTAAATGACAAGTTTGGACCCCAATTTTTTATGTTTGCTTGGCAATGTTAAATGTCAATGCAAGGATCTGCCAAAGTGTTACAGTGGTCCAAGTTCCTCTACACAATAGGAGCATTCTAATGATTTTGGAATTTCCTGCAAAGTTGTTTGTCTCACAAGTTTTGTACTGAACCTGGGAACCGGTATGGTGCCCTGCCCTAGACTTTCTACTGTGTCCCGGTTTTGACACCACATATCCCGCATGCACTATTCCTTGTACAATTCTGCATGCTAGAACATGACTACATTTGAACTCACAGACAGATAAGTAGTTTTGGATGATGTTACTTCATAAATATTACAAAATGTCATCCATTGTAGCTAGCAAAAACAAAATCATAATTCTGTGGTTATCGAAGATGCTATGTTACAAAGCGGACATATACGGAATGTTAGTGAGTCTGTCTAACCTTTTTGGCTTTGACGATATCCTGGATATAATCACTGTACTCTGTCATCACTCTCTTCTCCTTCTTTGTTAGAGTCTTGTTTCCTTGACTAGAAGTGGAACATCATGGCATTAACTTAGAATTAAGCATTGTATGTATAATCGAACCATTGTCCTTCTGTTTTTGATTACTAGATTAATGGTTTATATAAAATAGTTTGTGTTACTTACCCAGAGAAGTATTTAGAGAGGAAAAGTAGGAGGTAACAAAAGGCTCCAAAAAGGATCACAAAGACAACTTGCCCATCTTCCGGAATCCACTCCCATAGGTACATCACAATTCCCTATAAAGTGGATAAAGAAGAAAAAGGGGGTCCTAATGCAACTATATGCGCTCATACTGTAAGTCACAACAGGGAATTCATTAGCACGAGCCATTAATTAAATTGTGAGACACATTCTTCATTAAAAAAACAAAAAAACAATGCTCAGGTTTGATGCAAAAATAAATAAAAGGCCTGATCAACTAAGATCCAAATAACACAAGCTTAATAGCGTGTGCAAACTATAAAATTGTGTCTACTCTTAGTGGGTGTGTTGCAGGTAATCTGCTAAAACTGTGTGTACAATTGATAAGTGCAAATGTGGTGCAGACTTCGCTATCTAAATGAGATGTTTGTGTGTATGCCGGCTGTCACAATGGAGACACTTGTTTCCCTTCACATTTATGGAGTCATATGGTCCAACCTGAAGCTTTTCGTTGTGTTGTTGAACATGCAGCACATAACTATAAAGTACCACCTATTCTAGACAACATAACCTACTTTAGTTAGCTGAAAGTGCGCTTTGGGTGTTGTAATGGTGCATCTGGAATGATCCAGACTTTATATTACATCTATTACATATTGACAGGCTTTTTTTTTTTTTTTAAATATAGGATATATAATATATTTCCTATGTGAAAAACACCAATTACCGATAAATAAATTATTTTATGCATTCTAAATTGTAAATAAATGTGATAAAGCCCTAAAAAAACATCCAAACACCTATATTGAAGTTTTATATACATGCTGTACGTAAATATGCAATATTGTAACGGGCACATTTATAATAACATTTATTATTTATGTATTTTGATAATTTTAAGAATACCAGGCGCATTAATTTAAAAAATACATTACATTTGTTAGTTTTTCCCAACATCAGATTACCACTCACTGCAGACTTCATGAGAGCCAACAAACATAATAAAACATCACTTACTGTATAAGGTCTGCTGTCATTAGGATGTTGATTAATAGAATCTTGTTATATTCCAGTTTAAGATTGACTTATAATTCCGCTAAAAAGGGGGGGTGAAACCAAGCTTTTTTTCGTGTTGTTCTTGCCATTGTCCGGTCTAAATTGGCTGTAAAAGTGTACCAATTTGTCAGAATACGTTCTCATCATTTTACTATCCAGGTGAGAGGAATGATTTATGTTCTAGAATAATCTTTCATGAGCAAGGAAGCAGTTTACCACTCAGTGATGTTAATACAAACACACAAGCTTGTGATCACGGCGCTGTTATAGTTTGTCTGCGTTAGCGCTTATATTAACAATATCACTAGTTTGTTAATATTTAGGACAGAAAATGTAAAGGAAGTTTTGTTGGCGGTTTTTGGATGGTTATTTATTGGGTTCTATGGGCGGAATGGAGGCCCTACCTTTGGCTCTGCTGTAAGTGGACTTTTATTTACACTGAACAAAAAAATAAATGCAACACTTGTTTTTGCTTCCATTTTTCATGACTTGAACTCAAAGATCTAAAATGTTTAGTATATACACAAATGACCTATTCCTCTCAAATATTGTTCACAAATCTGTCAATCTGTTTTAGTGAGCATTTCTTATTTGCCAAGATACTCCATCCCACCTCACTGATGTGGCATATAAAGATGCTGATTAAACACCAAGTTTATTGCACAGGTGTGCCTTTAGCGGCCCACAATAAAAAGCCACTGTGTTTTATCACACAGCACAATGCCACAGATGTCGCAAGTTTTGAGGGAGCGTTCAGTTGGCATGCTGACTGCAGTAATGGCCGCCAGAGCTGTTGCCCGTGAATTGAATGTTCATTTCTCTACCATGAACTGTCTCCAAAAGCGTTTCAGATATTTAGGCAGTACGTCCAACCAGCCTCACATCTGCAGACCCCGTGTAACCACACCAGCCCAGGAGCTCTACATCCAGCATGTGCACCACTATGATTGTCTGAGACAAGTCACTCGGACAACGATTGGTTTGCGTAACCATATAATTTCTGCACAAACTGTGAGGAACTGTCTCAGGGAAGCTCATCTGCATGCTCGTCGTCCTCATCGGGGTCTCGACCTATCTCTTAGACATCTTGACTGACTTGAGTGGGCTAATGTTCACATTTGATGATGTCTGGCGCATTGGAGAGGTGTTCTAATCACAGATGAATCCCAGTTTTCACTGTTCAGAGCAAATAACAGAACGTGTGTGTGGCATCGAGTGGGAGAACTGTTGTCTGATGTCAATGTGATTTGAGTGGCCCATGGTGGGGGTAGGGTTATGGTATGGTCAGGCGTATGTCATGGACAACAAACGTAAGTGCATTTTATTTATGGCATTTTGGATGCACAGAGATACCGTGACGAAATCCTCAGGCCCATTGTTGTGCCATTCGTCCGAGACATCACCTTATTTTGCAGCATGACAATGCACGACACATGTTGCAATGATCTGTACACAATGCCGAGAAGTTAAAAACATCCCAGTTCTTGCATGGTCAGCATACTCACAGGACATGTCACCCATTGAGCATATTAGGGATGCTGTGGATCGGCGTATACCGCAGTGTGCTCCAGTTCCTGCCAATACCCAACAACTTCGCTCAGCCATTGAACAGGAGTAGACCAACAATCCACTGGCCACAATCAACAACTATATGCAAAGAAGATGTGTTGCACTGCATTACGCAAATAGTAGTCACACCAGATACTGACTGCTTTTCTGACCCCAAAAAGCAAAACTCCACATTTCAGAGTGGCCTTTTATTGTGGGCAACCTAAGCCACACCTGTGCAATAACCATGCTGTTTAATCAGCATCTTGATATGCCACACCTGTGAGGTGGGATGGATTATCTTAGCAAATAAGAAATGCTTACTAACACAAATTTAGACAGATTTCTGAACAATATTTGAGAGGAATAGGTGTGTTGTGTATGTAGTAAAAATTGAACTCATGGAAAATGGGAGCAAAAACCAAAGTTTTGCGTTTATATTTTTGTTCAGTATAGTTAGGTTGAGAGATGTATTTTTTTTTATACATTCTGTGTTCCAAGATTGTGAACGATAGACAACATTTTAAAAAAGGGCAGTTCACTTTTAATTTATCTAGCACTTATGATATTATAAAATTATATTGCTGAATAAACAATATGTCTAATATTTGTATTTCTGACAGTCCAAATACTTTATGGAGACACCCACAAAGATGGGATATTCTCTATCTCTCAATCATCTGTCTTCATAGCCTGATCGCCTACTTCTCACAGCCATGTGTGTGTAATTGTGCCAACTTGCAGAGGCGTACTAAATATAGACGTTCTGATAATCACCATATATTCTGCGTATACATGAAGGCAGACACGGTAAATGGATTGCGTTTGCTATTTTGCTCAATTAAGAAACACAGCCTTCTGTACACAAGTTTAGTAGATTAGCTTTGCGGCAAATATCAAGTTTTCACGTGTTTGTATACCCAAAATGTTTAAGGCTGCATCATATTGGGAGATACAAATGATTGCAGCCCTTTTTAACTATAAGAGACCCTAATGAGTATGAACTAAGGGACTCACTGTACAGACAGAAAGGGTGTGTGCCAGCCCCTCTCCCATCAGATTACTCAGCTGCTCCTTGGGGAAAGTGCTCAGAATGAAACTGAGAATGAAGAGCAGAGGAAGGACAACTCCCATAGCACCACATACGAACGAGTGCAGTCGAACGCTTTTGTTGTATGAGGCATCAGTTCTGCAGGTTATACAAGAGGGGATAAATACAATATCATACTCTCACATATAACCTGCTTTGTGTTATGTTGTAGTTGAGGCGTCTCACCTGTCCTGTTGTAGTCTGCTGCTGATGGTAAAGCAAATTAGATCACAGTCTTTTTCTAACTGGTCCAAAGTTCTCTGCACAGCCTGGTTGATGGTCTTTTCGATGGTCTGACAAACTCCGTCGATTTGGTTCACACAGCGGTTTGGCTGAGCGAGACACATACGTTTCAGTTTCGGTGTGGGTGGCACATGCACTTTAGTGTGGCAGAAGCAGAACTTAGTTCAGGTAGTCTGGACACAAATGGTATCATAAATAGAGGATGCTGATTGGGTCTTTGCAGCTTTAAATCAGCATGGTGCTATGATTTAGGGCCACTGTCAAAGGGGGATGACCAACGGCCTGTGCTCTCATCTTATTGCATTAAAATAAATGTTCTTCTTCTAGCCATCAGCAGCACACAGGAAATAGATTGCATTCCTAATCAATGGTATTTGACCTCAAGGACATCTAATGCTTAAATCCAGACCTCTAGCTAGAACAGGATATGGTATTTAATAAAAAACAACACTACAGGAAAAAAACATGGTGCACACGGTCCTAAAAAATGAACTCATGTGATTTTCAAGACGGCTCTATTATTGTTTCATTATTTGATTTTATACACACAGATGACCATTACAAGAGCTGTGTCAAACATTTTGCATTTCACCCTCTGGGGCATATGTAATTAAATAGCAGTTAAAGAGGCTTTTGGCAACTCTTCAGATGCCTAAAGGCCGCTAACTTTCCGATGTTTTTTAAGCGTTATATTCAACCGTCTTACGGCTATATGACGAAACTACATACGTGCGTAACACATGCATGCGCATTAGCTTTGGTTGTCGTTAGCTAACAGTAGCCATTTGGACAATAAGCATTATTTTTTATTAAATATATAGATTCTATCATTACAACATGACGGCAAATTGTTCATTACTTCTCTAAGAATGCTTCTGTATGTGTGCACGGCTTTGATGCAGGATTGGCTTTTCTGCAGTGACATGTTTGCCATTTGTATTTAGGAATAAAGTTTATTAAAATATTTGAGCAGAAAAAAATTTAACAAATATGAATCAAAGTTTTTTATACATGTTTAACTCCGTGGGGACTTTTCATCCTGGCGGGACTTAACTGGACAAAAATTATTTCCCAGTGTATCGTCGATATTTTAAAGACTTGTAAATAAATATATTAAAATTGAGCATGATAAACCTTATTAAGAAAAAAATGATTCTAATCAGACTAACACAACTGAACTTGTGGCCAAAAATAGAGCTCAAATGTACCTAAAAGAACAAAAAAATTCCCTAAGGTTTAAAAAGATATTTATGCTCAATTTTGATTGAATCACAGTATTATTGAATAACATCTTCCGTGTAGTGGTTTTTGTGACCGTTCCTAATATTTTGGTTTCACATTTCGCCACACCAAACTTGAAATATTGCGGCTTCACCAAATCACATATGTTTTTCTTTGATTAAGGATATCCTACAACATTTTTGCCCTAAATTAAGCATTTTCAAGCAAAAACTGGCTAAATAGACTAAAAATATAGATATTAAAGTAATATGGGCCACGTGATGAGACCAAACAAGATCAAGCCTTAGGCAGCGTTACAATATTGGATTAAAAGAGTGTAAGGGTGACTAAAAAGTGTAATTCAGGACTATTCATCTGGGGTCCCATGGGCCAAATCCTGCCCAGGAATGATACCAAAACGGCCCTCGAGTTCAATTCAAAACTTGGGAACAAACATTTTTGCAGCAGGTTTCTGAAAACACTGCAGTGCTCCTGTTGTATAGAAGAACTTTGACCACTAAACACGTTGGCACTGACATGTCGACTGGTTGGGAAAACTCATATGCACCCTCATGGATCCTGCCGAGAGTAAAGAGTTGGTCCACAGTTCCACGACCAAAACAAAAACCACACTGCTCCTCCTGAAGCTGAGGTTCGACTATCCGACACAGCCTCCTCTCCAGTACACCTGAATAGACCTTACCAGGAAGTCTGAGGAGTGTGATCTCACGATAGTTGGACCACACCACTCCGGTTCCCCTTTAAATAGAGGAACCACCACCCCATTCTCTCAATCCAGAGGCAGCGCCCCCGATGTCCACACAATGCTGCAGAGTCTTGTCAACCACGACAGCCCCACAGCATCCAGAGCCTCAAGGAACTTAACTATCTCGGCAGCCTCAGCTCCAGAAATAGGAAATAGCCCCACCGCAGAGTCCCCAGGCACTGCTTCCTCATTATAAGGTGTGCAGGTGGGATTAAGGAGGTCGTCGAAGTATTCCTTCCACCGATCCACAACATCCACAGTCGACGTCAGCAGCACATCATCCACACCACACACGGTGTTGACAGTGCACTGCTTCACCCTCCTGTGGCGGCGGATGGTGCTCCAGAATCGCTTTGAAGCCATTCGGAAGTCGTTATCCATGGCTTCTCCGAACTCCCCCCATGTCAGAGTTTTTGCGTCCGCGACCACTGAAGCCAAACACCGCTTGGCCTGTCGGTACCTATCCGCTTCCCCCGGAGTCCCATGAGCAAACAGGACCAGATAGCACTCCATAAGCTTAATAACATTCCTCACCGTTTGTGTCCACCAGCGGGTTCTGGGATTACCACCACGGCAGGCACCTACCACCTTGCAGCCACAGCTCCAATCAGCTGTCTCAGCAATAGTGACACAGAAAATGGCCCACTCGGACTCAAAATCCATACCATGTTCAAAGTTCTCCCGGTGGTGGGAATTGAAACTCTATCTAACTGGAGACTCTGCCATACGTTACCAGCAGACCCTTACAATATGTTAGGGCCTGCCAGGTCTGTCCGGCATCTTCCCACACCATCAAAGCCGACTCACAATCAGGTGGTGATCGACCCCTCTCTTCATCTGACTGACCACAAATCTGATGACACAACCACAGAGTCGATCATCAAACTGCGGTTTAGGGTGTCCTGGTGCCAAGTGCAAATATTGTCATACTTATGTTTGAACATGCTGTTTGTTACGGACAATCTGACGAGCATAGAAGTTCAATAACAAAACATTACTCTGGTTCAGATCAGGGCGGCCGTTTCTCTCAATCACGCCTCTTGAGGTTTTCCCAAGGAGAACAAGGGAATCACCAGAGGGAACACTCTCCAGTACTCCCTCTAAGGACTCCCAAAAGGGCGGGTACTCTGAACTGTGTTTGGTGCGTAAACCCGTCCCCGCACCTGGAGGCGGTGAGTAGATACCCTTTCGTCTACTGGGTTAAACTCGAACGTGCAGGCTCCGTGCCGCGGGGCAACAAGCATTTCCACCTCTGCCCGTCAACTCACACTGCTGGCAACGCCAGAGTGGAAGACAGTCCATCCCCTATCGAGAGAACTGGTTCCAGAGCCCTTGCTATGTGCCGAAGTGAAACAGACTAGATCCTGCCGGAACTTCTCTATCTCGCTCACCAGCTCAGGCTCCTTCCCCCCTAGTGAGGTGATGTTCCACTTCCCAAGAGCTAGCTTCTGTAGCCGAGGATCGGACCGCCAAGGGCCCTGCCTTCGACTGCCGCTCAGCTCACAAAGCACCCAACTTCTATGGGTTGTGAGGCCATTGAAGGGAGGACCCATGTTGCCGCTTCAGACTGTGCCCAGCCGAGCCCCATGGAGGCAGGCCCGGCCACCAGGCGCTCGCCATCGAGCCCTACCTCCAGGCCTGGCTCCAGAGGGGGGCTCCAGTGACCCGCATCCAGGTGAGGCAAACCTTGGTCCTCAATTTTTTTCTTATTCACGGAAGTCTTTGAGCTGCTCTTTGTCGGGTTCCGCACCCAGGACCTGTTTGTCATGGAAGACCCTCCCAGAGGCTTTGAATCCCCGGACAACATAGGATCAGTGGGACACGCAAACTCCTCCACTACGGTAAGGTAGCACTTAGGGAGGAGTATTTATTTAGAAGGTTGGAGACAGTTTTTTTTGTTGCTAGAACCATGAAAATATTTTATTAATAATTGATGATTCCTACATTAGTGCAAATTAATTTATCGCGGTCATGTGTGTAACCAATTAACAGCGATAAAAGAGCGATTACTGTACATTAAAAAAGACCAAATATTAGAAAAAGCGCCCAGTGTGATACAGTGCAAATGTACACAATTGCAAGCTACATTTTATTAAATTCAGCCTTTAAATGAGCAACATATTTGTCAAAGTAACATTTACGATAGAGTTCTTGTAATTCAGGACTGTACAAAAAATGTTTTTATAAAGGGCAACATACTGAAAAATAAAGGAACATGGGGGACCACTTAGATACATTTTGTAGAGTTGATCTAAAATGAATCTACATTGTTTATGTACACTTTTGATTTATACAGTATGTGACCAAGCAAATAATGGTAGTGTTATATATAAAATATGCCTTTAATGAATTATTTGATTTTTCAGAACATGTCAAGGGCCAATAAAAAACTAGCTGCGAAGCGAAAATGGCCTATGGGCTGCATTTTGAACACCCCTGTTGTATTTGATAATTAGATTGTAAAAGTAGTCAAAATGTTGTGGCTGGTTTGGGTACATGCATTGTAAAGAATGTGAGCAAACACCTACCTTCTGCGGGTTAGGGATATATATTGTTGGCATTTCAAAACCACATTTGTTGAGACCTGGGCGGCGGCACAATTCCTGGACAATCTGCATCATCACTCTCTGCACATAAAAATTATTTTGGGATCAATTAGCTGACGTTTTTTTTAAATGACCAAAGTTAAAACACGCTGTCAGCTTACGCACTTGTCGATCGGTTTCCTTTCCAGCTTCGTCAGCTTTGCTGAGGTAGAACAACAGCTTGTCCCCACACTTCTCACTCAGCTTCTCCACAATGTTCAGCGTGCGCTTGCACAGCGCCTGACCCATGGGGTCAAAGAACACAAATATCAGGTCCGACTGCTCTCCTGCACAACAAAGAAACAATGAAACCTTACAAAATATATATATATAGTGCCCATTTTCCGCTATACAGAGGACTTACCTAACCATGTGATGGCGCTGTTAACATTAAAAGGGTAGATCATGTCCCCATCCACTAAGCCTGGTGTGTCCACAAAGGTCACAAGGCTGAACTTCTTCTGCTTGGAGGTGGATATCTCAGCAGATAGATAGTCCATAACACCTGTAATATAAAATACACAATTTGTGAGGCATGCAGAAGTAGGAAAATATCACATAAATTACGTACAACACAAGTATTTTTCAGAGTTAATCAACAAGAAACAGGTGTGTGCCAAATTCTGAATTAAATTGAAAAATGTCACTCGAATTCCAATCTATTCTATGAATTTTAAATGAGGTGGCAAATAGAAAGTAGAATTGCAATTTGAATTGAAAGAAGCAAAATCAAAATTCAAGGAAGTCCCAATTAATATTGTTGGTGTATTCCAGAATAGTATAGTCCATACATGACTGGTTCATATATTTTATAGAAATATTATTAATACTTGTACACATTACATTTTAATTACAGCAAATGAAAAAAAATTCTATAAGTCAGATATTATTTTTATGTATTATAACTTATAAATTGGGGAAAATAGTAGAGAAATACTTAATTTGCTATAATGTTTCACTTCATCCTAGAACTCAAAATGGTTGCCAAACCCTTTTAAGACATTTGTTTGAAAGCCTCTCAATTGACAAATTTGATTGAATAAATTATTGCATTGACCAACATTGTGTCATTTCTTGTTCATTTTGAAGTGAAAAGAATATTACAAATGGGTACTCAAAATGGAGGGAACATGAGGTTTAACTTTAGTGTTTGTAAACTAATTTAAG
This sequence comes from Nerophis ophidion, assembly GCF_033978795.1. Taxonomy (NCBI): domain Eukaryota; kingdom Metazoa; phylum Chordata; class Actinopteri; order Syngnathiformes; family Syngnathidae; genus Nerophis; species Nerophis ophidion. Next base: position 53,271,454 of record NC_084617.1, on the reverse strand, counting down.
TAATTAAGCCAAAATCTTCCTGACACATGACAAATTATTTCGAGTACTTGGATAAAGGGAATTTCTCTAAATGGCAATGACTTTCATTCCACTTCCTCCAGTTACAGTTGAAAATCCTCTGGAACGGAGAGAATTCCATTCAATTCAAATTATCGAAATACATTTTGCACAAGCCAGATAGGAAAAACTAAAGTAGTGTACATAAAAAAATAAGACCACTTATTCGTATCTTTAAATGCATGCCATCTAGTTAAAAACAAGTATGGACAACATCGGACAAAACAACTACTCTAGTAATGACTTCATAAAGGAACATGAGTGATAATTTTAACACATACAGTACATGAATTTGCCAAGTTACAGTTCTCCCCTGCCCCATCCCCTGGTGTGGAGAGATCTGTTGTCATGGTTACACACAACAGCTCTTCAACTGGCAGCTTTAGCTAGGACATAAAGCTAGCCAGTGAAGAACGACTGTGAGGCAACGCACTTTGAGATTTCAACACTTCCACCAGAACAGGACAACTATTGAGACCTACCCGCCGCATTCTCGCACGACACTACTGACAAACCCCCTCTCTTTCTTCAAACACAGGCACACACACACACGATGACACTGAGGGGTATTTCACAGAGCGTAGCAGGTGTCAGAAGGCAACACAAATCACATCCTTGTGCTGCACATAGTGGAGATGCTCGATGTGGAACATTAGCATTCCCTTATGTTGCTCTCACATCAACATGGCCAACCAACATCAATGCAGCTATCAGACAGCACATAGCAAAGAGGTGTATCCTGTTAGGGATGCAACAATTATAGATTTTTGACTGTACGATTATAGTCGGAGTAATCACAGTTACACAATTATTAGGTATAGATTAGTTTCACAACAAAAAATTATAAAATCAGACACGAGCGATGTTGATGTTATTTATTACTGTCAGTAATAACAATAATAATTAATAACATTATAATAACAGTACAAAATAATAAATAAAAACACTTATTATTATTGTATTATTTATAAGACTAACATTAACTGTATTGATCCAGTGGAAAAATGCTACTCATAAACTCAAGTGTTATTGTCATCAACTGTCATTCATGCCTTTTTGTCATTTTCAATATTCTTTGTAATACTGTGTTAATAATAACTGGAATGCACATAATTCAATCCAATCACATAGTGTGGTTATCCTACAAGATCTTGATGTTGTGTTAGTGTTTTACACTTGCTATATTAATTTACAATGCCTATAGTTTATTCAACACAGGGGAAAAATTAATCGAACGTTAAATGTCACTGAATAAAGCCACTGACAAGTGAACCTGTTGCTGTTTGTTTACACTGAACTGACTCAACACTGAGGTACTGGTTGTAAGTGATACTTCCATATTTAACTCTTTACCATCTCAATTCTTCAGTAAGTAACTTGCCACTACCATAATTTAACTGTTATTATGTCTTACCTTTGCTTTGCCGGGTAAAGCTGGGTGGTGATGCCACAAATGCTGCACCATATTGGATGTATTAGACACATTAGCCGGTAATTTATTTCGGCATCTTTTGCAAATGAGTGAGCCACTGTCCTCTATTGTAATTGTTTAAGTACTCGAAATGTTATCACAATGTTGACTTTAGCTAATGTAGCATACTAGCGTCTCTCTTGATAAGTGCAAATAAGCGAGTGAACCGCTGGTGTAACTTTGTTTTTGTTTAGTACATGTTGTGTCGACCACTAGGCCACCTACTCAGTGGCCTAGTGGTTAGAGTGTCCGCCCTAAAATCGGTAGGTTGGGAGTTCAAACTCCGGCCGAGTCATACCAAAGACTATAAAAAAAATGGGACCCATTGCCTCCCTGCTTGGCACTCAGCATCAAGGGTTGGAATTGGGGGTTAAATCACCATTAATGATTCCCGGGCGTGGCACCGCTGATGCCCACTTCTCCCCTCACCTCCCAGGGGGTGATCAAGGGGATGGGTCAAATGCAGAGGACAAATTTCACCACACCTAGTGTTTGTGTGACAATCATTGGTTCTTTAACTTTAAAATAACATAGCATAATTTCCTCTTATAGTGAAGAGGACTGAAACACACTGTGTAGTGGGGCTGTTGCGATTAAATAACTGACTTTTATATTTACTCTTAATAGCAAAACCGGTTAATTGTTGCTATATTCTGCACAAAGCTGTTCCTTTGACATATAAGACATTTGTGTCAAGGTAAGTACAGAAGCCTAAAATATGTTTGACACTAATATAAACTATTGAAGTGATTCCCACAGCAACACCTGAGAGAGCTGAAGCTCACCAATTAGTGCTATGTTTCCATGAAGTGGATCCTGCGTATGATCCTGTAATAACGAAGGGAAGATCACTTCATAGAATAGACGGGCCCAACAAGACGCATTTAGAGAAAACCTAAAAATCTGCTATTAAAACTCCTGAGATGACGACTAGCGATAAGACTTTAAAGGATATCCCCCAACTGAATAATCAGCTGCCTTTTATGTAAGGATCCATACAGCATTTCTGATGAGTCATCTTCAGTTTTTCTGCAAGGCAAACAAATGCCTCTTCTCGAGCATTTCCAAGCGGTAGCACCACGTTTAAATTAAAAACAAAAAACAAAAAACAAAAAAAGCATCCTTGTATTCCAGAGCCGATCCGGCGAGGTTCCGGGGCCACAGAAGCAGAGCTGTGCTGTCTCTTATGGCTCGGACATTTCTCGGCAGCTCCTCCTGCCTACACCGCCCTGCTGTGACTCACACCGTACTGCCAGCACCCAGTGAACCTTCATTCCCACTGCACAAGCATACATCAATGCACAGACTCCCCCTACCGCACCCCACCCCCCGGACATCTCTGCATCCCTGCCACTGCCTCCCCTCGGCAGACACACCCAGACACGAGCAGCTTGTCATCCCCAGCCTCAAGACCACTGCCGATGCAGGAATAACAATTGTCTTAGAAGACTGATTTTAATCAGAGCGATTCCGTCATAATCATGTCAGGGACAAATAGTACTGATGTGCATTTGAAAGTCATTGGATGACTCAGGCATGATTGAGGTTTATTCACGATTTACGAGGAAGCATTGTGTGACAAAAGACATACGTACTGATAAATTAATGTGATAAAAGTCTTTACTTTGCACAGTAAAATCAATTGTCTTTTTGTGTCTGTTACAATAAGTAATCACATATTATCTTTAACAATGGACTAGGTCAGAGCATGGTGCTAACGTGGGGATCCAAAATGAGCGGTTATCTTTATGGAAAAAGGCTTACCTTTAAACTCAAGGAGCGGTCGAAAATGGGGGTATAGATGAAGTGTTGCATTCCCCTGTGAAAAAAAGGAAGAGGAGGAGAGAATTGATATGTAGTCGTTTCCTCAGCAGCAAGTCTGCTCTCTTTAGAGTGCTTGCAATATGATTTACTAGTCTTTCTCTCTGATATCAGAGCAGGAGAATATCTGCAAAGAATGTAGGTTCCTGCTGGGTCTGTTTATTCTAAGGATTTGCTGATCGGGAGATTTTTCTGAAAAAGTATGTGATCATCGTTGCCGATTAATGCATTTTATTGCCCAGCACAACTGCCGATCTCATCTGGCTGACACTGTATTTATTTTTGGTCTGCCGGCTGACAAAGTAGCTAGCAATTAGGTATCTCCGCACAGTGGGAAGCTGCTCCTCTAAACTATTAATAATCACCTGTGTTACTGCATTTCTTTGTATCTTAAGAAGTATCATTATCAAGTACCATTAACACTGGAGGACAAGGCTGAACATGTTACGTACAGAGGAAGAGAATAAGGTAGTTTAACTGTCAATACTTCTCAACAAAAAATACATTGAAAAATGTACAGTTAATGCACGTTATTGGTATCAGTATCGGCCATCTCCCTCATTAATGATCAGTTTCGGAATCGGCAGCATAAAACCCTAATCAGAACATCCCTATTCCATGTAAAGAGACCGTTTGTGTGAATTAGGTATTTCTCAACGGGGATAGCAAACTACTTAAACTAGCAACATTGTGGCGTCTGTCTCCTTTTATGGCCAATATTTCCTATGATGTAGAACATCACGGAGAGAAGCACTAAGTAAGTTTAAAGAAGTCTTACTTAAGATGAAAAGTACTGGACAATGGTGTCTCTCGGATAACCATGGCAATGGCAGATTGATACATGGATTTATAACAAAGATGTAAAAGTCTGGTCAAATGAGAAATGTGTGAGGAGCATGTCATTAAATGCAGCTCTTAACATCATGTTAAGGCTTGTTGTTGCTGGCATGACGTCAGGATGCAGAGACGGCAGGCGAAGTGCTGGTTAAATGTCCTCTTATTAGTGATAAATGAAGTAGCACCAGCTTGACCTACAGGTGATTAATATAGCTTCCAGCTCGGAATGAGATAAATCCAAAAACATAAGGGACACAACCTAACTGCACAGTGACGTACGGAAGATAATGAACCAGTGTCTGGGTGCTATAAACCAAACTCATTATTCTGGGGTCTGATTGCCTAAGAGACAGGTGTGGAGAGTAGCACCCGAAGCCAGGGGTGTTCATAGTGAGGCCTGGGGCCTTTCTTGGCCAGCAACCATTTTTATGGGCCCTTGACATGTTCTGAAATTTAAATGAATTCATTATTTTTATGGGCCCTTGACATGTTCTGAAATTTAAATGAATTCATTATGAATGAGGTGTATTATATATAACTATGGTTGGGCATCAAACATCGATGGGAACCAGGACTAACATTCCACTTCTCATGGAACTGTTAAATGTTTTTCATTTAGATTCCTAGTTTCGATGCCCGACTTAAACAAATAGCCACCACCAATGAAGAAGAAATAGCCTCAATAAACAAAGAAGAAAAAGCCACCACCAACAAGGAAGAAATAGCCACCGCCAACAAACAAGAAATAGTTGCACTAACGAAGACGAAATAGCTTCTGCTAACAAAGAATAAATAGCTGCCACCAATGAAGAAGAAATGGCTGGCACCAACAAAGAACGAGTCGCCACTAACGAAAAACAAACAGCTGCCACCTACAAAAAAGAAATAGCCGTTGTGAACAAAAAATAGCAGACGCCAATAAAGAATAAAAAGCGCCACTAACGCAGAAAAAAAAAGCCACCAACTACAAAGAAGAAATAGCTGCAACCAATGAGAAGAAATAACTGCCTCCCACAAAAAAATTGCTGCAGCCAACAAAACAGAAAAAGCAAGACCAACAAATAATAAATAGCCATCACCAACAAAGAAGAAATAGCCCGCACCAAAAAAGAAGAAATAATCGTCACTTACAAAAAAGAAGTAGCAGCCACCTTCAAAGAAGTAGCCGCCAAGCATTTGAGTTAGATTTTATATCGAACATGCAAACATACAACATGATACATCACAATTTCCAGTTTCTCTTTTCAACATGTTTGAAAAGGAGTAAGAAGAAGCAGAGCTTGTTTAATTCTACCCCTTTTCTTTTACATAACAGTTGCTAAAACTTTTGTTCACTTATTGTTCTCAATTTTTTCACAATATACTGTAATCACAATAAAAATAAATAAATAAATAATAATTGGTGATGAACCGTAAGTTAAATTTCATGTGATGAAATGAATAAGATTATTTTGAGAATTAATGAATGGATGGATGAAATAAATTCAGAATGTTTACCATGGTTCTTCTTCTTTGTACTTTGTAAACACTAAGTTTGAAGAGTTTATTGAAGTGGATCATATTAGTCGATCGTTTGATTTATTTGGTTAATCCATTCGATAATTTAATTCCACTTACAGATATACTGAAGGTCTTAAGTCTTGTACGTACATACAAATCTTTTAAATTACATTTTTCTCTATGATTACATTTCTCTTCTTTTTTTTGAGAAGAATTGTTGTATATTCTTGGGTTGCAGGTTGTAGTTTGCTTTGTGTATAATTTTAGTTGTTTGCAAATTCACTATGTCGTGGAACTTCAGTATTTTTGATTCAATAAATAAAGGGTTCATATGTTCTCTATATCCAACATTATGTATTATTCGAACTGATCTTTTTTGTAACACCGTTAATGAATGAAGTGTAATTTTGTAGTTATTTCCCCATATTTCTACACAATAACTCAGATATGGTAACACTAGCGAGCAGCAGAGAATATGAAGTGATTTTTGGTCTAGAAAATGTTTTGCTTTATTCATTATTGATGTGTTTCTTGCCACTCTATGTTGTATATGTTTTACATGAGATTTCCAGTTCAATTTATCATCAATCATTTTACCTAGAAATTTGGTTTCATTTACTCTTTCAATTTCTATTCCGTCTATTTGTATTTGTGTTTGACTTTCTCTTGTACTGTTACCGAATAGCATTATTTTAGTTTTACTAAGATTCAACGATAGTCTGTTTTTGTCAAACCATGTTTTTGATTTGTTAATTTATTCTGTTATTTCTATTATCTTCTGTGTTCTCTCCTTAACAAAACACTATTGTATCATCCACGAATAATACTAACTTTAAATCTTTTGTAACTTTACAAATGTCATTTATATAGAGAATGAATAATTTAGGTCTTAGTATTATTCCTGAGGTACACCACATGATATTTAAGCACCCTTTGAGGAAAAAAAGAGGACAAATGACAAAAAAAGAAAATTTTTATGGGCACAAAGCGCTGCCATGCATGTCCCGAAAGAACATTTTGAAAATCAAGACATTTCCTGCAACTGGGTGCATTTCTACACTATATTTGACCTTTAGATTCATTCTCATCTACCAACCTCTTTAGGCTCTTTTTGACACTTAGTTGTCCAATTTTATTATTTTAAATAGACAATTTCCTAACATTATTATCATTGAAAATGTCAGGTAAAATTCTATAACATGCATGCTAAGACTCTATTCTGTAGCCACGCCACTTCGGGTATTTATACTTTCGGTGTTGTGATCTCTGTTTACGTTGCAACAGAACAAGAAAAAACAGAAGGGAATCTATTAAAATAAAAACTATTGATCGGAAATCAACACAAAATACAAGGAAAATGCAGGAAACAATGAAATAATGTAGAAACTACAGAAAAGATCAATATAGGGTGAAACCAATGACATGTTAATGTACTATTACACATGTACAGAGAAGAATGTTAAAAATGTACTTTAACCAGTCAGTTAATCAACATCTTGTGGTGGCAATGGTTTGACATTGGAACAAATTCGAGCTAATGTTATTATTTAATATGGGGAAAAAACAATTTAAAATTGAAATGTAGATTGTTACGACAAATGTTCACTGTGTTTTTTGTTTTAGTTACTGCTTGTATTTTGTGTGCGTGTATGTCTGTCTGTATGTGGCCACTGGTCGGCCCTAACATGCCAAAGGAGATGTGCTGGCAAACAAGCCAATAATGAATAGATCAACCTTCACAAGGGACATCCGAATTTCACACAAACACCAAACTGCATGGTAGCATTCCTTCCTACTTGAAAGTAGCATGCACTTCTTCTTACCGTCAATGATTCTCTTTTACGCCCACTTGTGATGAATGTGAAGCCCTGCGTTTCAATGGCAACACCAGTTTTTTGGATATGCTCCTCAACATACCTAAAACGAGAGTAAATGCATACGATATTCTAAATGCTAGTGTAGCATTTTTTGAAGATACATCAATTTTTATACAGTCTTTTGCAGTAGTTCTCAAATGGGGGTATGCCTACCCCTGAGGGTACTTGAAGGTATGCCAAGGGGTACGTGAAATTTAAAAATAATAAATTCTAAAAATAGCAACAATTCAAAAATCCTTTATAAATATATTTATTGAATGATACTTCAACAAAATATGAATGTAAGTTCATAAACTGAGAAAAGAAATGCAACAATGCAATATTCAGTGTTGACAGCTAGATTTGTTGTAAACATGTTCCATAAATGGACTTTTGTGCTCGTCAGTTTGTCCATAACAAACACCATGTTCAAACATAAGGGTGTCCATATGTGCACTTGGCACCAGGACACCCTAGGCCGCAGTTCCATGATCGACTTTGTAGTTGTGTCATCGGGTTTGCGGCCTCATGTTATGGACACTCGGGTGAAGAGAGGGGCGGAGCTTTCTACCGATCACCACCTGGTGGTGAGTTGGCTGCGATGGTGGGGGAGGATGCCGGACAGACCTGGAAGGCCCAAACGCATTGTGAGGGTCTGCTGGGAACGTCTGGCAGAGTCTCCTGTCAGACAAAGTTTCAATTCCCACCTCCGGAAGAACTTTGAACATGTCACGAGGGAGGTGCTGGACATTGAGTCCGAGTGGACCATGTTCCGCACCTCTATTGTCGAGGCGGCAGATCGGAGCTGTGGCCGCAAGGTAGTTGGTGCCTGTCGTGGCGGCAATCCTAAAACCCCTTGGTGGACACCAGCGGTGAGGGATGCCGTCAAGCTGAAGAAGGAGTCCTATCGGGTCCTTTTGGCTCATAGGACTCCGGAGGCAGTGGACAGGTACCGACAGGCCAAGCGGTGTGCAGCTTCAGCGGTCGCGGAGGCAAAAACTCGGACATGGGAAGAGTTCGGGGAAGCTATGGAAAACGACTTCCGGACGGCTTCGAAGCGATTCTGGACCACCGTCCGCCGCCTCAGGAAGGGGAAGCAGTGCACTATCAACACCGTGTATGGTGCGGATGGTGTTCTGCTGACCTCGACTGCGGATGTTGTGGACAGGTGGAAGGAATATTTCGAAGACCTCCTCAATCCCACCAACACGTCTTCCTATGAGGAAGCAGTGCCTGGGGAATCTGTGGTGGACTCTCCTATTTCTGGGGCTGAGGTCGCTGAGGTAGTTAAAAAGCTCCTCGGTGGCAAGGCCCCAGGGGTGGACGAGATCCGCCCGGAGTTCCTTAAGACTCTGGATGCTGTGGGGCTGTCTTGGTTGACAAGACTTTGCAGAATCGCGTGGACATCGGGGGCGGTACCTCTGGATTGGCAGACCGGGGTGGTGGTTCCTCTCTTTAAGAAGGGGGACCGGAGGGTGTGTTCCAACTATCGTGGGATCACACTCCTCAGCCTTCCCGGTAAGGTTTATTCAGGTGTACTGGAGAGGAGGATACGTCGGATAGTCGAACCTCGGATTCAGGAGGAACAGTGTGGTTTTCGTCCTGGTCGTGGAACTGTGGACCAGCTCTATACTCTCGGCAGGGTTCTTGAGGGTGCATGGGAGTTTGCCCAACCAGTCTACATGTGCTTTGTGGACTTGGAGAAGGCATTCGACCGTGTCCCTCGGGAAGTCCTGTGGGGAGTGCTCAGAGAGTATGGGGTATCGGACTGTCTTAGTGTGGCGGTCCGTTCCCTGTACGATCAGTGCCAGAGCTTGGTCCGCATTGCCGGCAGTAAGTCAAACACATTTCCAGTGAGGGTTGGACTCCGCCAAGGCTGTCCTTTGTCACCGATTCTGTTCATAACTTTTATGGACAGAATTTCTAGGCGCAGTCAAGGCGTTGAGGGGTTCCGGTTTGGTAACCGCAGGATTAGGTCTCTGCTTTTTGCAGATGATGTGGTCCTGATGGCTTCATCTGACCGGGATCTTCAGCTCTCACTGGATCGGTTCGCAGCCGAGTGTGAAGCAACCGGAATGAGAATCAGCACCTCCAAGTCCGAGTCCATGGTTCTCGCCCGGAAAAGGGTGGAGTGCCATCTCCGGGTTGGGGAAGAGACCCTGCCCCAAGTGGAGGAGTTCAAGTACCTAGGAGTCTTGTTCACGAGTGAGGGAAGAGTGGATCGTGAGATCAACAGGCGGATCGGTGCGGCGTATTCAGTAATGCGGACGTTGTACCGGTCCGTTGTGGTGAAGAAGGAGCTGAGCCGGAAGGCAAAGCTCTCAATTTACCGGTCGATCTACGTTCCCATCCTCACCTATGGTCATGAGCTTTGGGTCATGACCGAAAGGATAAGATCACGGGTACAAGCGGCCGAAATGAGTTTCCTCCGCCGTGTGGCGGGGCTCTCCCTTAGAGATAGGGTGAGAAGCTCTGCCATCCGGGAGGAACTCAAAGTAAAGCCGCTGCTCCTTCACATCGAGAGGAGCCAGATGAGGTGGTTCGGGCATCTGGTCAGGATGCCACCCGAACGCCTCCCTAGGGAGGTGTTTAGGGCACGTCCAACCGGTAGGAGGCCACGGGGAAGACCCAGGACACGTTGGGAAGACTATGTCTCCCGGCTGGCCTGGGAACGCCTCGGGATCCCCCGGGAAGAGCTAGACGAAGTGGCTGGGGAGAGGGAAGTCTGGATTTCCCTGCTTAGGCTGTTGCCCCCGCGACCCGACCTCGGATAAGCGGAAGATGATGGATGGATGGATGGATGTTCCATAAATATTGATGTTAAAGATGTATTTTTTTTGTGAAGAAATGTTTAGAATTAAGTTCATGATTCCAGATGGATCGCTATTGTAATGCCGAAAGAGGGCACTTTAAGTTGATGATTACTTCTATGTGTAGAAATTTTTATTTATAATTGAATCACTTGTTTATTTTTCAACAAGTTTTTAGTTATTTTTATTTTTCCAAAGAGCTCAAGAAAGACCACTACAAATGAGCAATATTTTGCACTGTTATACAATTTAATAAATCAGAAACTGATGATATAGTGCTGTATTTTACTTCTTTAGATCTCTTTTTTTCAAACAAAAATGCTTTGCTTTGATTAGGGGGTACATCACTGAAAAAATGTTGAGAACCAAAGGTCTATTCATGAAACACAGAAGAAAACAAATTATTGTATTGGAGAAATCAGACTAATATAGGGCATGTAAACATTTTGACTGGATTATCGTACCAGTTGATGAAGGAGCTTTTTCCGGCAGAATGGTTCCCCATGATCATCACAATAATCTTCTTTCTGGGGGGAAGAAGGCGTACTCCTTGGCTGCTGGCAATCTTTACCAGGCCTAGACAATACACATCAAACACATGTAGTACATTAAACAGGTCATGTACAACTTAGGGGTTTTGAAAGCAAGCTGATTGATAAAACAGGTGAGAGAACATTTGAAAATGTTATTAACATATACAAACTTTCACACTCGTGAACTGGCACATTATTAAACAATGTACTATATATGCAATGATTCACCCTTAACTTCAATGATGACATGAATCCATTTCTTGCTGCTTCTGATAATGTAACAACCTTAGTGATGTAACAACCTTGTGATGCATCACGATTAGACCATGGACAATGCTGAATTGATGGACAAATGTCCAAATATCGCTTTACAAATGTTAAGTATAGTAATACAGACGGTTCTAAAATGCATTTTCAGCGCAAACACACAGGGGAGGCAGGAGAAGAGGAGAACATGCTAACCAAGGTGTGCTAACCAAGGTGTGCTAAGCTATTTTGAATGTGAAGTAGCGAAACAAGAAAAAAAGAAATGCTTTGTATACTTCAACAGAAAGCGAACATGAACCGCATTTCTGCACAGAGTAACCAGCGAAGAAGAGGGAACATGTAAATACTATAGATTAATAAAACAGACAGGAGAATAATATTCATACAGTGCGGCCGCGGGCCAGCGACACTTTCAGCCATAGATATAGATGGGTAAATAGATGACACACTTCTTTGAGCTGCAGGTTTATGGCGACTATGCGCAAGGTGTCTGAATATTCTGTGGTTTTAGAAGGCAAATAAAATTAAATCAAGGATGCCTGCTTGCCAAGAAGGAATGTTTTGTTTATTGTATCACTTAGACTTTATTGAGGGCCACATCGCAGTTATGGCTGCCATCAGAGGGCCGCTTGTAACAGCGAATAATGTATGCCACTGGATTTCATTATTAATTATATAAATTGTTTTAAGTATACTATTGATTTTAGAGTAAAAACTTTACATTTACAACATTTTACTGTAGTTTTTTTTTTTAATATTTTTTGACAATATTTTAAGGTAAATGAAAAAACCGTACCACTGTTTTTTGAGAGGGGGTTTTACGGACAAAGCTTGCAGCTTATTTGCCATAACTTTTGTGTTAAATTTACATTTACAATGGAAAAACAGTACGAGTTTTTTTTTTTCTATTCTGGCCACTTAACTGCCAGATTTTCTACCGTGAAAACAAATGTATCGTTTTTCCATTTACAGTATTGCACCGTTAAAAACAAGATTTTACAGTAAAAATATAGCAGCTCAGTCCACAGAATTTTAATGCAAAAAAATGGTAGTTTTTTCAATTTAGAGTAATATGCTGTAAAGAACACCGTAAAATATAGTCATTTTTATTAATTTGATGGGTAGTTTGCTGTAAAATCATAAGTCAAGCAGATATTTAAGTATTTATTTTTATTTAGGCAAAAACATTTTGGAAAGTATTACAATATACTGTAATATTTGTTGCAACAATGGATACTATTAAAGTTTAAAAGGCAAGCTATTTCAAGCAGTACATATCTTTTTTCTATCAAAATGAAAAAAATCAATTACATTTAGGGAAAAAATATTAAGTACTTTGTCGACACATAATTTCCAGGTGTTTGCAGGACGGATAAAATGATGTCACGGGCCAGATCTGGCCCCCGGGCCTTGAGTTTGACACCTATGGGCTAACAGGTCAGAAACTTAAATTAATTATTAGTCACAGCAGCACGTACAGTGAAAGAACCAGCTATCATTTAGCACATGACACCATCAATATTGAGCACTCTTAATGCACAGCATAAGAATCAAACATATTATTTTGTTTATATAGTACACAACAATGAACAGCTTTGTGTATAGCTCTTTTCTTCCTGTCTGCACTGCAGTGTGCATCACCACGCTGTGTGTGATCTGCCCCACTGTTCACAATTATTAGTGTTGAAATTCACGTGCCCCCTGTGGCAATTGTACACAATCCCCACTTTGGAAACCAAGACCTACAAAGACATTATCAAATTGACTTTTCATCGCGGAAAAAAACTAATTATGTAAAAATTATTCCATAAGGAGTAACACAAGGGTGTCAAACTCATTTTAGATAGCGGGCCACATGGAGAAAAAATTATTCCCAAGTGGGCCAAACTCGTAAAATCACGGTACGACAACTTCAGCAAGACAAGAAAGAAAAATTGTGCAAAAGGAGTTAAGGTGCACAGTCCAATCCTGAGAACGAATGTTCAAAATGTGTTGTTTACAGGAATAAATACTATGCTATATACATATTTACAGAAGCATTCAGATAGTGGGTTTCCCTTAAGCCATAACCCTGGTGAACTCTCATAAGGATTGATTTTATAGTTTAGCACCTCACTGTGTGCAATTTTTACTTTCCACCCACAATCTGAATGCTTCTGTATATGTATATACAAACCCCGTTTCCATATGAGTTGGGAAATTGTGTTAGATGTAATTATACGGAATACAATGATTTGCAAACTATTTTCAACCCATATTCAGTTGAATATGCTACAAAGACAACATATTTGATGTCAAAACTGATAAACATTTTTTTTTTTTTGCAAATAATCATTAACTTTATCATTTCATACTAGCAACACGTGACAAAGAAGTTGGGAAAGGTGGCAATAAATACTGATAAAGTTGAGGAATGCTCATAAAACACTTATTTGGACATCCTACAGGTGTGCAGGCTAATTGGGAACAGGTGGGTGACATGATTGGGTATAAAAGTAGCTTCCATGAAATACTAAGTAATTCACAAACAAGGATGGGGCGAGGGTCACCAATTTGTAAGCAAATTGTCAAACAGTTTTAGAACATTTCTCAATGAGCTATTGCAAGGAATTTAGGGATTAAACTATCTACGGGCTGTAAAATCATCAAAAAGTTCAGAGAATCTGGAGAAATCACTGCACGTAAGCGATGATATTATGGACCTTTGATCCCTCAGGCAGTACTGCATCAAAAACCGACATCAGTGTGTAAAGGATATCACAACATGGGCTCAGGAACACTTCATAAAACCACTGTCAGTAACTACAGCCCGTCGCTACATCTGTAAGTGCAAGTTAAAACTATGCAAAGCGAAAGCCATTTATCAAGAACACCCTGGAACGCCGCTGGATTCGCTGGGCCTAAGCTCATCCAATATGGACTGATGCAAAGTGGAAAAGTGTTCTGTGGTCTGACGAGTCCACATTTCAAATTACATTTGGAAACTGTGGACGTGGTGTCCTCCGGAACAAAGAGGAAAACAATCATCCGGATTGTTATAGGCGCAAAGTTCAAAAACCAGCATCTGTGATGGTATGGGGGTGCGTTAGTGCCCAAGGCAGGGGTAACTTACACATCTGTGAAGGCACCATTATGCTGAATGGTCCACACAGGTTTTGGAGCAACATATGTTGTCATCCAAGCAACGTTATCATGGACACCCCTGCTTATTTCAGCAAAACAATGCCAAGCCACGTGTTACAACAGCGTGGCTTCGTAGTAAAAGAGTGCGGGTACTTTCCTGGCCCGCCTGCAGTTCAGACATGTCTCCCATCGAAAATTTGTGCCGCATTATGAAGCGTAAAATACAACAACAAGACCCCGGACTGATGAACGACTGAAAGTATACATGAAGCAAGAATGGTAAAGAATTCCACTTTCAAAGCTTCAACAATTAGTTTCCTCAGTTCCCAAACGTTTATTGAGTGTTGTTAAAAGAAAATGTGATGTAACACAGTGGTGAACATGCCCTTTCCCAACTACTTTGGCACGTGTTGCAGCCATGAAATTCTAAGTTAATTATTATTTGCAAAAAAAAAAAAGTTGATGAGTTTGAACATCTAATATCTTGTCTTTGTAGTGCATTCAATTGAATATGGGTTGAAAAGGATTTGCAAATCATTGTATTCCGTTTATATTTGCATCTAACACAATTTCCCAACTCATACGGAGACAGGGTTTGTAGTATAATATTTACTCCTGTAAACAACACATTCTGACCATTTCTTCTAAGGAATGGACTGTGCACCTTACCTCCTATTTTTCTTTCTTTTCTTCCTATGTTTTTCATATTTCCTGGCTGTCGCACTGATACTGTACACTGGAGTTGCTTTTAATCTTATTGTACCTGTGTACAGTGATAATAAAATACATTCTTTTCTATTTGTTTAAAGATAGAAAAATCACATTCTAAAATGTACAAATCATAATGTTGTTGGGGTTTTTTACACCTACATTTTGCGGTTAATAGTATTCTATCTTTATTTGTCGTTATTTATATTTTCTGAATAAATTTTGTGATAATGTTCATCAGTCAACTCATTGGTGTTAATTTTCAATCTATCAAGATATAAAAAAAAAAATGACATCAAAATCAATTTACAGTACGTAGTTTATGTAGTTTGATGATTTTCCTCGACTGATGTACTAACATCATGGGATTTGTTTTGTACATATGTAGCATCATCTACAAAGATACAAATAATTGCTATGGACGTATGTAGCATCATCTACTAAGATACAAAGAATTGCTATTGCGACATCCAGTGGACACATTGAGAACAGCTGTTTTTTCATTCAACAATTTCAGATTAATTTTTACACTTGGCAAACTCATCCCGCGGGCGGGATAAAACCTGTTCGCGGGCCTATTCCGGCCCTCGGGCCGACGTCGTACATTTGACACCCCTGGAGTAACAGAACCAGAATGACAGCCAAAACAAAAAAATGACAAAAAAGTCCTCAATGTAGTCGAAGGGTAGTTGCTGGAGGGAAGAACACATGTTCTCTCTGAGATCGGTATGTCGTGAGTTCAAACCCCAGCCGAGTCATACCAAAGACTATAAAAATGGAACCCATTACATCCCTGCTTGACACTCAGCATCAAGGATTTGAATTGAGGGTTAAATCACCAAAATGATTACTGGGCACGGCCACCGTTGCTGCTCACTGCTCCCCTCACCTCTCAAGGGGTGATCAAGGGTGATCGGTCAAATACAGAGGATAATTTCACCACACCTAGTGTGTGTGTGTGTGTGTGTGTGTGTGTGTGTGTGTGTGTGTGTGTGTGTGTGTGTGTGTGTTTGTGTGTGAGAGACAATAATTGGTACTTAAAGGCCTACTGAAACCCACTACTACCGACCACGCAGTCTGATAATTTATATATCAATGATGAAATATTAACATTGCAACACATGCCAATACGGCCTTGTTAGTTTACTAAATTGCAATTTTAAATTTCCCGGGAGTTTCTTGTTGAAAACGTCGCGGAACGATGACGTGTACGCAAGACGTCACGGACTGTTAGGAAATATTAGCGCTGCGCACACACACAGCTAAAAGTCGTCTGCTTTAACCGCATAATTACACAGTATTTTGGACATCTGTGTTGCTGAATCTTTTGCAATTTGTTCAATTAATAATGGAGAAGTCAAAGTAGAAAGATGGAGTTGGGAAGCTTTAGCCTTTAGCCACATAAACATACGGTGATTCCTTGTTTAAAATTCACGTAGGTGAAGCTATACTATGGATCAGAGCGGTCAAGCGAACATGGATCCCGACCACTTGTCAACCAGCAGTTTTCGGTGAGAAAATTGTTGTAAAAAGTCGCCTCTTAACGGAGATCAGCTGAGCTTGTGACGTCCATACAGCTGCCGTCGACTTCCATCAGACACTGGCCTCAAGACACCCGTGGACACACCCTTCTGACTATCAGGTACTATTAAACTCACTAAAACACTAGCAACACAATAGAAAGATAAGGGATTTCCCAGAATTATCCTAGTAAATGTGTCTAAAAACATCCGTCCCAATGCAATCGCGTTTTTAACTTTATTTTTATTTTTTCTAGTCCGTCGCTATCAATATCCTCAAACCCGAATCTTTCGTCCTCGCTCAAATTAATAGGGAAATTGTCGTTTTCTTGGTCCGAATAGCTCTTTTTGTTGGAGGCTCCCATTAAAAACAATGTGAGGATGTGAGGAGCCCTCAACGGGTGACGTCATCGTCTGTGACTTCCGGTAAAGGCAGGGCTTTTCTGTTAGTGAACAAAAGTTGCAAACTTTATCATCGATGTTCTCTACTAAATCCTTTCAGCAAAAATATGACAATATCACGAAATGATCAAGTATGACACATAGAATTTCACAGTATCATGTTAGACCCGCTCGACATCCATTGCTTTCGGTCCCCTAGAGGGGGGGTTGCCCACATCTGAGGTCCTCTCCAAGGTTTCTCATAGTCAGCATTGTCACTGGCGTCCCACTGGGTGTGAGTTTTCCTTGCCCTTTTGTGGGTTCTTCCGAGGATGTTGTAGTCGTAATGATTTGTGCAGTCCTTTGAGACATTTGTGATTTGGGGCTATATAAATAAACATTGATTGATTGATTGATTGATAGAATGGACCTGCTATCCCCGTTTAAATAAGAAAATCTCATTTCAGTAGGCCTTTAAAAATGTAATGTGAATGTGAGTGTGAATGTTGTCTGTCTATCTGTGTTGGCCCTGCGATGGTGTGAATGTTGTCTGTCTATCTGTGTTGGCCCTGCGATGAGGTGGCGACTTGTCCAGGGTGTACCCCGCCTTCCGCCCGATTGTAGCTGAGATAGGCGCCAGCGCCCCCTGCGACCCCGAAAGGGAATAAGCGGTAGAAAATGTATGGATGGATGTTTCATTGCATAGTGCAGAAAAGTGACACGTTTTCCATCCCGACTAACACAATTGTGTGATACAATGTAGGATTCCCACCTAAGTACAACTTGTGACAGCCACTGATGAGGACCAGTGAGTGTCCAATGTCAAATGCCGTATATACTGACAGACAGCAGCAGTGATATAACAGTTCAAAATTTCACGAACATTTAGGAGACATTTTGATTATACACAGCACATTTGAGCACCCGCGGGGCATATTTGTAACCCGCCCAAAGTTATTATTGGTCCTCCCTACCGCCGTTAGTTCCCCCAGGGTTTCCCACACATTCATTTATTTGTGGCGGCCCGCCACGAAAGAATTACGGCCGCCACAAAAAAATAATAATAATAATTAATTAATAATAATAAAAACAAATATTATTATTATTATTTTTCGGCTTATGACTTGCCCGACCGCCCATAAAAGCAATGGGACTCTGTCTGTGAATGGAGCTTGTAGTTACATATTATATAAATATGTAAATATTATATAAATATGTATATAAATATGTACATAAAGTATTGTAATTATATTTCAACTCCGCGTTCTTCTTGGTCATCGCCGCTGCCACCCCCCATTCCCCCCGCCGCCCGACCACACCACCACAAATAGATGCCTGACCTGTGGGAAACACTGCCTTGCATGGCAAAACTCACACTAAGCGACTTAGTTTTTGTCGTTATTGTTTACCGTTTTCGCTGTCAACATACAAACTGTGACATTCTTTCAGTATCCTCTCACTCGGTGAAGTGATAGCAGACTCCAAAGGGTTCGCCACCGAGCGAGCCTTTCTGGCAGACATGACCAACCCGCTTACCGGAAACACCTGTTGTGTGTTACTGTTTCCAGTTTAGCTGGGGAAGACTTTCAGTGTTACACAGGGACGTATTTAGGCGGGATAGTACGCCCTCTTCAGCCGCTTATATTCATTACATCCTGGCTTCGACACCAAGTTGTTTCTTGTTTTTTTTCAAATGATTGCTGGAAAAGTTTAAACATTTTTTTGAAACTTTATTTCAAGCACACAGACAAGAAACAATGGTGCGCAAGAGTAGGATTGTGCACTAAATGAAAAGTTGGGCGTTGAACGAACAACAAAATATATTTAAAAATAATAAAATATACAGAATAGTGATTAGTTGTAATATTCATAATTATTTTGTTTGTAGTTTTTCAATAGTAAAGACAAATGGATAAAGGGCACTTTCACTTACATATACACACACACATATATACAGTATACAGTACATCCATCCATCCATCTTCTTCCGCTTATCCGAGGTCGGATCGCGGGGGCAGCAGCCTAAGCAGGGAAGCCCAGACTTCCCTCTCCCCAGCCACTTCGTCTAGCTCTTCCCGGGGGATCCCGAGGCGTTCCCAGGCCAGCAGGGAGACATAGTCTTCCCAACGTGTCCTGGGTCTTCCCCGTGGCCTCCTACCGGTTGGACGTGCCCTAAACACCTCCCTAGAGACGCATTCGGGTGGCATCCTGACCAGATGCCCGAACCACCTCATCTGGCTCCTCTCGATGTGGAGGAGCAGCGGCTTTACTTTGAGTTCCTCCCGGATGGCAGAGCTTCTCATCCTATCTCTAAGGGAGAGCCCAGCCACACGGTGGGGGAAACTCATTTCGGCCGCTTGTACTCGTGATCTTATCCTTTTGGTCATGACCCAAAGCTCATTACC
The DNA here is from genome assembly GCF_033978795.1 of Nerophis ophidion. Taxonomy (NCBI): domain Eukaryota; kingdom Metazoa; phylum Chordata; class Actinopteri; order Syngnathiformes; family Syngnathidae; genus Nerophis; species Nerophis ophidion. Next base: position 53,252,165 of record NC_084617.1, on the reverse strand, counting down.
ATAGGTGAGGATGGGAACATAGATCGACCGGTAAATTGAGAGCTTTGCCTTCTGGCTCAGCTCCTTCTTCACCACAACGGATCGGTACAACGTCCGCATTAGTGAAGATGCCGCACCGATCCGCCTGTCGATCTCACGATCCACTCTTACCCCACTCGTGAACAAGACTCCTAGGTACTTGAACTCCTTCACTTGGGGCAGGGTCTCCTCCCCAACCCGGAGACAGCACTCCACCCTTTTACGGGCGAGAACCGTGGACTCGGACTTGGATGTGCTGATTCTCATTCCGGTCGCTTCACACTCGGCTGCGAACCGATCCAGTGAGAGCTGAAGATCCCGGCCAGATGAAGCCATCAGGACCACATCATTTGCAAAAAGCAGAGACTTAATCCCGCGGCCACCAAACCGAAACCCCTCAACACCTTGACTGTGCCTAGAAATTCTGTCCATAAAAGTTATGAACAGAATCGGTGACAAAGGACAGCCTTGGCGGAGTCCAACCCTCACCGGAAACGTGTCAGACTTACTGCCGGCAATGTGGACCAAGCTCTGACACTGATCGTACAGGGAGCGGACCGCCACAATAAGACAGTCCGATACCCCATACTCTCTGAGCACTCCCCACAGGACTTCCCGAGGGACACGGTCGAATGCCTTCTCTAAGTCCACAAAGCACATGTAGACTGGTTGGGCAAACTCCCATGCAACCTCAAAGACCCTGCCGAGAGTATAGAGCTGGCCCACAGTTCCAGTATACAGTCGTCCCTCGTTTATCGCTGTTAATTGGTTCTGGGCAAGACCGCGATGCATGATTTACTGCAAAGTAGGAACTATTCCTTATAAATCAAATATTTTGTCTCCAGCTAATTTAATACATACAGTTGTGGTCAAAAGTTTACATACACTTGTAAAGAACATAATGTCATGGCTGTCTTGAGTTTCCAATAATTTCTACAACTCTTATTTTTTGTGATAGAGTGATGGAGCACATACTTGTTGGTCACAAAAAACATTCATGAAGATTGGTTCTTTTATGGGTCTACTGAAATTGTGACCAAATCGGCTGGGTCAAAAGTATACATACAGCTATAATAATATTTGGTTACATGTCCCTTGGCAAGTTTCACTGCAAAAAGGCCCTTTTGGTAACCATACACAAGATTCTGGCAAGCTTCTGGTTGAATTTTTGAACACGCCAAAATTGCTGCAGTTCAGCTAAATTTGTTGGTTTTTTGACATTGACTTGTTTCTTCAGTATTGTCCATACACGTTTAAGTCAGGACTATGGGAAAGCCATTCTAAAACCTTAAGCCGATTTAGCCATTCCTTTACCACTTTTGACGTGTGTTTGGGGTAATTGTCCTGTTGGAACACCCAACTGCGCCCAAGACCCAACCTCCAGGCTGATGATTTTAGGTTGTCCTGAAGAATTTGGAGGTAATCCTCCTTTTTCATTGTCCAATTTACTCTCTGTAAAGCACCAGTTCTACTGGTAGCAAAACAGTCCCAGAGCATAATACTACCACCACCATGCTTGACGGTAGGTATGGTGTTCCTTGGATTAAAGATCTCACCGTTTCGCCTCCAAACATATTGCTGGGTATTGTGGCCAAACAGCAAATTTTTTCTTTCATCTGACCACAGAACTTTCCTCCAGAAGGTCTTATCTTTGTCCATGCAATGTCAGATAAAACAAAAATTGAGCTGTTTGGCCTTAATACCCAGTAATGTGTTTGGAGGAGAAAAAGTGAGGCCTTTAATTACAGGAACACCAAAATAAGAATTGTAGAAATTATTGGAAACTCAAGACAACCATGACATTATGTTCTTTACAAGTGTATGTAAACTTTTGACCACGACTGTATGTTTAGGCTCTGCCCGTTCCTGAACTTATAGATATATATATATATATATATATATATATATATATATATATATATATAAGCATAAGCTGTACATACTTACATACAGGAAAAAGGAGGAAAAAAACGACAATACAGGAAAGGTCTAATTATAACTGAGTAGAACAAAAAAATAATAATAATAGTGCCAAAACTTTATTATCCCAGCAAAAAATACTATCAATACCATATTTGCTAAATTTCTTGTATTGTATTGGATGTGGGGAGTTGCAATCCTAATTTTATTATGGTTTGTTTTAAACGTAATTGTATTTATAAATCCTAAATATTCAGCAACATCTTTGTATAACTGATTAGGAATAAAATAAATAGTAACCAAAATTAACAAAATTGTGTTGAACAAAACAAAATAAGTAACATCACAGCCTGAGGTGAAAAGAAACACACACAAAGGAACACAAGTTCCTTTGAGCCACCAGTGTCTTTATTCTCTGAGTTATAAAATTCAAAGTGAGACATTCGCGAAATAAGTTTTACATTTGTTGATAATTACAGGCCTTTTTTCTATATTTTTCTTCCCCATGAGCGTTTCTTTTATTTGCTTATAGTCTGCTGACTGGCTGCAGGCAGGTTTTGTCTGCAGACAAAATCCTCATTCATCACATTTCTAACTGTGTGACGGAAGTAAATCTAAAACAAGCAACATGCTTTGCAAACAACACTGAAATAACGACATAGGTAATGATGATTTTAGTTTGGATTTGAATCACAACGATCAAACCTAATACGCTGTAAAAAGAAAAAAAAAAAAAAAAATAACAAACAGATTTGATGGTAAAATACTGGCTGCTTGGTCGCCAAAATTTTACTGTAAAAAATAACAGTGGTATGTACGCGCTTTTTCTTAGTTTACAGTAATGCACTGAGAAAACAACAAGAATAGATTTACGGTTAAAAAAAGGAAACTCTTTCGCCATAATTTTAACGTAATCGTATCAGTAGTTTTTTAACATAATAATAAGAATAATGGACTTTGAAAAGGACAACCGTGGATTTTAAGGCAGAAAACTGGCAGCTCTTTCGCCATAATTTTACTGTAAAAATAACACTGGTACTGTTTTTCCATCGACAGTTACGCACTGTAAAAACTATCGTAAATTTTACAGTAAAATAAACTGGCAGCTCGGTCACCAGAATTTACCTTAAAATAGAAGTGGTACTGTTTTTCCATTTACAGTGACACTGTAAACATGATCGTCTGTGGGTTTTACGGTAAAAAAAAAACAAATGGCAGCTCAGTCACCAGAATTTTAAATGGTAAACAATCACACTTGCAGAGCTCTTTTCTACCTTCAAGGTAGTCAGAGCGCTTTGACACTATTTCCACATTCACACACGCATTCACACACGCATTCACACACTGATGGTGGGAGCTGCCATGCAAGTCCCTAACCAGAGTTCATCAGGAGCAAGGGTGAAGTGTCTTGGTCAAGTACGCAACGGACGTGACTATGATGGCAGAAGGTGAGTATCGAACCAGGAATCCTCAAGTTGCTGGCACGACCGCTCTACCAACTAAGCAAAACTGGATGGTAACAATGACACTAGTACCATTTTTCTATTTACTGTACAATTTTTCTATTTAATCTATCCATCCATCCATATTCTACCGCTTGCAGCCTAAGCAGGGAAGCCCAGACTTCCCTCTCCCCAGCCACTTCGTCTAGCTCTTCCCGGGGGATCCCGAGGCGTTCCCAGGCCAGCAGGGAGACATAGTCTTCCCAACGTGTCCTGGGTCTTCCCCGTGGCCTCCTACCGGTTGGACGTGCCCTAAACACCTCCCTAGAGACGCATTCGGGTGGCATCCTGACCAGATGCCCGAACCACCTCATCTGGCTCCTCTCGATGTGGAGGAGCAGCGGCTTTACTTTGAGTTCCTCCCGGATGGCAGAGCTTCTCAGCCTATCTCTAAGGGAGAGCCCCGCCACACGGCGGGGGAAACTCATTTCGGCCGCTTGTACTCGTGATCTTATCCTTTTGGTCATGACCCAAAGCTCATTACCATAGGTGAGGATGGGAAAATAGATCGACCGGTAAATTGAGAGCTTTGCCTTCTGGCTCAGCTCCTTCTTCACCACAACGGATCGGTACAACGTCCGCATTAGTGAAGATGCCGCACCGATCCGCCTGTCGATCTCACGATCCACTCTTACCCCACTCGTGAACAAGACTCCTAGGTACTTGAACTCCTTTACTTGGGGCAGGGTCTCCTCCCCAACCCGGAGACAGCACTCCACCCTTTTACGGGCGAGAACCGTGGACTCGGACTTGGAGGTGCTGATTCTCATTCCGGTCGCTTCACACTCGGCTGCGAACCGATCCAGTGAGAGCTGAAGATCCCGGCCAGATGAAGCCATCAGGACCACATTATTTGCAAAAAGCAGAGACTTAATCCCGCGGCCACCAAACCGAAACCCCTCAACACCTCGACTGTGCCTAGAAATTCTGTCCATAAAAGTTATGAACAGAATCGGTGACAAAGGACAGCCTTGGCGGAGTCCAACCCTCACCGGAAACGTGTCAGACTTACTGCCGGCAATGCGGACCAAGCTCTGACACTGATCGTACAGGGAGCGGACCGCCACAATAAGACAGTCCGATACCCCATACTCTCTGAGCACTCCCCACAGGACTTCCCGAGGGACACGGTCGAATGCCTTCTCTAAGTCCACAAAGCACATGTAGACTGGTTGGGCAAACTCCCATGCAACCTCAAAGACCCTGCCGAGAGTATAGAGCTGGCCCACAGTTCCAGTATACAGTCGTCCCTCGTTTATCGCTGTTAATTGGTTCTGGGCAAGACCGCGATGCATGATTTACTGCAAAGTAGGAACTATTCCTTATAAATCAAATATTTTGTCTCCAGCTAATTTAATACATACAGTTGTGGTCAAAAGTTTACATACACTTGTAAAGAACATAATGTCATGGCTGTCTTGAGTTTCCAATAATTTCTACAACTCTTATTTTTTGTGATAGAGTGATGGAGCACATACTTGTTGGTCACAAAAAACATTCATGAAGATTGGTTCTTTTATGGGTCTACTGAAATTGTGACCAAATCGGCTGGGTCAAAAGTATACATACAGCTATAATAATATTTGGTTACATGTCCCTTGGCAAGTTTCACTGCAAAAAGGCACTTTTGGTAACCATACACAAGATTCTGGCAAGCTTCTGGTTGAATTTTTGAACACGCCAAAATTGCTGCAGTTCAGCTAAATTTGTTGGTTTTTTGACATTGACTTGTTTCTTCAGTATTGTCCATACACGTTTAAGTCAGGACTATGGGAAAGCCATTCTAAAACCTTAAGCTGATTTAGCCATTCCTTTACCACTTTTGACGTGTGTTTGGGGTAATTGTCCTGTTGGAACACCCAACTGCGCCCAAGACCCAACCTCCAGGCTGATGATTTTAGGTTGTCCTGAAGAATTTGGAGGTAATCCTTCTTTTTCATTGTCCAATTTACTCTCTGTAAAGCACCAGTTCTACTGGTAGCAAAACAGTCCCAGAGCATAATACTACCACCACCATGCTTGACGGTAGGTATGGTGTTCCTTGGATTAAAGATCTCACCGTTTCGCCTCCAAACATATTGCTGGGTATTGTGGCCAAACAGCAAATTTTTTCTTTCATCTGACCACAGAACTTTCCTCCAGAAGGTCTTATCTTTGTCCATGCAATGTCAGATAAAACAAAAATTGAGCTGTTTGGCCTTAATACCCAGTAATGTGTTTGGAGGAGAAAAAGTGAGGCCTTTAATTACAGGAACACCAAAATAAGAATTGTAGAAATTATTGGAAACTCAAGACAACCATGACATTATGTTCTTTACAAGTGTATGTAAACTTTTGACCACGACTGTATGTTTAGGCTCTGCCCGTTCCTGAACTTATAGATATATATATATATATATATATATATATATATATATATATATATATATATATATATATATATATATATATATATAAGCATAAGCTGTACATACTTACATACAGGAAAAAGGAGGAAAAAAACGACAATACAGGAAAGGTCTAATTATAACTTAGTAGAACAAAAAAATAATAATAATAGTGCCAAAACTTTATTATCCCAGTAAAAATACTATCAATACCATATTTGCTAAATTTCTTGTATTGTATTGGATGTGGGGAGTCGCAATCCTAATTTTATTATGGTTTGTTTTAAACGTAATTGTATTTATAAATCCTAAATATTCAGCAACATCTTTGTATAACTGATTAGGAATAAAATAAATAGTAACCAAAATTAACAAAATTGTGTTGAACAAAACAAAATAAGTAACATCACAGCCTGAGGTGAAAAGAAACACACACAAAGGAACACAAGTTCCTTTGAGCCACCAGTGTCTTTATTCTCTGAGTTATAAAATTCAAAGTAAGACATTCGCGAAATAAGTTTTACATTTGTTGATAATTACAGGCCTTCTTTCTATATTTTTCTTCCCCATGAGCGTTTCTTTTATTTGCTTATAGTCTGCTGACTGGCTGCAGGCAGGTTTTGTCTGCAGACAAAATCCTCATTCATCACATTTCTAACTGTGTGACGGAAGTAAATCTAAAACAAGCAACATGCTTTGCAAACAACACTGAAATAACGACATAGGTAATGATGATTTTAGTTTGGATTTGAATCACAACGATCAAACCTAATACGCTGTAAAAAAAAAAACTAAAAATAACAAACAGATTTGATGGTAAAATACTGGCTGCTTGGTCGCCAAAATTTTACTGTAAAAAATAACAGTGGTATGTACGCGCTTTTTCTTAGTTTACAGTAATGCACTGAGAAAACAACAAGAATAGATTTACGGTTAAAAAAAGGAAACTCTTTCGCCATAATTTTAACGTAATCGTATCAGTAGTTTTTTAACATAATAATAAGAATAATGGACTTTGAAAAGGACAACCGTGGATTTTAAGGCAGAAAACTGGCAGCTCTTTCGCCATAATTTTACTGTAAAAATAACACTGGTACTGTTTTTCCATCGACAGTTACGCACTGTAAAAACTATCGTGAATTTTACAGTAAAATAAACTGGCAGCTCGGTCACCAGAATTTACCTTAAAATAGAAGTGGTACTGTTTTTCCATTTACAGTGACACTGTAAACATGATCGTCTGTGGGTTTTACGGTAAAAAAAAAACAAATGGCAGCTCAGTCACCAGAATTTTAAATTGTAAACAATCACACTTGCAGAGCTCTTTTCTACCTTCAAGGTACTCAGAGCGCTTTGACACTATTTCCACATTCACACACGCATTCACACACTGATGGTGGGAGCTGCCATGCAAGTCCCTAACCAGAGTTCATCAGGAGCAAGGGTGAAGTGTCTTGGTCAAGTACGCAACGGACGTGACTATGATGGCAGAAGGTGAGTATCGAACCAGGAATCCTCAAGTTGCTGGCACGACCGCTCTACCAACTAAGCAAAACTGGATGGTAACAATGACACTAGTACCATTTTTCTATTTACTGTACAATTTTTCTATTTAATCTATCCATCCATCCATATTCTACCGCTTGCAGCCTAAGCAGGGAAGCCCAGACTTCCCTCTCCCCAGCCACTTCGTCTAGCTCTTCCCGGGGGATCCCGAGGCGTTCCCAGGCCAGCAGGGAGACATAGTCTTCCCAACGTGTCCTGGGTCTTCCCCGTGGCCTCCTACCGGTTGGACGTGCCCTAAACACCTCCCTAGAGACGCATTCGGGTGGCATCCTGACCAGATGCCCGAACCACCTCATCTGGCTCCTCTCGATGTGGAGGAGCAGCGGCTTTACTTTGAGTTCCTCCCGGATGGCAGAGCTTCTCAGCCTATCTCTAAGGGAGAGCCCCGCCACACGGCGGGGGAAACTCATTTCGGCCGCTTGTACTCGTGATCTTATCCTTTTGGTCATGACCCAAAGCTCATTACCATAGGTGAGGATGGGAACATAGATCGACCGGTAAATTGAGAGCTTTGCCTTCTGGCTCAGCTCCTTTTTCACCACAACGGATCGGTACAACGTCCGCATTAGTGAAGATGCCGCACCGATCCGCCTGTCGATCTCACGATCCACTCTTACCCCACTCGTGAACACGACTCCTAGGTACTTGAACTCTTTCACTTGGGGCAGGGTCTCCTCCCCAACCCGGAGACAGCACTCCACCCTTTTACGGGCGAGAACCGTGGACTCGGACTTGGAGGTGCTGATTCTCATTCCGGTCGCTTCACACTCGGCTGCGAACCGATCCAGTGAGAGCTGAAGATCCCGGCCAGATGAAGCCATCAGGACCACATCATTTGCAAAAAGCAGAGACTTAATCCCGCGGCCACCAAACCGAAAACCCCTCAACACCTTGACTGTGCCTAGAAATTCTGTCCATAAAAGTTATGAACAGAATCGGTGACAAAGGACAGCCTTGGCGGAGTCCAACCCTCACCGGAAACGTGTCAGACTTACTGCCGGCAATGCGGACCAAGCTCTGACACTGATCGTACAGGGAGCGGACCGCCACAATAAGACAGTCCGATACCCCATACTCTCTGAGCACTCCCCACAGGACTTCCCGAGGGACACGGTCGAATGCCTTCTCTAAGTCCACAAAGCACATGTAGACTGGTTGGGCAAACTCCCATGCAACCTCAAAGACCCTGCCGAGAGTATAGAGCTGGCCCACAGTTCCAGTATACAGTCGTCCCTCGTTTATCGCTGTTAATTGGTTCTGGGCAAGACCGCGATGCATGATTTACTGCAAAGTAGGAACTATTCCTTATAAATCAAATATTTTGTCTCCAGCTAATTTAATACATACAGTTGTGGTCAAAAGTTTACATACACTTGTAAAGAACATAATGTCATGGCTGTCTTGAGTTTCCAATAATTTCTACAACTCTTATTTTTTATGATAGAGTGATGGAGCACATGCTTGTTGGTCACAAAAAACATTCATGAAGATTGGTTCTTTTATGGGTCTACTGAAATTGTGACCAAATCGGCTGGGTCAAAAGTATACATACAGCTATAATAATATTTGGTTACATGTCCCTTGGCAAGTTTCACTGCAAAAAGGCACTTTTGGTAACCATACACAAGATTCTGGCAAGCTTCTGGTTGAATTTTTGAACACGCCAAAATTGCTGCAGTTCAGCTAAATTTGTTGGTTTTTTGACATTGACTTGTTTCTTCAGTATTGTCCATACACGTTTAAGTCAGGACTATGGGAAAGCCATTCTAAAACCTTAAGCTGATTTAGCCATTCCTTTACCACTTTTGACGTGTGTTTGGGGTAATTGTCCTGTTGGAACACCCAACTGCGCCCAAGACCCAACCTCCAGGCTGATGATTTTAGGTTGTCCTGAAGAATTTGGAGGTAATCCTCCTTTTTCATTGTCCAATTTACTCTCTGTAAAGCACCAGTTCTACTGGTAGCAAAACAGTCCCAGTAATGCACTGAGAAAACAACAAGAATAGATTTACGGTTAAAAAAAGGAAACTCTTTCGCCATAATTTTAACGTAATCGTATCAGTAGTTTTTTAACATAATAATAAGAATAATGGACTTTGAAAAGGACAACCGTGGATTTTAAGGCAGAAAACTGGCAGCTCTTTCGCCATAATTTTACTGTAAAAATAACACTGGTACTGTTTTTCCATCGACAGTTACGCACTGTAAAAACTATCGTAAATTTTACAGTAAAATAAACTGGCAGCTCGGTCACCAGAATTTACCTTAAAATAGAAGTGGTACTGTTTTTCCATTTACAGTGACACTGTAAACATGATCGTCTGTGGGTTTTACGGTAAAAAAAAAACAAATGGCAGCTCAGTCACCAGAATTTTAAATGGTAAACAATCACACTTGCAGAGCTCTTTTCTACCTTCAAGGTACTCAGAGCGCTTTGACACTATTTCCACATTCACACACGCATTCACACACGCATTCACACACTGATGGTGGGAGCTGCCATGCAAGTCCCTAACCAGAGTTCATCAGGAGCAAGGGTGAAGTGTCTTGGTCAAGTACGCAACGGACGTGACTATGATGGCAGAAGGTGAGTATCGAACCAGGAATCCTCAAGTTGCTGGCACGACCGCTCTACCAACTATGCAAAACTGGATGGTAACAATGACACTAGTACCATTTTTCTATTTACTTTACAATTTTTCTATTTAATCTATCCATCCATCCATATTCTACCGCTTGTCCCTTTTGGGGTGGCGGGGGGTCGCTGGAGCCCATCTCAGCTGCAATCGGGCGGAAGGCGGGGTACACCCTGGACAAGTTGCCACCTCATCACATGGCCAACACAGGTAGACAGACAACATTCACACTCACATTCACACACTAGGGTCAATTTAGTGTTGCCAATCAACCTAAGACACTGTAAAAAAGACAGTAGTTTTTCCTGTAAAAACTTTCAGCTCATTCGCCAACATTTTTTAGAAAAAATAACAGTCGTACCATTTTTTTCATATACAGCAACGCACCGTAAAAAGGAGTGTAGATTTTGCTTTTAAAAAATGCCAGCTCGGTCACCAGAATTTTACCATTAAAATTTTAGTGGCACAATTTTAATATTTGCGGTAACGCACTGTAAAAACGACTGTAGATTTTATGGTTAAAAAAAAACAAAAAACACTAGCAGCACAATCACCGGAATTTTACTGGAAAAATAACAGTGGTGTCGTTTTTACAGTCACAGTAACAACACACTGTAAAAAAACGACCGCAGATTTCACGGTAAAAAAAAAATGTCAGCGCTGTCGCCAGAATTTTGCATTGAAAATAACAGTGGTACTTTTTCTTTTTAGAGGAGCACACAACTGTTAAAGTAAATGATATTTTTTGGTAAAAACAAACAACAACTGGCAGCTTAGTCGCCAGAATTTTACTGTAAAATAATGTTTTTTTTCTAGTAACAGTAATGCAGTATGAAAACAACAATTGCATAATTTACAGTAAAAAAATGGTAGCTGAGTCGCCAGAATTTTACCGTAAAAACAACAGCGGTACAGTTTTTCCATTTACAGTAACACACTGTAAAAACAACAGTAGATGTTTTAATTTCAGTTTTTTTAAATCCCATTTCCTTTTCGGATGGTGTCCAGTATGTGTGTTCTATTATTACAGATGATCGTAGATTGGCTGGATTATTACTATGGACATCCCCAAAAAATATTTGGCATTTAAAAGCTGTCCAACAAAGTATCACAGAGTTTTTGGGCCGGGCAGTGTATGTAAAACATACACATGTTAAACATAGCAAAGCATCTATTCCTCCACAAGGGACAAACAGTGAAATGTAGTGTTCTTCTTGTTGATTACTCTCTAAAAGATTCATGTTTGAAACTCCCAGGTGAGATGTGACCAACATTTTTCCATTCAAAGCTGCATACTGAAAAATCTAAAAATACGTTTATAGTTTGTTTCACAGTAGTACCTCAACTTACGAGCTTAATTGGTTCTTTGACAGAGCTCTTAACTCAAAACACTTGTATCTTAAACCAACCTCTCCTATTGAAATTAATTGAAATCAATGGTGCTTGCCCCCTCCATAAACAGCACAATCCTAACATTTGACATGTATTTTAAACAGAAAAACAAACTTTTAGTTAATAAATATTGTATAAAAACAATACAAAGGAATGCACTACTAAAAACTATAGCAGTTTTATGAAGTAATGTGATAATAATGTACAGCATTTACTCCCTATGGGGTCGCGGTGGGCGCTGGTGCCTATCTAAGCAACAATCGGGCGAAAGGCGGTGTATACCCTGGACAAGTCGACACCTCATCGCAGCATCTTATCAATATTTCATGGATAAACATCTGCCGTTTGTATATTATTTTAACTTTCTTAGCTTTTGATAGACTCATTCTGCTTCAGTATGGTGCAGACTAGCAGTGATACGTTCAAATTGCATCACCAAGTTGATGACACTGTCATGTTTTTGATGATTTGTTTCTCCAATTCAATGAATATCGTCCACTTCTTCTTCTAAGCACTGTCCTTCAGACTCACTTACAAGGTACAAAACACATTTATGTCCATCTCTAGCTATAAGCTGATGATACTGAGTAAGACCAGATGTTTTGGTCGGATCAAATGAGGTTCGCTGTGACATTTGCTACGCCATTCTAAGGAAGGGATGCTTGTTACTCAAATTTTTTTTTGCTGCTTAAAGCGTAACAATTAGCAAAGAAACAGCTCTTTTTTTAAAACACTCTTAAGGGGCACTCTTATTACTCACACTAAGGCATGGCGATTTTCCCTCGCCAGTAATAACATTCTGATAATAGAACGCTGCTTTGCTTAGCCCTTTCCTGTACTTGACATCTTCCAGTTGACTGTTCATCCTGTGTGCATTCAATGGAGCGTCCAGGTTTATTTTTCTTAAAAAAAACACACCCTAAATTGGGTGTAAACTCTCAAAAGGATTATGGGGATTATGGATTGCCTTGCTGGAGTTTTGCTAAATACATCCTGATGATTTTGAGGTGGCGACTTGTCCAGGGTGTAGGCCGCCTTCCGCCCCAATGCAGCTGAGTTAGGCTCCAGCAGCCCCCGCGACCCCAAAAGGGACAAGCGGTAGGAAATGGATGGATGGATATTTCAATGCCTTTTCCTGCAGTTGTTGCTACATGTGCCCATTTAACTGCTTGAGTACATTTTCGTACCACCCCGCGCGACTCCAAAAGGGACAAGTGGTAAAAAATGGATGGATGGATGGACATTTTCGTACCACATGTATTTTGTTTTCCTTAGAATAAATGCATGAGTATCACTGTTCTTTCAGATTTTTTTTAATCACTTTGTTCTTTGAGAAACGAAAAATCCAGTTTTCCATTGACCTTCCTTGCACTTTTTTTTTTTACTCTGGCTTCCTCCCACCTCCAAAGACATTCACCTGGGGATAGGTTAATTGGAAAACTAAATTGGCCCTTGTGTGTGAATGTTGCCCATCTATCTGCGTTGGCCTTGCGATGAGGTGGCAACTTATAAGGGTGTACCCCGCCTTCTGCCCGAGTGCAGCTGGAATAGGCTCCAGCACCACCCTAGGCTCCGAAAGAGACACGCGGTAGAAAATGGATGGATGGATGGATGACATTATGCAAAAGACTGATCAATGTATCCTTGCATAAAACAATAGATGCAGTTATAATTTTACGCATTTTATATTTTGCAGACAAAATGGTAAAAAGCCACACATAGTTGAAAAAACAGTACAACTGTGTAATTGTTTTCACTATATGGACCAGTAATCACAAGCCTTGGCCGCAAGAATGCAGTATGAAGGGTTACTGAATCCCCCAACCCCTAGACACCCGCCCACCCACACACACACACACACCACCACCGCTACACCCGAACCCCACTCATGGAGCACAGATCATATGCTGCACCTTGCAGCAACATTCCGCGAAACAAGTCCTTCACTTGTTTATCTAAGCTTGATTCTTGATTCTAGCAGCAGTTTTAGAATGGAGGCCAGTGAAGAACCACCCGTGCTACTACGTAAAGAGGTAGGCTTCTTATGTTTCTCCCATTTTAGTCATAGCATATAATATTTTCTCTTCACTAAATTAACTATGAGCAGTTACTAATGAACAGTTTTAGAAAGAAAAATGATGAGATGTTATTGCTTCTTATGATCAAACAACAAATACCAAAAGCTTTAACTTTCCACTGGTTAGGTCTGTGAGCAATGCATAAAGCGTGTTTGTCAGTGAACAAACTTTTATGCAATGTGCAGTAATCCCCTGTTATTGATTTGCACAGTAAGAGAACATCTACATGAGTGCATTGCAATAAATATTGGAAATTAACTCTAAGGTGTAGTCTTTACTATTTACTTTCAATGCTTACGAAAGTACAACTTGAGATGATGTTGTAACGAAAGAGTTAAGTTTTCTGCCATCAAGCCAGTTTTGCTTTCATTTGCAGAAGTGCTTTTAAGACCATGTAAGAGAAAACTAATATTTTGTTATTTAATGAAACTGCAGACTACACTGACAATCAGAGACAAAACATTTGAATGATCTTAGATCAGGTGTCACCAACCTTTTTGAAACCAAGAGCTACTTCTTGGGTACTGATTAATGCGAAGGGCTACCAGTTTGATACACACTTAAATAAATTGCCAGAAATAGCCAATTTGCTCAATTTACCTTTAATAAATAAATCTATATATATAAAAAAATGAGTATTTCTGTCTGTCATTCCGTCGTACATTTTTTTCCTTTTACGGAAGGTTTTTTTGTATAGAATAAATGATGAGAAAAACACTTAATTGAACGGTTTAAAAGAGGAGAATACACGAAAAAAAAATGAAAATTAAAATATCAAACATAGTTTATCTTCAATTTCGACTCTTTAAAATTCAAAATTCAACGGAAAAAAATGAAGAGAAAAACTAGCTAATTTTAATCTTTTTGAAAAAAATAAAAAAAGAATTTAAGGAACATCATTAGTAATTTTTCCTGATTAAGATTAATTTTAAAATTTTGATGACATGTTTTAAATAGATTAAAATCCACTTTGAAATAAGATTTAAATTTGATTCTACAGATTTTCTAGATTTGCCAGAAGAATTTTTTTGAATTTTAATCGTATTAAGTTTGAAGAAATATTTCACAAATATTCTTTGTTGAAAAAACAGAAGCTAAAATGAAGAACAAAATTAAAATGTATTTATTATTCTTTACAATAAAAAAAAAAAATATTTGAACATTGATTCAAATTGTCAGGAAAGAAGAGGAAGGAATTTAAAAGGTAAAAAGGTATATGTGTTTAAAAATCCTAAAATCATTTTTAAGGTTGTATTTTTTCTCTAAAATTGGCTTTCTGGAAGTTATAACAAGCAAAGTAAAAAAATAAATGAATTTATTCAAACAAGTGAAGACTAAGTCTTTAAAATATTTTTGTGGATTTTCAAATTCTATTTGAGTTTTGTCTCTCTTAGAATTAAAAATGTCGAGCAAAGCGACACCAGCTTGCTAGTAAATGATTAAGATTTAAAAAATAGAGGCAGCTCACTGGTAAGTGCTGCTATTTGAGCTATTTTTAGAACAGGCCAGCGGGCGACTCATCTGGTCCTTACGGGCTACCTGGTGCATTGGTGACCCCTGTCTTAGATCATAAACAAAAGAGGGTTTAGGGAGTCAGAACCTTTTCTCACGTAAGTTTTCTTCTTTTTTGTTGTCTGCACATTTCCAAGATGTTGAGGGCAAACCACATACTCTAAAATTTTAGTAAATCTGGTCCAATGTGATCTTTTGAAAAGGCATGCTCAAATCTCACATAACTTTATGGATTACACTCTGAGGGTGTCGGCTATCTGTTAAAAGTTGAACATTCCATGATGCTAGTTGACATCTAAGTTCCTTCCTAAATCATATCACTTTTTTTCTTGCACAGTGATTAGTTCCAGACTCAATCTTATGTTATCATAACACATTTATTAACGGTGTTGATAATAAAGCAACTTTTGTAGATACCTAACTATCATGCAAGTATATAAAAACGTCAACTCCTTTGTAATCTATATAATTTAATCCTTATAATAACACCATATAAACATAACATAATAAAAAGCTAACAAGAAGTGTTAGCAGATACATTTTTTACGTATAATCAAACTGATTACTGTACTGTACAGCAATGGTTCTCAAATTTTTGACTAAGTACCACCTCGGAAAACACTTGGCTCTCAACGTACCACTATAATTACAACATGAAATTCCGGAGCGTATTTTATTTAATTATTTTTGGCCGCTGTGACATTACACACAGTTTGAACAGTAACACTGTGTTTGAATATTTAATTAAGTGATTCTCTGTATTACCAATAAAAAGGTTTCTCGTGGTAAAAATACAAAAAGAAACATTTCAACTACAAAAATGTATATAGAAATAAATATGAAAACTACTAATAATAACTATGTACAATAACACAAATGATAATGGAACATTACTGTAATATTACTGCAACGCATGCTTAAACAAATGTCTTTTAACTGCCTTTTAAAAAATGTACTCAGAGTTATACAACAACTTTAAATAACAAGACATGGCTTTTGGAAATTGGGGACGACTACCCATTATTATTACTTCTTTGCTACTTCAGGTACCGACGCCACATGTTAATGTTCTAGTGGCCCGAGTACATGTGCCGCCGGAAGTCCAAGTACCACCTTGATCCAAGACATTTTCGGGGTTAGGGCTAACACAAGACTGTGAGGGTCCGCCCATGTTATGTCGAAAGCCATTTCGGCAATAGTATTATGACCTATGACTTTTAATTACATTGCTGCAAACATTCTAAAATTGCCTCTTAAATAATAGTGAATAAAATTACTTTAATAGAAGCGACACCAGACCACCATAGCGAACCACACAGTTAACCCCCACATAATCAATCACATTCCTATCCATCTAATGTCCCTTCCAAGGTTTCTCATTGTTCCAATTCGTTTGAGTTTTTTCTTGCCCTGATGTGGGATCGGAGCCGAGAATTTCATTGTGATTTGTACAGCTCTTTGAGGTATTTGTGACTAAGGCCTATATAAATAAACTTTGATCAATTGATTGGTTGATTGATTGATTGATAGACCCCTGTAACCCCCTCAGTGGCCTAGTGGTTAGAATGTCGGCCCTGATATCGGTAGGTTGGGAGTTCCAACCCCGGCCGAGTCATACCAAAGACTATAAAAAAATGGGACCCATTGCCTCCCTGCTTGGCACTCAGCATCAAGGGTTGGAATTGGGGGTTAAATCACCATAAATGATTCCCGGGCGCAAAACCACTGCTGCCCACTGCTCCCCTCACTTCTCAGGGGGTGATCAAGGGGATGGGTCAAATGCAGAGGACAAATTTCACCACACCTAGTATGTGTGTGACGATCATTGGTACTTTGACTTTAACATAAGCAATCTATTAATGCCTATAAAATAATAGTGAATATAATAGCTTCAACGAAAGGCTGTATCAGAATACAACAACAAATTAGAATGGGTTATTGTGGAGAGACGGGGCCGGCATTCCGACAGCGAGGCAGGGCACACCAGAGCCCGCTCCAAGATGGCGGCGAGGAGGCGTGGCCGGCGGGGCGCGCCGGGATCGACGCCATAAACAAGATCAGGTGTGTGGATCGCGCAGCTGGGCACGATCATCTAATCTACTCGCAAGCAGCACTTCATGCAACGAGGAAGAGAGCGAGAGGCAGACGCAAACGACGTGGACGGCTGAAAAGCTACACGGAGGAGCGAGCGGTGAGAGCGCGGACGGCTGAAAAGCAACCCGCAAAATACTTTTCTTATTTGGTGTTACGTCTGCGAGGGTGCATGGCTGCGATTGTCGTGTTCCTCAGCAACGCAGGAAGCAAGCAGGAGTAGCGTGGCGGTAAGATGAAGTTTATTTTATATATTTAAAGCAGAATCAAAAATACAAACTGAGGACGCTAACAAGTGTGGAGCTAAACAAAACCAAAATGTCACCAAGGGTGAAAAAACGAGAAATGCTAGTGTGTACTAACTTACTATAGCAAGGAGAAAAAAACAGGAGAACGTAACTGTTGCCTACAGCAAACATTGGCCCAGCAACTACTGCTGGGTGACAGGACAATATAAAGGGGAGTGAGTAACCTAAACACCTGGTGGGAACACTAATTGCTAAACTAAGACAGGTGAGGAAAATCAGTGTCCATGGAAACCAACAGAAAACAGGAAAAGAGGGTGCACCCAGGAAACACACTAAAACAGAAACATTACCAAACATAAATGATGCCATGACCCGGGTAAAGGAGCAGGTGGCTCGTCTGTCGGCGTGGGCGGAGCCAGAGGCGGAGCAGGCGGCTCGCCTGTCAGCGTGGGCGGAGCAGGTGGCTTGTCTGTCCGCGGGGGTGGAGCCAGAGGCGGAGCAGGCGGATCGTCTGCCGTTGTGGGCGGAGCCAGAGGCAAGGCAGGCGGCTCTTCTGCCGGCATAGGCAGGGCCAGAGCGGTAGGTGGGTGCATGACTGAACAGGACTGTTCCTCCCTCTCCAGCTCCTTCAGCACCCCATTGTACCACTCAGCGCTGTACTTTTCTGGAGGACTCTCTTTGCTTGGCAGTGCTTGAGCAGGAGATAGAGAGAATGACGTTTGCAGGCCCACCAGGGTTGATGGTGGCGCCAGAGCAGTAGGTAGCTGCAGGACTAGACGGGACTGTTACTCCCTTTCCAGCTCCTTCAGCACTCCCTGGTACCATTGGTCCATCCACTCTGCGCTGTACTTCTCTGGCCAGTCCAACTTGCTTTGCAGCACTGGAGCAGGAATTGGGGCCGAAACCGACAAGGCCCCCGCTGGAGGAGAGGCAGGCAGCAACCTCAGAGGAAGGAGGTCTGCTTGCCCCGCTGACATGCTACCAGCACTGTTCCCCCCCTTAGGAAGCAGATTCCAGATGCTACATGGAGCTGGTGCGGGGAGCACTTGTGCGAGTTTGGCGGGAGCACAGGGCAAGGGCGAGTGAGCTCTCGGAAGCCTGGGGCTGGCCTTGTGCGTGTGCGCCGCTCGCGCCCTTCTGGAAAATTACCTGCATGTGATGGGGAAGAGAAGCCGCACGGGAAGAGCCTGGTAGTCAACGTCAAGGGAAAAGCCTTGTTGTCCTTCTGCGCATGCTCATGCACTGTGCCGGGCGCTGCCAGAGCCTTCGCTTCCCAGGTGGTGTGACGTCACCGCGCGACAGGTACAAGTCTTGGCGGCACTTGACAAAATCCCAAGCATAGTATACAGTGGAAAGGTGAGCGTTGATTATACCAAGATTACGCTGACAGGTTGATGGAGATCCTGACTGTGTCGGGTGAAGAGAAGATGCCTGTGGGCAAAGTACTGAGGAGGACGTCCGGATGGCTTGCGAGTGGGGGAGGATGCGGCTTTTTGCGTCCGTCAACTTAGCCAGAAGTTGCCCCCATGCCACCATGGCGTTGGGAGGGAGATCTTCTTCTAACAGCTCCGCTTTGTCTTCGCACTCCCATGGCTGGGCGTCCGCTCTGAGCTCCAGGAGGATATCTTGCTTGTCCTTGTCGGATAGGAACACTTCATCTGGCTGGGTCAATATGTTACGTCTGCAAGGGCGCATGGCTGCGATCGTTGTGTTCCTCAGCAACGCAGGAAGCAAGCAGGAGTAGCATGGAGGTAAGATGAAGTTTCTTTTAATATATTTATAGCAGAATCCAAAATACAAACTGAGGACGCTAACAAGCGTGGAGATAAACAAAACCAAAATGTCCCCAATGGTGAAAAAGACGAGGAATGCTAGTGTGTGCAAACTTACTATAACAAGGAGAAAAAACAGGAGAACGTAAATGCTGCCTACAGCAAACATTGACCCAGCTACTGTACCTTAAACACGTCTCCAGCTTCTTAGTTGTCTTTTTGATCCTGATCTGTGTGTCTTTTTTTCCCTGCGTTAATTGTCGTGTCTTCCCTCACCCCGCAGTTCCTTGTGTACGTCCCCGAGTCACGCTGTGTGTCGTGTCCTCTTGGATTCCCGTTGTCTTCCTCCTGCTTCCTGGTTCTCGACTCCTTGCCCGCCCCCGGACAACGACGACTCGCTCCTGCCTCTCGACCAAGCTTTCGCCCTTGGACTTCCCTGCCTGCCTTTCCCTTGCCTGACAGCACCGCTCCTCTCAACACGCACCTCCAACACTTATGGTAAAACACCTTCCGTTAAATTCTACACATAGTCTTGCACCCATTTCCTTTTGGTTACATACACATCATATTTGACATACATATATATAAATTAATACAATATAATATAATATAAAATAATAATATGTAATATAATATTATACAATATATTATATAAAATATATAGATATATTATATATATATATATATATATATATATATATATATATATATATATATATATATATATATATATATATATATATATATATATATATATCGTACTTCCCTGAATTGAAGCAGGGCATATAGTATGCGCCAGCCTTGAATTACTGCCGGGTCAAACTTGCTTCGCAAAATAATTAGCGCATGCTTAGTATTACCGCCTGGTCAAACTCGTGACGTCATGTGTGACACTTCCCCTGTCATCATTTTCAAAATGGAGGAGGCTGATTTCAATACCGGTAATTTGAAATCGCATAAAGGGAAGATTAAGAGGTATTCAGTAGGATTTAAGGTCCAAGCTTACATCAAATTTTTACTGCATGCCTTTGGTAAGTGCCGGAGTGAATAGATGTTTTAAAATAATTAGCACATGCTTACTTTTACCGCATGCCTTTGGTAAGCGCAGGAGTGAGAAGAGGTTTTAAATTAATTAGCGCCCCGGCGGCAATTCAAGGACATACGGAATATATGTGTATATATAGATATATAGGATTAGATATCTCCTTGTTTAAATAAAGACGCCCCAGGCTATACGTTTTCCCAGTCTCTGTGCCGTCTCCTTCTCCCTGGAACCCTCACATTTGGAATATAAAGAAGTCTACACCTGCTCGTAAATGTCTGTGCTTGGTGGTCCTGGGAACCCGCACCACGGCATGAGACCGTCACATTTGGCGCCTAACCTGGCTGGACCACCGGAGGCGGGGGAGGACGATCCCCTGTGAGCTCTCGTAGGCGCACTGGCCGGCCGATAACAATGCCAACTCCTGCAGGTGCTGACGGACCATGTCGGACAACACCAGTTAAATAAAAAGAAGTTGAAGAAGTTCAAGAAAATGATACAGAAGAAGAAGTTGAAGAAGTTCAAGAAAAAGATACAAAATAAGAAAAAGATTAAAAAGAAGAAAAAGATACCGAAAAAAAAGATACGGAGGAAAAAGATATAGAAGAAAAAGATGACGAAGAAAAAGATAAAGACGAACAAAAGACAAATACGAAATGGAAGAAAAAGAAGGGGAAGTAAAAGAAGAACAAGGGAAAAATGAACAGAAAACCGGGGGCACAGATGGCCGTGACAGTCATTTCCCGCCCCTTAAAAAAAAGTAGGGAAGAGTACGCTCAGCCGGTCGGAGTCTCGGCTTGCGTCTGGCGATGGAGGACTTTGGAGAGGCGGGGCCGGCATTCCGACGGCGAGGCAGGGCACACCAGAGCCTGCTCCAGGATGGCGGTGAGGAGGCGTGGCCGGCGGGGCGCGCCGGGATCGACGCCATAAACAAGATCAGGTGTGTGGATCGCGCAGCTGGGCACGATCGTCTAATCTACTCGCAAGAGGTAAAAGGGAAGCAGCAGAGGACGACAGGGCAGAAGGACGAGAAAGACGAGAGACACAACAAGCAGCAGCGCACGCGATGAGGAAGAGAGCTAGAGCTAGAGCGAGAGGCAGACGCAAGCGACGTGGATGGCTAAAAAGGTACACGGAGGAGCGGACAGTGAGAGCGCGGACGGCTGAAAAACAACCCGCAAAAGCCTTTTCTTATTTGGAAAATAAAGAAGTCGACACCTGCTCGCAAATGTCTGTGCTTGGTGGTCCTGGGAACCCGCACGACGGCATGAGACCATCACAGTTAGCCTTTAAAATAACTTTCAGCAACCTATCTTTTGTTGTTAAGGATTTGTTCCTGTTGACAGGTAAGTCACCACGTGGTAACTTTTACCTCTGTGCAAAATGACTGCAGATGAGATAGGCTCCAGCCCCCTCGGCGACCCCGTAAGGGACAAGCGGCAGAAAATTATTTATATAGGCTAGTAAGGTAAAGTGTTGTACCTGACAAGTTTCGGCCACCTTGCTTCTGCAGCCTTCTAGCTGGGTCCAGCGACGCACCGTCTCACCCCGCTCGCACGTGTCAGCAAAGGCAGAAGCCGCGGCGAAACGCGTCCCCTAGCGACAGAGAAGCGCTAACTCCACTTTCACTTCCTCTGAGACAGAGCCAGTTTCAACCCGTCCAGGACTCTTCCCCCATGTCTGGTAATCCTTTTTTTTTTTGCCTCATTTCACTCCTCCGGATGGTCTTGTAGTCACGGGTACTGCACCCGTGACGTCAGCCCTCTGACGTCCCCAGAACAGAGTGGAGATGAATAATTTTTTTTAGAGCATGCACTCCCTCAGTCATCCACTGGGGACTTAAGTGAAGCTATTTAATTTTTAAAGGATATTTGTTTACAGTCTCAAAGTTGGTCTTATGATTTACAAAACCCGCCACCTGTGACTTTGGCCCCTCCCACCCAGTCTACCTCCTTCTGTTCCTCCCCCCACCCACCCCTAGGGGTAGTTTTAGACCGTGGAGAGCGCGTCTGGCATCCGCTTTTGGAAAGGGGGTCTAGTGCTGGTAGCTGTGCTACGGAGGTAGCACAGCAGCGCTCAGCCAAGCCTCTACCTCCACAGACCTCCTCCACCGGTCTTTTGTCCCGCCAGACCGCAACCTACTGTGCGTCATCCTACACCGGTATTCCGGCTAGTTAGACCACTACCACCTCCTAGGCCGCCTCCACCGGCACCACGGCTAGCTGTAGTTAGCCCAAGTCCTAGTCCAAGTTCTCGCCCAAGTCCTAACCCAAGTCCTAGCCCTAGCCATAGTCACAGTCGCAGTCATAGTCCTACTCCTAGCCATAGTCATAGTTCGAGTCCTGGTCCTTGTCCTAGTCTTAGTCTTAGTCATAGTCATAGTTCGAGTCCTTGTCCTAGCTTAGTCTTAGTCATAGTCTTAGCTTTAGTCCTAGTCCTAGTCACAGTCTGAGTCCTACACATAGTTTGATTCCAAGTCTTAGTCTGAGTCTGTGTCATAGTCCAGGTCTGGATCCCACTCCAGCACCGGACTCTGTGCTGGATCCCACTCCAGCACCGGACTCTGTGCTGGATCCCACTCCAGCACCTGACACTATGCTGGATCCCACTCCAGCACCGGACTCTGTGCTGGATCCCACTCCAGCACCGTACCCAGTGCTGGATTCCACTCCAGTACCTGTTCCTCGGCTGGCGTCAGCACTAGTGCCTGCACTGCGGCTGATACCAGTGCTTGCTCCTCGGCGGACACCTGTGCCTGCTACTCTGCTGACGCTCAAAGCTCCAGCACTGGCCTCGCCTGCTGTTTCAGCACCTGTCTCCATGGCGACGACAGCGCCACCTGCTTCGGCTGCAGCACCCGCACCCTCTTCGCCTGCTGCACTCGGCCCTGCTTTGGCTGCAGTACCCGCACCTTCCTCGTCTGCAGATTCCAAGCCCACCATGACGACGGCGCTGAAGCACCCACCTCCACATCGGCCACGGATGTGGCCTTGCCCAGGTTGTCCTCCTCGCCGGGCGCTTCTTCCTCCACATCGGCCACGGGTGTGGCCTCTACAAGGTCGCCCTCCTCGTTGGGCGCTTCCTCCTCCAAGTCGGCCACGGGTGTGGCCTCTACGAGGTCGCCCTCCAAGACTTTTACGGCAGCGGCGTTCCATCCGCTGCCGCCACCTGACTTGTCCTCGGTGGATTTCGGGACACGCGACCTGGCGACCCTCCACCGTGTCCTCCCTCCGCCCTCCCTTCATGTTTGGACTTTTTTATTATTTTCTAGCTCATATGCTAGTTCTGTTGGTTTTTGTTAGTGCCTTTTGTGCAAGTGCCTTTGTTTTTAGTTTGTTTTATAGTGTTAATAAATCATTATCCTTACCCTCACGTTGTGTTCCATCCTCCACTGCACCCACGAGAGAACAAACATCAACACGATGCCAGCAAAACGTCACTTTACGGCTGTAATTTCAGCCAAAGGTGCATCAAGAAAGTATCGAACAAAGGCTATGAAAATCAATCAATTTATTTATATAGCCCTAAATCACAAGTGTCTCGAAAGGGCTGCACAAGCCACGACATCCGTGGTACAGAGCCCACATAAGGGCAAGAAAAAACTATGTACATGTGCCTTTTTCTGCTTTTTATTCTTAAAAAAATTTGCTAAACTACAAAAAAAACATTTTCAGATTATCATAATGGGGTATTGTAGGTTCAACAAAAAATTATTTATTCCATTTTGGAACAAGGCTATAACATAGCAAAATGTGTAAAAATTGAGCGCTGTGAATACTTTCCAGACGCACTGTTCAAGCATGTACAGCACCGCCAAATATAGAAGTGTCTATGATAATACAATTTATTACTTTGAAGTTTTTAGCAACATATGGTCAAATATAAATATACTGTAGCTTTGAACGAGAGTTTTGGATGATTTTTTTTAAACAATTACTGTAATTTTTAAAAGATCTACGCTTTGTTTTTTAGAACTAAAATGTGAACTCTATGCTATTAATATATCTGATCATCTAAAGTGATATAATGAGTTTGAGTGGTGATGGCGAGGAGCAGTTTTGCGGCAGGGCTCCGCCCACCATGAATGAGTATGGATAAGTACGTATGTATATTTACATTTAATTAATGGATGGATGGTCAAAATCTCTAAGAGGAGTTTGTTGAATTACGACCCCTATTTTTAGCCTAAAACTGACTGACGGAAACCAAGATGGCCGACTACCTGTTTATTGTCAAATATGGCTTCTTGAAACTTGTATGTGTGTACTCTATCGATAGACGTCTCTATCGATTTTCATGATGTTATGTGAATCTGGTAACACGGGGTAGTTTTTCACATTTAGTCAAATTTAAAATTTTGTGCTTGGGCCCCCAAAACTGAAAAAACTGGTGAGTTTTCATGCATGTTAAGGGACTCATAAAGACCAAGTGGGAGGATAACAAAAATCCAATTTTTAAAGCTTTTTGCTGCTCGTACCCTAATCCGCAGCTTTGAAAGGGCCCTTGCCCCTACACCCCCACACCTCAAGAGTCACGCGAGACTGCAGGAACGCATTATGCATGCAGTCACGTCCATTCCCAATGCCCGACCCAGCATCAAAATTTCAGGAAGAACGGAGAATGTGTAAGTAAGTTATGACTGTTATCAATGTGTAGTCATGATTACACCCCAACATAAAAGCCTCAAGTCCGTTTGTAAGGAGATCTCATTTTTTAAAGCGCAGTAATGACAGTTTGATAGTAGATTGAGCAGTTTTCGCCTTTAGGCTCTGCCCATTATGAATGGGTTCGAATAGGTACTGACAGATCTAACAATTAAGATCAAGATTGGATTTTGTAGAGCAGTGTTATTAACATTTTGTGTATTGTGGCGAACATCCGGATCAAAATTTGGAGTCATGCCACGCCCACATCTTACGACGTAGGAAAAGTTCCTTAGCAATTATTTTATCGTCTACACGTCTAGTATCTGTCATTTTAACGGCAAGTCATTTCGTCAAAGTCCCTAGGACAGTGGTTTTTAACCTTGTTGGCGGTACAGAACCCCACCAGTTTCATATGCGCATTCATCGAACCCTTCTTTAGTGAAAAATAAAAAGTGTTTTTTTTTTTCAAATTCAAGACAAAGTTGTATGTTTTTCGTAAAACTTTAGTATGGGGAACATATTCTAAGTAACAAAGACTTAATTTAGAGTTATTTGGACACTAGGGGAACATATTCAAAGTGATAAAGACTTAATTTAGAGTTATTTGGTTAGGGTCAGGGTTAGAGGGTTAGGGTTATATATAATAAGGCCATGCCGAATAAGGCATTAATAAGGACTTAAAAATTACTAGTTAAGAGCCAATATGTTACTAATTTGCATGTTAATAAGCAACTAATTCAGTGGTTCTTAACCTTATTGGCGGTACCGAACCCCACCAGTTTCATATACGCATTCACCGAACCCTTCTTTAGTGAAAAATAAAAAGTTTTTTTATTTTCAAATTCAAGATAAAGTTGTATGTTTTTGGTAACACTTTAGTATGGGGAATATATTCTTAGTAACAAAGACTTAATTTAGAGTTATTTGGACACTAGGGGAACATTGTCTAAGTGATAAAGACTTAATTTAGAGCAGCGGTTCTTAACCTTGTTGGAGGTACTGAACCCCACCCGTTTCATATGCGCATTCCCCGAACCCTTCTTTAGTGAAAAATAAAATGTTGTTTTTTTTCAAATTCAATAAAAAGTCATATGTTTTTTTACTGGTGCACAAAATGAACCGTGCATGAACATCACCTTGTTTAAAAAACAAAACCAACAAATTACACACCTTATACACATTACTATGAATTGATTAAAATAACTTATTCGGGTGTTAGCATTTAGTGGTCAATTGTACGGAATATGTACTGTACTGTGCAAACTGTACTGTTTCATATAATGTGTTCTGTCCTTTGCAATCTGCTAGTAAAAGTTTCAATCAATCAATCAAAAAACCTGCAAATCAGATGGAAAATTAGAGGGAACGTTGTTTAGGTGTATCCATAATACGCTGACAGGGAGAAGTTTTTATTTACATGATAATTCAGATGTGTCTTTACTTCCGTGGCGGAGGCTCCGCCGAACCCCTGAGGCCGGCTCACCGAACCCCTAGGGTTCGATCGAACCCAGGTTAAGAACAGATGCCCTAGGAGGAGTTTTTTTAAAGTATGACCCCTGTTTTTGGCCTAAAAATGGCAGACGAAATCAAGATGGCCAAATTCCTGTTTGTTTTCATATATGGGTTTTTGAGATTTTTATGTGTCATGATCGATGTCTCCAGCAATTTTCGTGAAGATACGTGAATCTGATGGCAGGGGCAATTTTTTTTTAATTTTCAAGGGGTTACTAGAGAATCAATTTTGATGTGTCATCTTCGGTAACGACAAATCATCCAATTTTTCTTCTGACTAAATGTGCTTGCAAAAATTTGTGAGTTTTGTAAAAATTAAAGGCCTCAAAAATGTGATCGAAGTGGTTGAAAAATATTGTATGGGGCAATTACAACAGGGCCTATATAGCCATTGCTGCCGGGCCTAATTAAGATGAATTTTATAATCAATAATGTAAAAAGCACGCTACTTACAGTGTAAACACTTTGTAGGGCACAACAAAACACATTCAGCTTCACGGAAAAAGCTGCTTCCTAGTTAAACAACAAGATAGCCTGTACACTACTTTCATGTAATGTCCTGGAAGTGAAACTGCATTGCAAATGAGACTCAAACTTCATAAGAAAATTAGATATGATGATTGGTCAGCACAGGTAACGTAATTAGCTCAATTTTAAATGTTGCGTTAAAAAAAAATATCATCAAACAATTAACATTCATACAAAATACCAAAAAGTGGTACTGATGAGTTCCCAGGTACCGGGGAATGGATACCGGTATCAGTTCAAATGCGAACGGTACCCATTCCTACTCTTACTTGCACTTCACCTGCCGTCTCTGCATCCTGGGGTCCAGACAAACACCAGACCGTAACACATAATGAACACAGTACAAAACAGGCTGTCAGGAAAAAACTAATATTTGATTTCATTGGACAAATACTAGAATTTATAGGTAAAAAGCAGAGAAGGCTTTGCAGGCCCTGATAGCCTAACATTGTTTCAATTTATGTAAAAAAAAAAAAAAACACAACATTAAAGGGCTGGTCTTAGTAAGGAAATGTTAGTCATCCACACTAAAATGGGCTTTATTCACCGTAGTACTTTGTTAACATGATTAACTAAAAATTAAAGTCGCAATCTTTGTTTTTGACACATGAATCAAGGTAATGTATTCAATTCTTCATACGTCCTGCAGCTGTAACACAAATGCATAAAACGTACTGGCCTGCTTTAACACCAAAAATAAAATACATTTTTGTCACTATTGTTTAAGCTGTATAATTACATTTGAGAATGTTGTGAATTACTCCAGTTTGTCTTTTCTGGGAAAACTTCTTGCACCGCATCCACATTTTACGGCCCCATGTGTGAAATTGTTTCAAAGTGGAAATGTGTCGATTCTTCACAGGCCACGGTCCTATTGTTATGGCTGAAGAACAGTGTTTTGCTGCAGTATAAAACCGTTTTCTCATCAGATTTGGCTTTCTTTTCGAGAGCGTGCTTAAGAAGGACGCTCTGTGGGGAACAGACAAAATGCCGAAAGATAATAGGGACGATTATGAATATACGCCTTTGCTAATTAAACAGCCGGAAGAAACAAGACGGGCTATAAAGGTATGTTGTGTTAAGTTGTTTTGCAGTGGGGTGAAATTACATTTTGTCTTCTTTGTGCTTTCCTGTCTTTCCTGGAGTTTCCAAACAAATCCCTTCTTCTGGCAACCTTTGCTGCTTGTATAGGAGGAACCTTCCAGTATGGATATAACGTCTCCGTCATTAATGCACCCACCATGGTAATATTGCTCTATTTTTTGGGACATTTTCTCATTTCGATCAATGTGGTACATCTATATTTTCCATGTTTGTAGTATGTGCAAGATTTCATCAACCAAACCTGGACAGTGCGTTATCAGACCGGGATTGCAGAGGACGCTCTCACCTTATTGTGGTCCATCATTGTGTCAGTATTTACCCTTGGAGGACTAGTAGGCGTAACAGTTGGAGGAACATTGTCAATAAAGCTGGGGAGGTATGGATTTACATTTTTACAGTGAATTATGATCCAAGACAAGAACAATGTGAACAATCCGGCAGCTACTTTTTTATGCCGTATTTTGGTTACCTCATTTCATCAGAAATGTTTTTGCCCTTTCAGTAAATTCAGTTTTAGTTTTGCGTTTTTTCCAATAAGAGTCTTTTATTGGTACATTAAAAAATTTCAATGTTTATGATACACTTGCACTTATTATTTCACAATACCCCAAAGCCTGAAAGGACATATCAGTAGGCCTGCAGCTATCGATTTTGTCAATCGGATGAAACATACTTCATAGCTGCTAAGCTTGTTTTAGGGAAAAATGTTGAAATAAACATCCATTTTTCTGCATGCCAAGACCTTCATTCTTTTTTTCTAATAAGTGCAAATCATCATTATCGAAATTGCACTTTTAACATGTGCATTAAGGGAAAAAAATACATTTTAAAAATCTTCGTTGTTCACTGCCACACAGATCACAACACCCCCACAAAACCCGCTGTCATGTGCGGAAACTATGTTCATGCATTTTAATATTTCACGCATTCCCTGCACTCCATGCGGTACGAATTGTGTCAATATTAATTAGTTACACTCATTAAACAGTTAATCAATAATATAAATCAAAGCTTTCTTCTAGTCTAATTAATAGTAACCTAACAATTAGTAATTACTTGATTAATCGTTGCAGCCTCACATAAAAGTCCTTCATTTTTCAAAAGGCATTGTCAGGCTATCCCCTGACAGTTTGTCTATGTTTTATTTTTTCCCTCTGCATTTGTCTGTTTCCTCTGTGTTTAGTATCTCCTGTCTTTAGTTCCTGTCTAGTACTCTTATTTTGTCAGCTTCCTATCTTGTTTCCTGAGTTCTGTGTTCCCCCTCAGCAGCGGCTGATTGGCACCTGGCCACACCCATTACCAATCAGCCCGCTCCTATTTGTACCTGCTTTGTCTTATGTCAGTTGCTGGATCATTGTATTGTATTGTTGTTGCAACATGTCACTCTTGTCGTGCTACCTGTCGTGTCGTTTTGTTACAGCTACTACCTGTCGTGCTACATGTTGTCCTGGTCGTCGTAGCGGTAAGCTGTTTCTGTTAGCATTAGCTATTTCCAGTTTTTCTGTTTGTTGTCCACCAGTTTCCATGCTAAAGTTCCTTTTTGTTTTTCTAACTCCCAGTGCTAGCTCCCTTAGTTTGTTATTCCGCCCATGTGCATGCTTTTTGTTTGTTCTTGTTCTATCTATATTAAATCATGTCTTAATATCCAATGCCTGCCTCCATCTCTGCATTTTGGGGTTCGACAACAAATACCTCTGACAGGCGTGAAAAAGTTTTTTTCTTTCTTTTTTTGCTCAGATTTTTTAAAGAAATTTCAGCCCTAAACAAAAATACCAAACATGTAATTTTTATTTTTTTTATTGAACTAGTGCTGTCAAATGATTATTTAATTTTTATCACTTTTTTTAGTTGGATTAATCCTGATTAATCACAAGTTATTACTCGCTTGCATGGTTTAAATCAACTTTAAAAAGGCCCGGATGTGAGGACACAAGTACAATTCTATTGTCAGAATGTCATCCAGTGACATTTTAAATATGTTTTACACGTCATTCATTTGCTCAAAACTTGGTAACAGTTTAATATAAAGTATTATATAATATAAAGTCCCGTCCGTCTGGATGTATTTTTGAAGTGAAATTTGGAAGTCAGCACACCTGGTAACTATTCGCAACTAAGGTAAGGAGCATATCCTGTCAAAATAAACTTGCTTGATTAATCTGCGGTGATAAATGATTCATTCGATAATTTTTTGGTGATTAATCACATGAGTTAACGAGTTGTTTTTGGCAGCCCTGATTTTAACCCGTTAATGGCCTTTTCATCAAAAGATGCCACAATTGTCATTGGTATACATTTGCGTCATATTAGTTAATTTAGTCATTTTAGGGTGTGAAAAAAAAAGGAAGCTTGAAATGTATATATTTTTTCAGGACTAATGTCTAATAACAAATTTGAGGCAACAATTTTTTTTTTTAATACAAAATATTTTTAAGGACTTTTATGTCCTGTTTGGCTTTGGAATATAATGAAAATTGGGGGTTCCCATAACATCGATCGCAAGCTACCGGTCGACTGTGTCAGTCGATCGCCAGCCAGGCATTAAAAAGATATACACCTAAAAATTTGCGATCTTCACCAAGACGTCACTTTCGGCACAGATGACGCTGGTTGCTGTGAGCTCGTTAAGAATAAATGAGAAAGCGAGAAACACTTTTTATTTCAACAGACTCTCACGCCGTACTTGCTGTCAAAACTCTGAAGACCGACTGCACAGTTCCCGTCTTCACAATAAAAGCGCTGCTTCATCCTGCCTGCGCTAACAAAAGAAAAGTCTCAGAAAGCTGGGAGCACAAGCTAGCAAGATACAGTGTTTGCCGCCAATGTATTTATTTTAAAGTTTATAAAAATTAATATAGAAGCTGGACGAATAAGATGTCAAAAACCAACCACTTTTATATATAGGACTTTTTTTCTCTTCCATTTGAAAATGCGGACGTTATCAGCACTACTGTCTGATTCCAATCAATGGAAGTCAGCAGAATCAGGTAATACACCAACTTTTATTCTTGTCTTCATGAAAGAAAGGAATCTACATGTGTTAAACATGCTTGTATTATCAATAAACACCTTTAACTTGTTAACAAAAATAAATAAATGCATTAATATAAATTATATATATAAATGAGGTAGATTCCCTCGACTCGGTTAATTGATAGCGCGACTGCAGTAAAAGTGTGGCCACCCCTGTTCCAAGGGGTTCAGAGAAGACAGTCAGCCTCAGACAACCGCAAACTACACTTTTGTTCAATAGATAAACTGAGTTGAGAACTACAGTGGGGCAAAAAAGTATTTAGTCAGCCACCGATTGTGCAAGTTCTCCCACTTAAAATAATGACAGAGGTCTGTAATTTTCATCATAGGTACACTTCAACTGTAAGAGACAGAATGTGAAAAAAAAATCCAGGAATTCACATTGGAGGAATTTTAAATATTTTTTTTGTAAATTATGGCGGATAATAAGTATTGGGTCAACCATTCAAAGCTCTCACTGATGGAAGGAGGTTTTGGCTCAAAATCTCACGATACATGGCCCCATTCATTCTTTCCTTAACACGGATCAATCGTCCTGTCCCCTTAGCAGACAAACAGCCCCAAATCATGATGTTTGCACCCCCCTGCATCACAGTAGGTGTGGTGTTCTTGGGATGCAACTCAGTATTCTTCTTGTCATATAATGTCATGTCATATAAGGTATATAGTGTCATGTCATATAAGGTCATACGTCTATGTTGCTGCAGGAAAGGGACGTTGTTGACCAACAACATTCTGGCAATAACTGCTGCACTGATGATGGGTCTGAGCTATGGAACAGGATTGTTTGAACTCATCATCATCGGCCGTCTTCTCATTGGAGTAAATGCAGGTGACACAATGAAATATCCTCAGAATGTTCAACAAATATTTGCTTACCATATGTGACCATATGTTACTTACATATACATAGGCATTGGCCTCTGTGTTCAACCTTTGTACTTGACTGAAATCGCTCCAACTGCCATCCGTGGCCTCATGGGAATGGGGACCTCTGTTTTTCTCACTGGGGGGATTCTGACTGGACAAGTGATGGGGCTCAAGTAAACATATTTTATTGTTATGACTGGCGTAACATGTCAATATTTGGAAGTGTGTGTATAGTACTAGACGAGCTGTGTGGTTCAACAGAGAGCTGCTGGGTAAAAAAGAGTATTGGCCCATTCTGCTGTCCACCACGGGTATCCCAGCGATTATGCAGCTCCTGACCCTCCCCTGGTTCCCGGAGAGTCCTCGCTTTCTCCTCATTGACAGAGGAGATGATGAGGGATGCAAAAAAGGTAAAAGGACTGTCTGATTCTGTTCAGTGAACATGATTTTAGCAGAAATCGACATAGACAGAAACATATGCTTTCATCACCATAAGACCAAGCATGTGATCATACTTGGTTTTTCACAAAAAAAGGACCTCGTGCCTTTCCGGATATGTGAGGAGATGAGTCCACACATTGTTCTCTCTTCTCTCACGCAGCCGTAAAGCAACTCCACGGTGCTGTAAATTGTGAAAAAGAAATGGAGGACATTGAGAACGAGAGGAACAACCTGGTTGGATTCACGGCCAAAAAGCCGTGGGAATTGTTTGCGGACCGCGACATGCGCTGGCACCTTCTCACCATCATACTTCTCAATGCAGCTCAGCAGCTCAATGGAGTCAACGCCGTATGTGATGTACCGCCCCTTTTACAACACTGGATCTATTGTGGATTGCTCTAAAGCAGGGCTATTCAACTGGAATTTAGTTTTTAGACCTGGGAGACAAACATTTTTACAGCCCATTCCTCAAAAAAACTAGAGTGCTCCAGGAACTTGGACCACTGTAAACTCATTGGCAGACCTTGGTAGCAAACACAGAACACTGGGGTCCAAACTTGTATTTTACATAATTGAGGCATTCCTCAAGGCACCTCTCTAAGTACTCTCCTTTTTGGTAATTACAATGTGATTTTTGTAACTAAGGTGTTGATGTATCTTGTTTACTTCAGATGCAGTCAGCAGTTATTTGTTCAACGTCTTTAGTTATACTAGTGGTGTTCGTCAAGGTTCCATTTTAGCTCCTCTTTTTTTCACCATTTGGGCTATTCAACTGGTGGCCCACAAGTTTAGTTCAAAAAACTTGTAAGATACTCATATTTTTGCAGCCGATTCTTAAAAACACTTGAGTGCTGTCATAGAGATGATCTATGACTAGCCTTTTTAAAAGGGAATAAGCGGTAGAAAATGGATGGATGGATGGATCTCCTGTAACTCTGACAAGTAGACTAAAATCAAATGTCTACCATACGGGACGCTGTTTTTCAAAAATATACAAAAAAGGAAAGATCCTTTGCCTACTGGATAAATTGGCCCCCAAAACAATTTAGTTGAATACCCCTGCTATAAAAAGCCTCAATTTGGTTACTTTGTACATAAATGAACAATTAATTTTAAATCTATTCTCTTCTGCTTTTTCCGCAGATCTATTTTTATACAGAATATGTGTTCAGACAAGCAGGAATTCCGAGTGACAAAATATTGTATGCAACCATGGGCACTGGTGCCTGTGAATGCCTCACTGCTTTGACATGTGTGAGTATTTTACATTTCATTTGCTGCAAAGACTATTGGGCATTTGATGTTTTGTAGTGTAGTGGTGCAGAAAAGGGCTAAAGCAACAATAAGTAGTGCGTTTACCATAAAACATGAATAATTTTTGAAGGCACACTCGCTTGTTGTTATTGCCAGACCTCAGATTACTTTCGTTAGCGACCCTTTTTTATAAATCCAAGGCTGGCTTAATTGTATATTTTAGACACAACATATTAACTTAAAAGTATTTGAAACCATGACATTTGAACTCAATATACAGACAATAATGCAAATTGGAGTACAAAGTATAAAAAATAAGCTAACTATTCCTAAAAGCAAACTTCAGAACTACAATGTCAGTCTTTAATTCAGGGTTGCCCACACTTTTCACTTTACACTATTAAATTGGCCAAGTCAAGGGGATCTACCTCTTTAATACATTTATAATTTGTATTTATATATTTATGAAAGAGATGTTTTTGTTAACAGGTTAAAGGGGTTTAATGATACTACAAGCATGTTTAACAGATATAGATTCCTTTCTTTCATGAAGACAAGAATATAAGTTGGTGTATTACCTGATTCTGATGACTTGCATTGATTGGAATCAGACAGTAGATCTAATAACATCCTTTTTGTCCAATACCACATGAAAGTGGTTGGTTTTTGGCATCTTATTTGTCCAACTTCAATACTCCTTTTTATACACTTTACAAGAAATACATTGGCGGAAAACTCTGTAGCTTGCTAGTTCGTGCTCGCCAGCTTTCTGAGACTCTTATTTGGTTAGCGCAGGCAGGATGCAGCTGCGCTTTTATTGTGAAGACAAGAACTGTGCAGCCGGTCTTTAAAGGCCTACCGAAACCCACTACTACCCACCACGCAGTCTGATAGTTTATATATCAATGATGAAATATTAACATTGCAACACATGCCAATTGTTAAGATCCGCTGCTCGGATCTTACATTATTTGGTTTTGAGTCTTTTGTGTTTATCTTGTTGGTTCATGGACGCTTCCGATTCTTAGTTGGTGCACTTCCTTGTTTGTTTTTGTCACCATGGCAACTTGATTTGTCCACCTGCACTGGCCGTTTGACGCACACCTGTTTTTGATTATTGTTTCTGTATTTAAAGCTGCCTCCTCCCTTTGTTCTACCTTGGTTCGTCACTTGCTCTTTGCGAACACTCATGTTCGATGATCTGGTCCGTTTTTGGCTGCTAAGTTCCGTCTTAGCTTCTGGGCGCTCGACGCGTGCCTTTTTGGACTTTACCTCAGTGCTAGTGTTAGCCTAGCTCCCCGTGCATTGCACGCGTTTTCTTTTGTCTTTGCATCAGTGTTCTTTAATCATTTGTTATACATTAAATCAGCTCCTACCTGCTAACTTGCTTGTCTGGTTCCATGCATTTTGAGTTGACACCTCCGCGCATCTCAATGCGCTCCGAACGTGACACCAATACGGCCTTTTTAGTTTACTTAATTACAATTTTAAATTTCCCGGGAGTTTCGTCCTGGAAATGTCGTGTAATAATGACGTGTACGCAAGATGTCACGGGTTTTTAGGAAGTATGAGCGCTAAGCACACACACAGCTAAATGTTGTCTGCTTAAACGGCATAATTATACAGTTTTTTGGAGATCTGTGTTGCTAAATCTTTTGCAATTTGTTCAATTAATATTGGAGAAGTCACAGTAGAAAGATGGAGTTGGGAAGCTTTAGCCTTTAGCCACACAAACACACGGTGATTCCTTGTTTAAAATTCCTGGAGGTGAAACGTTATTATGGATCAGAGCGCGGTCAAGCGAGCATGAATCCAGACCAAATGTCAACCAGCAGGTTTCGGTGAGAAAATTGTGGTTAAAAAGTCACTTCTTACCGGAGAAAAGCTGAGCTTGTGACGTCCATAGCTGCCGTCGACTTCCATCAGACATTGGCCTCAAGACACCCGTGGACACACCCTTCCGACTATCAGGTACCATTTAACTCACTAAAACACTAGCAACACAATAAAAAGATAAGGGATTTCCCAGAATTATCCTAGTAAATGTGTCCAAAAACATCGGAATCCGTCCCAATAGCGTTTTTTTTTTCTAGTCTGTCACTATCAATATCCTCAAAGACGAATCTTTCATTCTCGCTCAAATTAATGGGGAAATTGTCGTTTTCTCGGTCCGAATAGCACTTCTTGTTGGAGGCTCCCATTATAAATAATGTGAATATGTGAGGAGCCCCCGCACTTGCGACGTCATCGTCTGCGACTTCAGGTAGAGGCAGGGCTTTTCTCTTAACACCGAGAGTTGCGAACTTTATCGTGGATGTTCTCTACTAAATCCTTTCAGCAAAAATATGGCAATATCACGAAATGATCAAATACGACACATAGAATGGACCTGCTATCCCCGTTTAAATAAGAAAATCTCATTTCAGTAGGCCTTTAAACTTTTGACGGCAGGTACGGCGCGAGAGTCTGTTGAAATAAAAAGTGTTTCTCGCCTTCCTGTCAGTCGTTTTTTCTTAACAATGATCTTGCAGCAGTCAGCGTCATCTCACAAGACCCTCGGGTGCCCCTAATGTCAATCAAGTGACGAGAGTGACGTCTCGGTGAAGATTGATGATTGCTAATTTTCAGGTCTATTTTTTTAATGCCTGGCTGGCGATCGACTGACATCCTCTGTAATCGACTGGTAGCGCGCGATCGAGGTAATGGGCAAACCTGGTCTTGACAAATAACACACTTATAATTGGTACTTAAGGAAGACCATGTAGCTGGTCACATTTCCTCTTACTTTCTGTAAGATTAAGTCAGAAATGTAGGACAGCATGGAAAATGTCAATGTCAATCACTGCATTAATGGCAGGGTGGTTCATATTCATTTTTACCGCAAACTCATACCCACTCGAATCCTGCTCTGCCAGATGAAACGGGGTTCAAAAACTGACGTAAATATCTTTAGAGGTGGGAATTTTTGGGCACCTCAAGATTCGATTCCAAATTTTAGGGTGACGGCTCGATTCAGAATCGATTTTCGATTCAACATGACTCCCGTAATATGTACAGTACAGGCCAAAAGTTTGGACACACCTCATTCAATGCGTTTTCTTTATTTTCATGACTATTCACATTGTAGATTGTCACTGAATGCATCAAAACGATGAATGAACACATGCAGAGTTATGTACTTCACAAAAAAAAGGTAAAAAAACTGAAAACATGTTTTATATTCTAGGCTCTTCAAAATAGCCACCCTTTGCTCTCTTTATTGATTGGCACGCTCTTGGCATTCTCTCGATTAGCTTCAAGAGTTACTCACCTAAAATGATTTTCACTTCACAGATGTCATAGTTTTGATGCCTTCAATGACAATCTACAAGGTAAATAGTCATGAAAATAAAGCAAAAGCATTGAAATGAGAAGGTGAGTCCAAAGTTTTGGCCTGTACTGTAAATTTGCTTGTACATAAATTATAGTAAAACCTTTTCAAAACAGGTTATACGTTACACGTTATACTCTGTGCTGCTGACTTATACGCACAGCGTTGGCTAAAAACATTTTTTTTTAAAACAGTTTTTTAAATTGCATTTACAAAAATCACAGAATGTTAATCAGTGTAATAAAGGAAAATATAGACCAACCAAAACTCCAACCCTTTCCCATCTTACTTACAGTCAGATAGAAATTTACCAGCAAATTGAGAAGAAATGTACTAAATAATACTATAAAAAAGGAAAACCCAAAATAAATGAAGGCAACAGTATAAATTATAATTAGTAATATCCACAGGAGTTGTTCAATGTTGTTTCATTCAAAAACTGACTCTCAAAAAACCCCAAAACATTTAAGTATTGAGAAAAAAAAAGGTTTTTGTAACACCCGTACTAGTGATCTTTATCAATTTATGTTTGAATGTTACATTTGTTACTGAATTACCCCCCCAAATAATATTCAGCATTTTTTTGCCACTATAAAAAATGGCAAACCAAAAATATATAAAGGCATCAGCATAAATTCCAATAATAATATCAATAACAGTTGTTCATTTTTTTTAATTCAAAATGGATTATCAAAAAAAAAATGTTTTTAAAAAAATTTTTTTAATTATTGATAAATCTAAAATCAGAATAAAAAAAAATTGTGATCTGGATGTACATCATTTTTTTGTAGCACCCGCACTAGTAATTTAGAAATGTATGTTTCACGGTGGAAGAGGGGTTAGTGTGTCTGCCTCGCAATACGAACGTCCTGAGTAGTTCTGAGTTCAATCCCGGGCTCGGGATCTTTCTGTGCGGAGTTCTTATGTCCTCCCCCATGACTGCGTGGCTTCCACCCACCTCAAAGACATGCACCTGGGGATAGGTTGATTGGCAACACTAAATGGGCCTTAGTGTGTGAATGTGAGTGTGAATGTTGTCTGTCTATCTGTATTGGCCCTGGGATGAGGTGGTGACTTGTCCAGGGTGTATCCCCGCCTTCCGCCCGATTGTAGCTAAGATAGGCACCAGCGCCCCCCGCGACACCAAAGGGAATAGGTGGTAGAATATGGATGGATGGATGTTTGAATTATGTCCCAAAAAATGTTGTTATTGATAAATATTTTTCCCACTAATTTGTTTTAGTACAAAAGATATGTCAAATTAAATTCAAGTTGGATCAAAGTGTAACAATCATTTCACATCACTACAAAAGTGTGCGAAAAATGTTTAATAGTTCATATACAATTCTGCTTATGGCCCTGTTGTAGAGTCATGATATTCTCATTAACTTTGGTCAAATTCCTAATTATGTTAGGCTCCAGGTCACCCGTGAGCCTTGTGAGGACAAGCAGTATTAAACAAATTGATTAATTTTTAACAGAGTTTTACTGTAAATGCCTTATCTTAACTGTAAAAAACATAAATACCTTGTGTCTGAAAGACATCAAAAATTATCAATAGGATGTGAAATAGCTGGGTTCTTATGCTCTTTGTAAGATCCATCCATCCATTTTCTACCGCTTATTCCCTTTTGGGGTCGCGGGGGGCGCTGGCGCCTATCTCAGCTACAATCGGGCGGAAGGCGTGGTACACCCTGGACAAATCGCCACCTCATCGCAGGGCCAACACAGATAGACAGACAACATTCACACTCACATTCACACACTAGGGCCAATTTAGTGTTGGCAATCAACCTATCCCCAGGTGCATGTCTTTGGAAGTGGGAGGAAGCCGGAGTACCCGGAGGGAACCCACGCATTCACGGGGAGAACATGCAAACTCCACACAGAAAGATCCCGACCCTGGATTTGAACCCAGGACTGCAGGAACTTCTTATTGTGAGGCAGACGCAGTAACCCCTCTTCCACCGTGAAGCCCTCTTTGAAAGATGTTTTCTGAAAATAAAGCACATTACTGCCGTGCAGTGTGATGGAACAAAATGGACACAAGTAGCGTGAAAGGTCAGCGCCAGATGGAGAGGAAGTGCTTTCATGCAATGTTTTCAGTCTTGTCATGTGCTGCATGTCTCGCAGGGTATGCTCATTGAGAGGCTGGGAAGGAAGGTGCTGATTATTGGGGGATACACGCTGATGAGTATCTGCTGCATTTTGTTCACTCTTACCATCACCTTAAAGGTATTGAAGCTCACACACAAACAGAATATACATCCATCCATCCATTTTCTACCGCTTATTCCCTTTTGGGGTCGCGGGGGGCGCTGGCGCCTATCTCAGCTACAATCAGTGGGGCAAAAAAGTATTTAATCAGCCACCGATTGTGCAAGTTCTCCAACTTAAAATGATGACAGAGGTTTGTAATTTTCATCATAGGTACACTTCAACTGTGAGAGACAGAATGTGGGAAAAAATCCAGGAATTCACATTGTAGGAATTTTAAAGAATTTATCTGTAAATTATGGTGGAAAATATGTATTTGGTCAACCATTCAAAGCTCTCACTGATGGAAGGAGGTTTTGGCTCAAAACCTCACAATACATGGCCCCATTCATTCTTTCCTCAACACGGATCAATCGTCCTGTCCCCTTAGCAGAAAAACAGCCCCAGAGCATGATGTTTCCACCCCCATACTTCACAGTAGGTTTGCAACTCCGTATTCTTCTTCCTCAAAACACGACGAGTTGAGTTTATACCAAAAAGTCATATTTTGGTTTTGTCTGACCACATGACATTCTCCCAATCCTCTGCTGTATCATCCATGTATCCATTTTGGTATAAACTCAACTTGTCGTGTTTGGAGGAAGAAGAATACGGAGTTGCATCCCAAGAACACCACATCTACTGTGAAGCATAGGGGTGGAAACATCATGCTTTGGGGCTGTTTTTCTGCTAAGGGGACAGGACGATTGATCCGTGTTAAGGAAAGAATGAATGGGGCCATGTATCGTGAGATTTTGAGCCAAAACCTCCTTCCATCAGTGAGAGCTTTGAATGGTTGACCAAATACTTATTTTCCACCATAATTTACAAATAAATTCTTTAAAATTCTTACAATGTGAATTCCTGGATTTTTTTTCACGTTCTGTCTCTCACAGTTGAAGTGTACCTATGATGAAAATTACAGACCTCTGTCATCATTTTAAGTGGGAGAACATGCACAATCGGTGGCTGACTAAATACTTTTTTGCCCCACTGTATGTACTTGTATATGTTGCATTAACCACATCTTTGTGTTTTTGCTTGATACTCAGGAAACCAGTTCCGTTTTTCCTTACCTGAGCATGGCATGTATTTTTGCCTTCATTCTGAGTTTTGGATTAGGACCTGGTAAACTTTTTTTTTTTTTTTTTTTTTTTTTTTCACTTCAAAAGCTCCATGTGACAGCTTTGTTCTCTTCCAAGGCGGTGTGACTAACATATTGACCGTGGAGCTGTTCACACAAAACTCACGGCCTGCAGCCTACATGATTGCAGGCTCCATAAACTGGATCAGCTTATTTTTTATTAGCATGATCTTCCCTTTTATTGTGGTGAGTACAATATAGGCAACACGATTTTGAAGAACCTCGTATGTCCAACTCTTATGAATAGAAACAATCTATAGTGTGAAGGCTGCAAAGTAACATAATATTCATCTCACACATTGTTTTATTCGCCAAAAATTGCCATTTCCAGGAATTCTACGACTCATATTGAGCTAGGGACACTAGAAGAATGTTGTACATGGTCTTAAAAAACACTT
Source organism: Nerophis ophidion (assembly GCF_033978795.1). Classification (NCBI taxonomy): domain Eukaryota; kingdom Metazoa; phylum Chordata; class Actinopteri; order Syngnathiformes; family Syngnathidae; genus Nerophis; species Nerophis ophidion. The sequence continues at coordinate 53,211,445 of NC_084617.1, read as the reverse complement.
AAAGGGAAACATTATCACAATTTCAGAAGGGTTAAAACCAATAAAAATCAGTTTCCAGTGGCCTATTTTATTTTTCGAAGTTTTTTTCAAAATTTTACCCATCATGGAATATCCCGAAAAAAGGCTTTAACGTGCCTGATTTTCGCTATCTGTAAATCCACCGTCCATTTTCCTGTGACGTCACTGCATGACGCCAATACAAACAAACATGGCGGATAGAACAGAAAGATTTAGCGACATTAGCTCGGATTCAGACTCAGTGGCTTAAGCGATTCAACAGATTACGCATGTATTGAAACGGAAGGTTGGAGTGTGGAGGCAGATAGTGAAAACGAAATTGTAGAAGAAACTGAATCTATTGAGCAAATAGCTATTGAAGCTATTCGCTCAATAGCTATAGCTATTGAAGCTATTCGGCGATCGCATTCTAACCAACGATTGCATCTTTTGACCACTGGAGCAACTTAAATCTGTCGATTGGTAAGTGTTTGTTTGGCATTGAATGTGGGTGGAGGGAAAGGCTGAATGCAAATATATCTACAAATGTACATACAGCTAGCCTAAATAGCATGTTAGCATTGATTAGCTGGCAGTCATGCCGTGACCAAATATGTCTGATTAGCACATAAGTCAATAACATCAACAAAACTCACCTTTGTGATTTCGTTGACTTTATCGTTGGAAATGCATCTGCTTTGAGTGTCACAGGATATCCACACATCTCTGTGCCATCTGTCGTAACCTCGCTATCGTCGGTAAAATGTGCAGAACAAATGAGGGAGTTTCGCCTCTTTTGACACTGGTGCAACTTGAATCCGTCGATTGGTATGTGTTTGTTTGGCATTAAATGTGGGTGGAGGGAAAGCCTGGATGCAAATATAGCTACAAATGAGGCATAACGATGCAATATGTACATACAGCTAGCCTAAATAGCATGTTAGCATCGATTAGCATGGCACGTAAGTCAACTTGAATCCGTCCCTGATCGTGTTGTTACACCCTGCGACAACACACCAACGAGGCATGATGTCTCCAAGGTACGGAAAACAGTCGAAAAAACGGAAAATAACAGAGCAGATTTGACTTGCTGCGTGTAATGTGTTTGAGAAAATGGCGGATTGCTTTCCATTGTAACGTCATGGGTGAAACGTCATCGCTCCGACAGCGAACAATTGAGAGGCGTTTAAATCGCCAAATTCACCCTTTTAGAGTTCAGAAATCGGTTAAAAAAACATATGGTCTTTTTTTCTGCAACATTAAGGTATATATTGACGCTTACATAGGTCTGGTGATAATGTTCCCCTTTAAAAAGTACACAAAGTAGCACTTTAGCTAACAGCAGCATTTTATTGACTGAATAAGCAGTGAGAACTGGATGATTAATTAGCCCGCTCACAATGAATGTGCTGCCGGGCACAAAGTGGCTCCTCTGCAGGCACTCAATGGGTGGATGAAACTTTAGTACAAGACATGTTTTGTACAACAAAGCATATTTTTATTCGCCCTGCGGTGCCTAAAACGAAAAGGGGTTTGTAAATCGAATTTCCACTGAATACACCTTAGAGTCATATAGTGTTGTACTTGAAGTATGCTAACTGCTGGCATGCTAACATTAACATTAGCATTGCTAATGTTTCATGCTAGCTTTTGTAGCTCATTTTGCAGGTATACTGTACATCTATAGTCATATTTTTTTATTTGACTGAACTGGCTAGCGTGCTAACGTTTAGCATATACGTTCACATGCACATTCTATTGAAATTGCTCAAACAATACTTTTTGGAGTTATTTTTTTGTACAAAGAAGCTAACCACTGATGAAAGCACAACATAAAACCAACGCACAACATAAAACCAACATACAACAATTTGTGTCAGGGGGTATAAAAAAAAAAAGAGTGTTGTGTTTTGTTTCCACAGATCGGACTACAGCAGTACTGCTTCCTGGTGTTTATGGGAATATGCGCTACGGTGGCACTTTACATCTTCTTTTTTATCCCTGAGACTAAGAACAAAACCTTCCTGGAAATCCAGAATGAGTTTAAGTCCAGAAACAAAAAGAAGGGCAGCAGCACTGCTGCCTCTGGAATGACACTGTTGGCATCTTCAGAATAAAGCTTGTAGTTTTATTTCATTTTATTATTTTTGTTTTCCTTTTTATCTGCTTTGTTTGAATGCTGAAAGTTTTTGAATGTGTTTTTAGATAGCTCCACATTCATGCACTGTACGATGTGACATTTGAAGTTTTTGTCATTGTTGTAATCCTTTGACAATTTTACTGAATGGTCAATAAACTTTTCATGGTCAAAAAGTCTGTGAATTGTTGTAGGTACTAGTAGAGCCCTATTTTTGAGAGAAACAAAAACTAAAAAAAGGGTTATTTGAGGATTGAAATGAATTGGGGAGAAAGACTGCGCCAGAACCTGCAGAAAAGAGGAGAAAGAAAAGCAAAGTGTTCAAAAAGGAGAGAAAAAGAAAGTAATCCGCGAGTATTCGATTTTGCATCCTCTTCTACTGATTTTTTCCTCAAGATGCCTGAGGAAATGTTGAAAGAACATGAGTTAAACACAGGCTATGATGTCTATGGAAGAGCATGAAAGTCTGGAAATGGAGATTATTTTATATTTCTTATTTGCCTCACGTAATGTTAATCATATCATCCATCCATCCATCCATTTTCTACCCCTTGTCCCTCTCGGGGTGCATTGCGGTAATCATGGACCAGGGTGACAAAAACATGCAATTAAGTGATCAAAATACTCGTTTTATATGCCTTTGTCCAGGGCAGCACGGTGGTAGAGGGGTTAGTGCATCTGCTTCACAATACGAAGGTCCTGGGTTCGGTCCTGCGCTCGGGATCTTTCTGTGTGGAGTTTGCATGTTCTCCCCGTGACTGCGTGGGTTCCCTCCGGGTACTCCGGCTTCCTCCCACCTCCAAAGACATGCACCTGGGGATAGGTTGATTGGCAACACAAAATGGGCCCTAGTGTGTGAATGTTGTCTGTCTATCTGTGTTGGCCCTGCGATGAGTTGGCGACTTGTCCAGGGTGTAACCCGCCTACCGCCAAAATGCAGCTGAGAAAGGGTTCAGCACCCCTCGCGACCCCAAATGGGACAAGCGGTAGAAAATGGATGGATGCCTTTGTCGACATTGTGGTTTGGATGTTCAGTTTTCCTTTGTTGGTGCAGCAGACCTGCCTCTTGCTTTTTGTCTTCCTCATAGAGTTCCTGTGTTTCCCTGTAGGCAGAATTGTGAGATGTGCACGGCTGTGTCCAATATCACCAGCACTACTTAAGCAGCACCTTGTCAACTGGATGGCACTCGGCAATTCCACTCCTCGACTCTCCATGTCAGAAGACCCCTATGCTTCTTGGATTTTTGCTACTTACCTTTTTGGCTATTTCCGGTGCCATCCAGCTCGGTCTACTATGGTAGTTTGCACGTCTTGCAACTCCGACCCAAGTTTATGTATTTTTGTATAGCAGCTTTTGTTCTTTTTTCAAGGTGCTCATTTTGTGTTCTCTTTTTCGCACCGTCGCTTTTTGTTGTCGCCTATTTTGGATCATTGTTGTGAGTACTTTTTCGTTAAGTAAAGAACTGTTTTACTCATAATCCATCTGAATCCGTGGGTTCCTCTGTTCTGCATTTAATTGAACTGTGACAGCTCCAGTTCAGGGGGCGTTCCAAGAAAAGTTAGTTATCTACTGGCTACTCAAAAATAACTGATATTATGGGAAATGACAGCCAAATTAATTTACGGAGCAAAAAATATTTTTTTTAAATTACAACTTAAATGTTTCATTAATTTATTATAATTAGAAATAAATAGATACATGTGTTTTTTTGTGTCATTATTTTATTTCATGCCAAATTACATTCAAATCTGTAATCATTTAATTAATTATTAAATTAATGCATAATTTAATTGTTGATTTCATTCTTTCATGATTCAATGAATGAATTGATGACACGTTTACTTTTTAATTTTGTCTCATTTGACCATGCGTTTCCCACCTAGGCCTTCAGTGATGTCCGACTTCAATGATTACCCCTCAAAATACCATTATTTATGTCACCACATGACCATTGCTGGAGGAATACTATACAGAAGCACATTTACACACTACTGGGCATTGTACAAAATGGGTTATTTTCTGGCGCATTTAAAAATCGATAAACCCACTATAGCAATTAAAACATATCTAATGTGGTACCGTCAAAATTAAAATAGCAAAAAACACTTTAAGGGTGAAAAAAATAAAGAAATTAAATATCTGAACTCACATTTCATCGACAACTGAGTGAGCCTCCAGGGTTGGCCGAGATGGTCTCAAAAGATGTTTCTCTTTAAATATCCTCCATGAAAATGGCCTTGCAAATATGTGTTGACTTGTCTAATCATAAAGGATGCAGACGAGGCATTTTGGCTGAGTTCTTAAAGTTTACTCCATAATTCCTGAATTTTGATTAGATAAAAACTCTATAAACTAAAAAAAACTGCGCTGGAAGGAGCTTGATATGATATTTAGGGAAAGTAATTTAAAGTTACTTTTATCTTTAATTATGATCATGATTTCTGTTTATGTTAGGCCAGCAGAGAAGGCCTTGTTGGCCCTGACGGCACACCATGACCCATGTTATCTATCAATTTAGCCATCAAAGTCAGTGGGTGGATTCTAACATCTGATTGGTTAGGCGGCACTTCCACTTGCAATGAATGGACTATACTCATGGTCGCCCCGCCCACTGACAGTTTGACCAAATAAATTCATGAGGTGCCAACAAAGGCAAAATGGGACAAAGTTAAATAAAGTATTTCAAAAATTACTTTTGTCTCATTAATTAATTAAATCATTGAATAAATATTTAAATCATGAAGCTAGAAGACTCAATAATAAAATAAATCAGAAAATTATTAATTAAATCATGATTTAATTATTCAGTAATAAACTAAATGATAGAATAACTTAATTCCATTGTACATTAATTAAATTACAGTCAAAAAAAAGATCAATTACGTATTTGACAACACTAAATTGGCCCTAGTGTGTGAATGTGAGTGTGACTGTTGTCTGTCTATCTGTGTTGACCCTGCTATGAGGTGGTGACTTGTCCAGGGTGTACACCACCTTCCGCCCGAATGCAGCTGAGATAGGCTCCAGCGACCCCGAAAGGGACAAGCGGTAGAAAATAAATGGATGGATGGTATTTATTTCCAGTTACAATTAATAATGACTTTATCAAGTAATTATTTAAAGGTGTATTTATTTATACTAATTTTTTCCCATTTCGCCCGCCATAGTAGCACACATAATAAAATATCAATGACATAAGTATATGTAATAGAACAGTGGTTTTCAACCTTTTCTCAGTGATGTACCCCATGTGAACATTTTTTTAATTCAAGTTCCCCCTAATCAGGGCAAAGCATTTTTGGTTGAAAAAAAGATAAAAAGAAGTAATATACAGCACTATTTGATCAGTTTCTCATTTATTACATTGTATAACAGTGCAAAATATGGCTCATTTGTAGTGGTCTTTCTTGAACTATTTGGAAAAAAAGATATAAAAATAACTAAACACTTGTTGAAAAATTAACAAGTGATTCAATTCTAAATAAAGATTTCTACACATAGAAGAAATCATCAACTTAAAGTGCCCTCTTTGGGGATTGTAATATCAATCAATCAATCAATGTTTACTTACATAGCCCTAAATCACTAGTGTCTCAAAGGGCTGCACAAACCACTACGACATCCTCGGTAGGCCCACATAAGGGCAAGGAAAACTCACACCCAGTGGGACATCGGTGACAATAATGACCCAGTGGGACGTCGGTGACAATGATGACTATGAGAACCTTGGAGAGGAGGAAAGCAATGGATGTCGAGCGGGTCTAACATGATACTGTGAAAGTTCAATCTATAATGGATCCAACACAGTCGCGAGAGTCCAGTCCAAAGCGGATCCAACACAGCAGCGAGAGTCCCGTTCACAGCGGAGCCAGCAGGAAACCATCCCAAGCGGAGGCGGATCAGCAGCGCAGAGATGTCCCCAGCCGATACACAGGCAAGCAGTACATGGCCACCATCTGGATTCATGATTCATGAACTTAATTCTAAGCATTTATTCACAAAAAAATGAATCTTTAAAATCAATATTTATGGAACATGTCCACAAAAAAATCTAGCTGTCAACACTGAATATTGCATTGTTGCATTTCTTTTCACAGTCTATGAACTTACATTCATATTTTGTTGAAGTATTATTCAATAAATATATTTGTAAAGGATTTTAAAATTTTTGCAATTTGTAGAATATTTTTAAAAAATCTTAGGTACCCCTTGGCATACCTTCAAGTACCCCCAGGGGTACGCGTACCCCCATTTGAGAACCACTGTAGTAGAATATACACTATTGTTAATATGAGTATAAATATATGTATGTATTTTCTTTACATATATACAGTTAAAATATATAAATATATTTATAATATAAATTTATTGTTTATATAGGTTATGAATAGTAGTAATGTACAGTAGGTACTGTATATTGAGCGCATGTTACGTACTCCGATGCAGTAGATGGCAATATGCACCTTTCAAAGTAAGCTCTAAATGCAACGGGCCAGGAAACTAGAAGAAGAAAAGAAGCACGCCTCATTCAACATGGCGGCGTAGATGTCCAACACGCTTCTTTTGTTGACAAATATAAAAATTCCAAGTTTAGGCTTAGTTTAAGGTTTTGTAAACACAAACTATGTCGAGACTCATCGTTAAAAACCTCCCAAATGGGGTAAGTAACGTAACAGCTAAACACGATTATTCTAGCCGACTTGAACATGTGGTAACTTGTGCTCAGATGAAGGAGGAGAGGTTTCGAGGGATGTTCGCGGACTTTGGGACCTTAACAGACTGCACCCTCAAGTTCACCAAAAGTGGCAAGTTCCGCAAGTTTGGCTTTGTCGGCTTCAAAAGCGAGGAAGCTGCAAACAATGCATTGAAACATTTTAACAGGAGCTTCGTGGACACATCGCGAGTATCGGTAAGGTATCTTAAAGGCCTACTGAAATGAGATTTTCTTATTTAAACGGGGATAGCAGGTCCATTCTATGTGTCATACTTGATCATTTGGCGATATTGCCATATTTTTGCTGAAAGGATTTAGTAGAGAACATAGACGATAAAGTTCGCAACTTTTGGTCGCTATCAGAAAAGCCCTGCCTTTAATGGAAGTCGCAGACGATGACGTCACCCGTTGAGGGTTCCTCGCATCCTCACATTGTTTTCGATGGGAGCCTCCAACAAAAAGAGGTATTCGGGCCGAGAAAACGACAGATTCCCCATTAATTTGAGCGAAGATGAAAGATTTGTGTTTGAGGATATTGATAGCGACGGATTAGAAAAAAAGAAAAAAATCAAGTAAAAAAAAAACCGCGATCTCATTGGGACGGATTTTTGATTTTTTTAGACACATTTACTAGGATAAATCTGGGAAATCCCTTATCTTTCTATTGTGTTTCTAGTGTTTTAGTGAGTTAAATAGTACCAGATAGTCGGAAGGGTGTGTCCACGGGTGTCTTGAGGCCAGTGTCTGATGGAAGTCGACGGCACAAGCTCAGCTGATCTCCGGTAAGTGCCGACTTTTTACCACAATTTTCTCACCGAAAACTGCAGGTTGACATTTGGTCGGGATCCATGTTCGCTTGACCGCTCTGATCCATAGGAAAGCTTCACTTCCAGGAATTTTAAACAAGGAATCACCGTGTGTTTGTGTGGTTAAAGGCTAAAGCTTCCCAACCCCATCTTTCTACTTTGACTTCTCCACTATTAATTGAACAAATTGCAAAAGATTCAGCAACACAGATGTCCAAAATACTGTGTAATTATGCGGTTAAAGCAGACGACTTTTAGCTGTGTGTTGCGCAGCGCTAATATTTCCTAACTGTCTGTGGCGTCACGCGTGCATGTCATCATTCCACGACGTTTTCAACTAGAGACTCCCGGGAAATTTCAAATTGCAATTTAGTAAATTAAAAAGGCCGTATTGGCATGTGTTGCAATGTTAATCTGCGATGAGGTGGCGACTTGTCCAGGGTGTACCCCGCCTTCCGCCCGATTGTAGCTGAGATAGGCGCCAGCGCCCCCCGCGACCCCGAAAGGAAATAAGCGGTAGAAAATGGATGGGATGGATGCAATGTTAATATTTCATCATTGATATAAAAACTATCAGACTGCGTGGTCGGTAGTAGTGGGTTTCAGTAGGCCTTTAACTGTCAGCATTTCAAGGGCACTTGCAAGCTAAGTGACGTGTATCTCCTCTGCTTCTTTGCAGGTGGAGATGTGCAAGTCGTTTGGAGACCCCACTAAAGCAAAAGCTTGGAGCAAACACAGTCAGAGCTCAGCTCCAGACAAACCATCCAAACCAACTAAAACTGACAATGAAAAGGTGGAACATATTAATATTAACTTTTTTTAACAAGGATACCAGCCTCTTCATTGCTTTGCTTTTTATGTCACTGTTTTAGGTGAAGAAGGGTAAAAATGAAGCCATCAGTACACTGGAAAATGTGAGTAACATTCGTAACATTTTTTTAGAGAAACATTTGCTATGTTTAAATGCGCAAAATTTAGCCATCCATCCGCTTATCCGAGGTCGGGTCACGGGGGCAGCAGCCTAAGCAGGGAAGCCCAGACTTTCCTCTTCCCAGCCACTTCGTCCAGCTCTTCCCAGGGAATCCCGGGGTGTTCCCAGGCCAACCGGGAGACATAGTCTTCCCAACATGTCCTGGGTCTTCCCCGTGGCCTCCTACCGGTCGGACGTGCCCAAAACATCTCCCTAGGGAGGCGTTCGGGTGGCATCCTGACCAGATGCCCAGACCACCTCATCTGGCTCCTCTCGATAAATAAATAAATAAATAAATAATAAATGGGTTGTACTAGTTTAGCGCTTTTCTACCTTCAAGGTACTCAAAGCGCTTTGACACTACTTCCACATTTACCCATTCACACACACGTTCACACACTGATGGAGGGAGCTGCCATGCAAGGCGCTAACCAGCACCCATCAGGAGCAAGGGTGAAGTGTCTTGCTCAGGACACAACGGACTCCCTCGATGTGGAGGAGTAGTGGCTTTACTTTGAGCTCCTCCCGAATGGCAGAGCTTCTTACCCTACCTCTAAGGGAGAGGCCCGTGACCCGGCTGAGGAAATTAATTTCGGCCGTTTGTACCCGTGATTTTGTCCTTTTGGTTGTAACCATCCACAAAATGTATCCAATTGAATCTAAACCTTGGTTGACCGGAATTCCAAATCCACATTTTACATGGACACTTAATACATTGAACCGATCGTGTTGTGCATATTAGGGGTGTAAAGCAACTGTTTTTGACTGAATCTTGATTCTTATTTGTAACTATTCTTAATTGTTTCAAAAATTGTAGCCCATTGGGTTAGGTTTTTCCTTGCTCTGATGTAGGATCTGAGCCGAGGATGCCGTGGCTTGTGCTACCCTTTGAGAGACTTGTAATTTAGGGCTATATAAATAAACTTTGAAATAGATTGTATGTATTTTTGGGTAGCATTTTAAAGCCACTGTTAAAATGGTTAAACGAAAACAGTTTTACTTTATACACACACACATACATATATATTTATATTCATGTATGTTTCGGTAGCATTTTGTCAAACAAAACTAGTTTATAAAAATGTATCAGAGCTGGTGTTCTATTTTTTGGAGGAATGTAGGTAATCATAAATTTGTTATTAAAAATGTTATTTAAAAAAGTAATGATTTTGAATTGAGAATTGGTCTGAATCGATTCTATATCAAATCGTTATGCCTGAGAATCAAATCATGTGGGGGCCAACGATTCACAAGCCTAGGGCATGTACATGCGTTGAACCTTTTAAAAGGGAATTGCACTTTTTGGGGGAATTTTGCCTATCATTCACAATCCCTATGGAAGACAAGGACACACTTTTTTTTTTTAAATGTATTGTAAGACATTAAATACGGACAGCCAAAAAATATAACCTTCATTTTGACGTGTTTGAATGTTTTTGCATTTTTCTGACTGGGCATTTATTACGCTTATTTGTGTACATGTAAACATGTCTAGTAATGCACTTAATCCTGCATTACATTAGGTGTACTTGCACAATCTAAGTCAAATATGAATTCTGTATCAAATATACTACTGTCTACTTTGACTCTTCTGTTGATAAATTAGGTAACCATAATATTAAAGCAACTGTCAGTAAATTGCAATGTTTTTACCACTACCTACCACAACATTACATATTCTTAAATTAATAAGATGTCAAATGATTATTTTCCAAATCAGTTTAATCACATGATTGCTGTGGCATAATTTTGATTAATCAAATACAACTTTTATGTGTTTTAATGATATTTAATTTTGCATGAGCATGGAAGGAGGGCATGACACAAGATGGCATAACACACAAGGCTCTAGGCAGCAGACATAACATTCTCACAGTCCGTCACAATGTATGTCTACACTGTTGAAAATGAACGTGTTTTCAACCATTCTTTGGTGTGTCAGCTGGAAGAAGATGAGGGATTCAAGGAGTTTGTGTCAGTGCATCAGAATCGCAGCAAAGTCCCTACGTGGGCAAACGACACAGTGGAGAAGCAGCAGCCAGCCGACCCCTACAGTGGCAAGGCAAAGAGCAAGAAGAAGCCGGCAACAGATGATTACCTCAACTTTGACTCTGATGAGTCAGCAGATGAGAAGGAAGAGGAAAAGAGTGAAGATGAAGGTAAGAAGTTGTGGGGGCCAGATAGATAGATGATAAATATATCCTTTCTCATTAGTCGCTTTGAAGTCTGCTTGAACAAACTCTCACATCAATCTATTGCAGATATGTCAAGACTTTTTGACTCTGGGAGGCCACATTGGGCTAAAAAAATATTGGCGGGGCTATCTATCTGAATAAAGAATGTAAAGTATACAATATATGGAAATAATCAGATACATTTCCATCCATCTTATTCCACTTATCCGAGGTCGGGTCGCGGGGGCAGCAGCCTAAGCAGGGAAGCCCAGACTTCCCTCTCCCCAGCCACTTCGTCTAGCTCTTCCCGGGGGATCCCGAGGCGTTCCCAGGCCAGCCGGGAGACATAGTCTTCCCAACGTGTCCTGGGTCTTCCCCGTGGCCTCCACCCGGTTGGACGTGCCCTAAACACCTCTCTAGGGAAGCGTTCGGGTGGCATCCTGACCGGATTCCCAAGCCACCTCATCTGGCTCCTCTCGATGTGGAGGAGCAGCGGCTTTACTTTGAGCTCCTCTCGGATGGCAGAGCTTCTCACCCTATCTCTAAGGGAGAGCCCTGCCACCCGGCGGAGGAAAATCATTTCCGCCGCTAGTACCCGTGATCTTATCCTGAGCCAAAGCTCATGACTATAGGTGAGGATGGGAATGTAGATCGACCGGTAAATTGAGAGCTTTGCCAGATACATTTCAGTTTGCTAAATTATTTGTTTAATTAATTGAAGCAAGCTATTGTTAACTAAGTCTGACCAACCCATAACTTTTAACTGTTATTTACAACTCTCCCCGCCACATCAGATCGGGACGACACTACATATGAAGTATAAACAATAAACAGTGGTGGGCAGTTACAAGCTACATGTAGCTAAGCTATCGTAGTTTAACTACATTTTCTAGTAGCTTGGCAGTGGTTTAGCTACTTTTTAAACGAGTAGCTTTTCCTGTTACCTCCCTGCTTGGCACTCAGCATCAAGGGTTGGAATGGGGGGTTAAATCACCACAAATGATTCCCGGGCGCAGCCACTGCTCCCGTCACTTCCCAGGGGGTGATCAAGTGGATGGGTCAAATGCAGAGGACAAATTTCGCCACACCTAGTGTGTGTGTGACAATCATTGGCACTTTAACTTTAACTGTAGCTTAGCTATTTGTAGCTTACATTAAACCTACGAAGACAAAATGGACCGCAAATCGAGGCCAAAAAAATGACCTGGATCAATGAAAACATCTATGCATACAGAGAAACTCCATGATGATTTGTTGGTATTTGTGTGATGAGTCACCATTGGCTAAGGCTAAGGTGAAACATTACAGACTGGCCAATCAGAGGCAAGATGAGGCGGGTCAACAAAACTAGAATGCAAAATCATAACAGGCACGAATTCACCTCACATGACAATAAGGGAGTCAGAACAGAGAGACGCTCAAGCTATCTCCAAATTATTTTTTTTAAAAGGTCAGATGAAATCTTTTCCGCAGATTTGATTTTTCCTTTAGTGATGGAGAAGACGTGCTGGAAACCCATAATAATGCATGGCCCTAGCCATATTTAGACAAATGTATGCGTTTAGAGAAAACAATGCCCAATGTCCAAGTTTTACTGCACATAACCATTACCAACTGTTCTCAAACAACACACCGGTTATTGTTTTTTTTTGTTGAAGATAAAGATATATGCTGTTTTTTTACTGTAGGTAGACAGAAAATGAATAACATTATAGGGGTGGGCCAAAGAAAAGGCAAACTAAATACATACAGTAGGGTGTGGAGACCCCTAGAAGTAGTTGTGGGGTATCCCCAGCTAAATAGTTAATAATAATGGACCCTTATTGGGTCTATTTGGACACTCTCAGTTACATTAACATTGATATATACATGTGGGCCCATAGATATAAATGCCGTTAAATGTAGCTTTCATAGAGCAAACTACTTTTGCCGTGTTGTGGCGTTATTTCCTACAATTTTCCAAGGATAGCTTCCCCTGTAGCTAAGCTAGCTACAATCGAGAGTAACTTGTAGCTTAGCTTACTATATTTTCCTTGTAGCTTGCCCATTACTGATAATACATAATTGAATATTAAAATAGTACTGTCCAATTCCAAGCCTGTTTACTTTCAGGACACCTGCTTGACATTTTGCAATCAATCAGACATCAAACACAGCTAAAATGGGCGGAACATGCTCTGCCAACATGCATGCAAACACACACACACCCGTCCCTTTAGTTCCCCCACAAACGATTAGAAGTCACAAAATTCCTAAACTTTATTAACCATATTGCTACAATTATAACTATTTAAAAAGTCAAATTCACTTACAGTATATTAACATAGTCAAATGAACAGCTCAAACGTGGAGAGAAAAAAGCTGAAGTAAGGGGGACTAGGGAAGGGTCGTGAGTGTTCGTGTGTGCTCTTGGAAGAGGGGGTGCTGAACGACAGGTAGTGTCTATTCCTCCGCTGTGAAATAAGTCAGTTTTGGTATATTTTTCTAGAAAAATCGCTTCTCATCGCAAATAAAAACTTACTGTGGTACAGAGCTGGCTCCTTCAATCTATTCAATACGAGCAAGCACAAAATGGCTGCCAGCGGGACACAGAATGAATGAATGAAGTGTTCATACATAGACACATGGTATGTGGCACGCTCTAAAATTTCATAAACCAAAAAGATAGAAAATAGGGTTTGTAAGTTGAGGTACCACTGTATATTCAGAGCCACATATGAACAGAATGTGGTAATTTGGTTAAGTTGTCATGAGATGTCTTATTTTCCAGACACAACTAAAGAAGCTCTGAAGTCCAAGTTGTCAGATATGGATTATCTGCGCTCGAAGGTTGTACGAACTGAGGACGCAATGGATGAACATGAAGTCCAGAATAATGTGGAAGCGGTTGGTGATGAAGATCTTGGACCTACACAGCTTAACGACAGTGCCTATGAGAGCGGAGACAGAAAAAATCCCCTCAAAATGAAAACAGAGGACAAAAAGCAAGGCAAAACAAAGAAAAATGCAAAGCAAGAGGTGAATAGTTATGTAATTGCTTCATGTCAGTACAATACATTCTTTATTTTGTGGCGTAGACTTTAAGATCTCCTTGTTTTTGTTCCAGTTGGAGCCAATGACAGAGTTCACGGTGAAGCTGAGAGGAGTCCCGTTCACTGTTAAAGAGGTTATATGTTTTTCTGTGTTGAAATCAACTCTTTTTATGAGATTAATAACAGCATAATATATTGTGATGATGCAAACAGCGACAAATTAGAGAATTCATGACACCCCTCAAGCCTGCCGCCATCAGAATTGGAAGAAATGAAAGTGGCAACAGAACAGGTATAATACTGAAAGCATTTTTAAATATATAATTCTATACAATTGTTTGACAATGTGGCTCAATAACTGCGTTTCAGGCTATGTGTATGTGGATCTCAACTCCTCAGAAGAGATTGAGAAGGCTTTGAAAAAGAATAAAGACTACATTGGTCAGGGCTTTATGTGTCTAGCAACATCAAGATCCTTCATCGTTTCTTTGTCGTTATCATACGACCCTTCTGCTTGTCTTTATCAGGAGGGCGCTACATTGAGATGTTTCGGGTGAACGCATCCCCACAGAGCAGGGCTGACCAAACAGGCAAAACAATAGACAGAAAGTTCACCAGGAAGCTGAAGGAGAACGAGGAAGAGGAGGATGTTGCAGAGTCTGGCCGGCTCTTTGTCAGAAACCTTCCTTATACGTGCACTGAGGAAGAAATCAAAGATGTGTTTTCTAAATATGGTAAGTGAAGACAGTATCTGGTATAAAGGTAAGGCATGACTGTGATAAGAATTGTATTCCTGTTCCTGCAGGTCCTTTGTCTGAAGTGCTTGTCCCCTTTGATACTTTGACGAAGAAATCTAAAGGTTTTGCTTTTGTAACATACATGATTCCTGAGAATGCTGTCGCAGCTTTGGCTCAGCTGGATGGACACATATTTCAGGTACGATCTAATCAGACATGTAAACGAGGGATGTTCCGATAGGGGTTTTATGATACCGATCATCCATGTGTGAGATCGGCCAATACCTACACCAATATCGTACACATGTATTAATTATACATTTTTCAATTAAATTAAAATGGTGAGTGCTATTCACAGTTTCAACAATGTTTACACTTGTTACCTATTCTCTTTTATTTTAAGCAAATTGTTTAAGCAAGACAAAGTCAATAGTACACAATAACTAAAAAAACTAATACTCTTTTAAACCTTTTGGGTTTTTTTGCCCTCAATGTCCTCCTGAGTCCAGGGAATTATTCCCTGAGATTGTAACTTTAACAAAAACAACAAAATACTTATTTTCAGAAAAATAAATATTGACCGAATCACTCCAGTTTCGATCATAAACTGATACTCCCCTTGGTATCGACACCAATTTAGAGATCGATCCATGTCTAGTACTGGCTGCAACATTGCTGAAAAACCAACAGTTCCTGTTATCCACCCTTCTTTTTTCTACCGCTTATTCCTTTTGGTGTCGCGGGGGGCGCTGGTGCCTATCTCAGCTACAATCGGGCGGACGGCGGTGTACACCCTGGACAAGTCGCCACCTCATCGCAGGGACAACACAGATAGACTTACAACTTTCACACTCACATTCACACACTTGGGCCAATTTAGTGTTGCCAATCAACCTATCCCCAGGTGCATGTCTTTGGAGGTGGGAGGAAGCCGGATTACCCGGAGGGAAGCCACGCATTCACGGGGAGAACATGCAAACTCCACACAGAAAGATCCCGAGCCCGAGATTGAACCCAGGACTACTCAGGACCTTCGTATTGTGAGGCAGACACACTAACCCCTCTACCACCGTGAAGACCAAGTTGCTGTTATTTTATTCTCAATTTTTCGTCTGTCAAACTCATTTTAGCACAGGGGCCACATGGAAGAAAATCTATTTCCAAGTCGGCCAGACTAGTAAAATCATGATTATGATAACTTAATAATAATGACAACTTCAGAGTGTTTTCTTTGTTTTACTTTGGCCAAAATCATTATAAGCACATTCTGAAAATACACCTGGCAAAACATTTCAAATTAGTTAAAAATTCTGAGGGAAAAATGTGTGCTCTTTCAAAAACAAGATGAAGAACACAATTAACATGGACTTTGTCTTAGTGCATCTACAATGCCATTAAACTTTAGGTCAAAGCCTATCTTAGATTGAACAAAATCAATTTATCCATCCATTTTCTTGCGCTTATCTGAGGTCAGGTTGCAGGGGCAGCAATTTAAGCAGAGAAGCCCAGACTTCCCACTCCCCAGCCAGTTTGTCCAGCTCCTGAAAACCTGTCCAACTTACGGCCAGCGCTTCAGACCAAGCTCTGACACCAATCATACAGGAAGCGGACTGCCTCAATCAGACAGTCCAATATCACATATTTTTTAAGCTTTTCCCACAGGACTTCCCGAGGGACACTGTCGAATGCCTTCTCTAAGTCCACAAAGCACATGTAGAATGGTTGAGCAAACTCCCATGCACCCTCAAGGACCTTGCTGAGAGTATAGACTTGGTCCACAATTCTACGACCCGGACAAAAACCACACTGTTCCTCCTAAATACGAGGTTCGACTATCCGGCGTAGCCTCCTCTCCGGTACACCAAAATAGGTTACTAGTAAGGCTCAGGAGTGTGACCCTACGATAGTTGGAACACACCCTCCAGTTTCCCTTCTTAAAGAGAGGAACCACCACCCCAGTCTGCCAATCCAAACGTCCCGCCCCCGATGTCCACGCAATGTTGCAGACTAGTCTCGTCAACCAAGCCATCCCCACAGCATCCAGAGCCTAAAGGAACTCCGGGTGTATCTCATCCACCCCGCCTTGGCAACCTCAGCCCAGGCACTGCTTCCTCATAGGAAGACTTATAGGTGGGATTGAGGAGGTCTTCGAAGTATTCCTTCTACCGATCCACTATATGATGAATCTAGGTCACCAGCACACCATCCTCATTATACACTGTGTTGACAGTGCACTGCTTTCCCCTCTATAGGCGGCGAATGGTGGTCCAGAATCGCTTTGAAGCCGTCCAGAAGTCGTTTTCCATGGCTTCCCCGAACTCCTCCCATGCCCACGTTTTTTTTCTGTGACCGCCAAACCCGCACACCGGTCCATCGGCCCATCGGTACATGTTCACTGCCTCCGGAGTCCCATGAACCAAAAGGACCCGATAGGACTCTTTATTCAGCTTGACAGCATCCCTCATCGCTGGTGTCCCCCACAGGGTTCTGGAATTACCGCCACAACAGGCACTAACCACTTTGTAGCCAGAGCTCAGATCAGTCGCCTCGACATTAGAGGTATGGAACATGGTCCACTCAAACTCAATGTCCAGCGCCTCCCTTGTGACATGTTCAAGGTTTTTCCAGAGGTGGGAATTGAAACTCTCTCTGACAGGAGACTCTGCCAGACGTTTCCAGTAGCCCCTCACAATGCATTTGGCCCTGCCAGGTTTGTCCGGGATCCTGCACCACCATTGGAGCCAACTCACCACGATGTGGTGATTGTTTGAAAGCTCCACTCCTCTCCTCACCCGAGTGTCGAAAACATGAGACCCCAAATACGATGACACAACCACAAAGTTGACCATCGAACCGTGGCCTATGC
This sequence comes from Nerophis ophidion, assembly GCF_033978795.1. NCBI lineage: Eukaryota > Metazoa > Chordata > Actinopteri > Syngnathiformes > Syngnathidae > Nerophis > Nerophis ophidion. Next base: position 53,194,011 of record NC_084617.1, on the reverse strand, counting down.
CGTGGCCTATGGTGTCCTGGTGCCAAGGGCACTTATGGTTGAACATGGTGTTTGTTATGCACAATCTTTGACGAGCACAAAAGTCCAGCAACAAAACACCACTCTGGTTCAGATCCGGGCGGTGGTGCCCCCCAATCACGCCCTTACCAGGTTTCACTATTGTGAACATTAAAGTCACCCAGCAGAACAAGGGAATCACCTAAGTGAGCACTCTCTACTACTCCCTCGAGGGAATCCAAAAAGGGTGAGTACTCTAAGCTGTGTTTGGTGCATAAGCACAAATAACAGTCAGAACGCGTACTCCCACCCGGCAAAGGGAAGCTACCCTTTCGTCTACCGATATAAACGGCAATGTACAGGCTTTGAGCCGGGGGGGAAACAAGAATTTCCACCACAGTCCGGCCTGTCAGTGTGTGCAACGACAGAGTGCAGAGAGTCCAGCCCCTCTCGAGAGGATTGGTTCCAGAGCCCGAGGTCATCCGACTATATCTCGCTAGAACTTCTCTACCTTGCGCACAAATTCAGGCTCCTTTCCCCCCAGCAAGGTGACGTTCCACATCCCAAGGGCCCTGTCTTGGCTTCCGCGCAGCTCACATTGCACCCAACCTCTATGCCCCCTCCTATGAGTGGTGAGCCCATTGGAAGGGGGACCCACGTTGTCTCTTTGGGCTGTGCCCGGCCTCGTTTTTCCTTCTTCATAAAGATATTTAGGCTCCTTTTTCTCTGGTCGCTCACCGAGAACCTGTGTGTCTTGGGAGACCCTACCAGGGGGCATACAAGCCCCCATACAACATAGCTCCTAGGATCATTGGGACATTCAAACTCATCTACCAGGCTAAGGTGGCAGCTCAGAAAGGTGATTGAACAAAATAAATAAAAACCTTTCAAGGCATCAAAAGTCATCAATTGGCAAAGGCGATCACACACTTTTTCATGAAAATTGTCTGATACTGATCGGCGACCAATCGGCACATCCATAAATGTTGCAACTGCTTTTCACAAGAACGGGAAATTAACCAATGTGTTCTCTATTTTAGGGCAGGATGCTTCACTTGATCCCATCCACCTTGAAGAAAGAAAGTATTTCCGATTCAAAAGCTGATCCAGGTTCCTCGTCTTATAAACGTCAAAAGGATGCAAAAAACAAAGATTCAAGTTCTAGGTAAGCTCATCAGTGATGACACGTTTGCTATTTTTATTTTAGCTTATATTTAATTGAATAGAATTCCGTCTTTTGTTTTAGTTCACACAACTGGAACACACTCTTTGTGGGCACAAGTGCAGTGGCCGACGCCATTGCTGAAAAGTACAACACGACAAAAAGCCACGTCTTGGACCATGTAACTGTTGATTCTGTTTTTCCACAATTATCATTGCCGCATACTGGTCTTTCGCCTTTAAGGGCTTAACTTTTTTCATATTTGTCCCCTGTTGCTGCTGTCTCTGCAGGAGACAAAGGGAAGTGTTGCAGTGCGGATGGCTTTGGGAGAAACCCAGATTGTTCAAGAGACTCGACAATTCCTACTTGATAATAGTGTCAGCCTGGATTCCTTTAGTCAGGTAAATTTTGAACTGGGTTGTTGCTATAGAAACGATATAAGATATACATTTGGCTGACAATAGAGCTTTTAGTTATATCGTAAGGATGCATATCTATGACACATTCTACAAAACCCAAAACCAGTGTTTTTAGCACCTTTTGTTAATCGTAAATAAAAACAGAATACAATGGTTTGCAAATCCTTTTCAACCTATATTCAATTGAATACTGCATAAGACAAGATATTTAACGTTTGACAACACATTCTGCACGTGTTACAACAGCATGGCTCCGTAGTAAAAGAGTGAATTTCATGGCTGCAACACGTGCCAAAGTAGTTGGGAAAGGACATGTTCACCACTGTGTTACATCATCTTTTCTTTTAACAACACTCAAATGTTTGGGAACTGAGGAAACTAATGGTTGAAGCTTTGAAAGTGAAATTCTTTCCTATTCTTGTTTTATGTGGAGCTTCAGTTGTTCAACAACCCGGGGTCTCCGCTGTCGCATTTTACGCTTCATAATGCGCCACACATTTTCAATGGGTGACCGGTCTGGACTGTAGGCAGGCCAGGAAAGTACCCGCACTCTTTTTTTTACGAAGCCACGCTGTTGTAACACGTGTTGAATGTGGCTTGGCATTGTCTTGCTAAAATAAGCAGTGGCGTCCATGAAAAAGACGGTGCTTAGATGGCAGCATATATTGTTCCAAAACCTTTATGTACCTATGAGCATTAATGGTGCCTTCACAGATGTGTAAGTTACCCATGCCTTAGGCACTAATGCACCCCCATACATCCCAGATGCTGGCTTTTGAACTTTGCGTCGATAACAGTCTGGATGGTTCGCTTTCCCTTTGGTCCGGATGAAACAATGTCGAATATTTCCAAAAAACATTTTAAATGTGGACTCGTAGGACCACAGAACACTCTTCCATTTTGCATCGGTCCATTTTAGATGATCTCAGTTTCAGAGAAGCCGGCGGCGTTTCTGGATGTTGTTGATAAATGGCTTTCGCTTTGCATAGTAGAGCTTTAACTGGCACTTACAGATGTAGCAACAAACTGTATTTAGTGACAGTGGTTTTCTAAAGTGTTCCTGAGCCCATGTGGTGATATCCTTTAGAGATTGATGTCGGTTTTTGATACAGTGCCATCTGAGGGATCGAAGGTCAGGGTCATTCAATGTTGGTTTCCGGCCATTTTGCTTATGTGGAGTGTTTTTTTCCAGATTCTCTGAACTTTTTGATGATATAATGGACCGTAGATGTTGAAATGCCTACATTTCTTGCAATTGCACTTTGAGAAACGTTGTTCTTGAACTATTAGCTCATGCAGTTGTGGACAAAGTGGTGTACCTCGCCTCATCCTTTCTTGTGAAAGACTGAGCATTTTTTGGGAAGCTGTTTTTATACCCAATCATGGCACCCACCTGTTCCCAATTAGTCTGCACACATGTGGGATGTTCCAATTAAGTGTTTGATGAGCATTCCTCAACTTTATCAGTATTTATTGCCACCTTTCCCAACTTCTTTGTCACTGTTGCTGGCATCAAATTCTAAAGTTAATGATTATTTGCAAAAAAAAAATGTTTATCAGTTTGAACATCAAATATGTTGTCTTTGTAGCATATTCAACTTAATATGGGTTGAAAATTATTTGTAAATCATTGTATTCCGTTTATATTTACATCTAACACAAGTTCCCAACTCATATGGAAACAGGGTTTGTACGCCTTACGCAATGTAGCATTCTTGTTAGCGACTAATGTCCCTCTACAATGCAAAGCCACTTCTAAGTTAGCAATTCTTGCCTCCATGGTGGCAAATAAACTCCGTTCTTTACAGTTATCATTATCACTGGAGGACGAGGAATAGCTAAATATGCTAAATTACACAACGCTGGAAGAAATTCTGACTGCTAACCGCAAACTAGAGCTCTTCATTAAATACAAATGTGCGCAGATTAATACAAATATCGACAGGAACTATGCCCAGTATAGTATCAGTATGTGGTCAATACTACAGTGAGTAGTGGGGAAAAAATTGTCATAAAAAAATCTTTGGTCGGTTTTGTTATTGTTAACAAACTCAGGAATGAAATCCCTGGACATAAGGCCTTAAGAGCAAAAACTAAATAATTTAAATCAGAACCAATAGTAGAAAATCATTTAATTATTGATTGATACTCCTATGCTGCCTCCTGTATTTTTGTCTAATTATAATTGGGATCAAAAATGAAATCATTCAGTTATTTAAAATTGAAAATTTAAAGTATCAATAGTTGCATTTGTTTAGCCAATACTGCCCCTGTAACTACTATTGCATCGAGACCCAAATTCGGCCAAAACTTCAAGTATCCAAAAAACTGCTTGGTACACTGTAACAGAATTGTACATAGAAACATGTTACAACTGGAAATTATGTACTGTACGATGTTACTGCATATGTCAGCAGGCAAATTATGAGCCTTTTTAACGTTTTTTTAAAATAGTTATATTATCATTTATAAGCCAAATAATATATTGTGATATATACAATTATAGCAAGAACCTACAATATGTATGGCGATATAGTTTTAGGCCATATCGGCCACGCCTATTTTGTTAAATTGTAGTCACTTTGTCACCGTTGTTGTTTAACCGTGTTGTTCCGGTGTATAGGCAGCAGCAGTGAGGAACACAACTGTTATCTTGGTAAAGAACCTCCCAGCTGGAGTGACCGTGTCAGAGCTGGAGACGCTCTTCTCCAGTCATGGCTCTTTGGGACGAGTGCTGTTGCCGCCGTCTGGCCTTACAGCCATTGTTGAGTTCCTGGAGCCCACTGAGGCAAAGCGAGCCTTTACAAGACTAGCCTACAGCAAGGTGTGTGTTAGCCTCTCTGTATTTGTATACAGTATGTGTGTAACCTTTGAGGAAGTTTTAGAACATAATTGATCTGCTACAGTTCCATCATGTCCCGTTGTATTTGGAGTGGGCGCCTGTGGGTGTATTTGTTGCGGCCAAATCTGAATCAGGTAATCACACTCATACTTGTGTTGAGATATTTTAAATTAGCCAATAAATGAATGGATCCGTCTAACCAAGTGCCAGAAAAACGTGAGGGAGTGCAAGAAGGGGAGAAAGAACTGAAAGAAGATAAAGCAGAAACAGATGATGAGGAAGAAGATGTTCCAGGTTCAACGCTTTTCATCAAGAATCTTAATTTCAGCACCACAGAGGAAACTCTTAAAGAGGTGGGTCAAATGATGTGATTGTCATTCTAAATACAATGGACATAGTGGTTGGGATTTTTGAATAAAGACCTTTTTTTTGTTACAGACATTCTCCAAATGTGGCAAGATCAAGTCATGTACAATCGCCATGAAAAAAGATAAAACTGGTACTACCTTTGCTCTTGTCAATATTAGTGGTATTTGTGTTTAGTTCAATTAGTGTGTAATTAACCCTACCTTGTTACACCGCACTAAATGATATGTCAGGCATTCAGTATTTTGTTATGAAGACACAAGATTAACAACATATTGATTTGTGGAAGGTTCTGTTTTGAAGCAATTCTAGTTATGTGCAGTGGTGTGGCTCGGTTGGTAGCGCGGCCGTGCCAGTAACTTTAGGGTTCCAGGTTCAGTTCCAGCTTCCCCTATCCTAGTGACTGCTGCTGTCTCCTTGGGCAAGACACTTTATCCACCTTTCTCCCAATGCCACCAACACTAGTTTAAATGTGGATCATGGGTTTCACAATGTAAAGTGCTTTGATTCTCCTTGAAAAAGCACTATATAAATATATTTATGACTTGCAGGCAAGTTGCTGTCGATGGGCTATGGCTTTGTTGCCTATCAGAATGCAGTGGGGGCACAGAAAGCCTTGCGACAGCTACAGGTAAGGAACCCTATCTCCTCGCAATTACTTTTTAAAAACAAAACATAGCCCTCTTGGTGGGTCACATGACTTCTTTCTCTGTCACACTTCCACCAGCACTGCACTGTGGACAGTCACCAGTTGGAGCTGAAGATTTCAGAGAGAGCTATGAGGTAAAAAGTGCATCGCACACTCAAAATGAATTACATAGAGCACCCAGTTAGAGGCCTAAATCTGAATGTGTGCAGGACTGCGGAAGTTTCACTAAAGAAGAAGCAAGTTCAGAAGAACCAAACAGGATCAAAGATCCTTGTGCGAAATATCCCCTTCCAAGCTTCTGTCAGAGAAGTTCGGGAACTCTTTTGGTAGGAGCCTCATACACACACCGCATTAATAGTCTGTGAGGTGAGGTGAGCCACTAATGTTTGAATTCTTCTATCTCAGTACCTTTGGAGAGCTGAAGACAGTCCGCCTCCCGAAGAAAGCAGCCGGCTCAGGAAGTCATAGAGGTTTTGGCTTCATTGACTTCATCACCAAACAGGACGCCAAGGTTGGAACAAACGCACTCAATTGTTTGTACTAGGGATGTAAAAAATAACAACTTAACTCATGTGATTAATCACAAAAAAAATTGCATTAATCAAAATTATATGCAGATTAATCGCTCAGTTTATTTTGACCGTGTATGGTTAGTTACATTACCCATGGATGGTTACCTGAAAGGCGGTGCCGGTTGTAATACAGACGATCAGGTTAATTCATACTAAAAAATGATTGAAGAGACTTCGACCGGTGAGCTCGCTGGCAAATTGTACTCCAAAATAACCTTAAGTTAAATGTTTTGACCAAATAAATTATGTACATTCAAGTAAAAAAATTTGAAAAATGTACCTGGATGACAGTTAAATGTACATTTATTTCCAAATATTGGAGTGTTTTTTTATTTAATTTAAATTATACAAGCAAGTAAAAAGCTGTGATTAATCATGACTAATCTAAATTCAAAAGTGTGATTAATCTGATTAATAAAATCATTTGACGGCATTAAATTGTTTAAATCTATTTTCTAAAAGTAACTTATATTTACTGATGTGATACAATTAAGGGTATCAAAATATTGTGTTGTGATTAATAAATGAACTTCATTTTAGTGTTTTTTTTTAATGTCTTTAACTTTATTTTAATTCTGACGTTACTGTCTCTGTATGCCTGCGAGTTGCCGTGCTCTCTTTTTGTGCTTGATAATGCAACAACTGTATCGCCATGTAACACAAAGATAATATGTAGCCACAGCGAAAAAGAGGACTCACTCTGTCACAAGACTGGTGTTAGTGGCTTAAAATAGTGGGGTTAGGATGAATTATATCGAACAAATTGTGTAAAATATTCATAACAAACTTAGACATACAGTATCAAGTGTGTTTACTGTTTCTGTAAGTTTGAATGGTGTCTTGTTTTTAGCATGCTTTTTTTTCCTTTTTGTTTTTTGCATCTACTGTATCTATTCCACCAGCTATGGAGAAATGTCACGTCTGGGTGTTTTTAGAAGCCACTTTAAACTGACTTTAGACTATTATGACAGATCTGTACCTCACTATAGTAATATATCATATGTGCAATGATGTGTACATTATATTTACCATCACAGTACACTTGCATAGAGGAGAATGTTATTTTAATCACCCGTGTGTGTCAGAAACTGTCTCTTTGGACGAAATTAAACCAAAATTTGTTATTAAATAAGCTCTGTTCTGTCGTTAAAAAAAGGCCTAAAAGGTGAAAATGTTTTACACATGAATGTACATGTACAAGGCAACACTAAATGGGCCCTAGTGTGTGAATGTTGTCTGTCTATATGTGTTGGCCCTGCGATGAGGTGGCGACTTGTCCAGGGTGTACCCCGCCTTCCGCCCGATTGTAGCTGAGATAGGCGCCAGCAACCCCAAAAGGGAAGAAAATGGATGGATGTACATGTACAAGACCATCAGGAAAACCAATCAAAGCCAACATTTCCTCTGATCCGTTTAACAAAGTTGAACATGTATTTGTGACAAATGTAAACAAAATAAATAAATATGTTCTCTTAAACCACTGTTTGTAACATATTCTAGCACTATAGTTGATGTGTCTATTGTTTATTTTATATTATCTAAAACTGAAGGAAAGCCACAAGTTCAACATTCAATACTTACTGTGCAGAAATATGTTTTCACTGTTTTTTTATGTATTAATAACTTTAACACTAAATAGACCGGATGTTTTAGTTCAGGAAATAAAACAAACTCAACTTTTTCAAGTCTGTTAAAACAATAAAGGACTTTATAAAGCCACTTTTTATTAAATAACAATTCAAATTGAAATACCTCAAACTGAGGGCTTTCTCAGCATTTTTAGATATGCTTATATGATTTAAAAATAGATTACGCAATTACAGATCATAAGTAACTAGTTATTTTAATTGCTTGCCCGCAGTAGATACTATACTTAATGTCCTTGTTTTATCCCCTTCAGAAAGCATTTGCTGCGCTGTGCCACAGCACCCATCTCTTTGGGAGACGTCTTGTGCTGGAGTGGGCTGATGCTGAGGAAACGGTGGAAACACTCAGACGAAAAACGGCAGAACATTTTCATGGTAAACTTAATGTTAATGCCCTGCAGAGTTTTTCTCTTTTTGCAAACAAAGTACATCGTTTTTCTTATTTTCCTTGTAATTTTTCAAACATTTTAGTGGCCAGCAAAAAGCAGCGCAAGGCGGAGTTGCTGGAGAAAATGGAAACCGCAGTAGATGCGGCGGACTGAATGTGTGTATTGCCTGTAAATACAGTAGGTTTAGAAGTCTTTGAAGAGACTGGTTGATTCATTTTAGCCCTGTCATTGAGGCATTGAGCCAGAGTTACTTGGTTAAACATTATTTTCACTGCAAGATATGGTACCATCATGTGAACAATTAAATGAGGTGTATGCTTTGAGTACACCTTAAACAGTTTTCCTTATCTGTAAAATATGAATTTAGGTGACATGTTCAGGTCTACTTTGAGACACTAGTGATTTAGAGCTATATAAGTAAACATTGATTGATTGATTTACCTATTAGTCTTTTTTGTATTGAGGAAACACTTGTGCATAGAATTATTTAAAATGATCCGTTTTAAATAAACATATTTTCTTTATTTATAATGAGTGGTTATGTCCAAGTGCATTTTTTTTTTTCAGAACTTTATTTTTACAGTACAATACACATCTTAACATTTAAAACAAACACCATATTTCAGAACAGCAACAATATGAAGATAAAAACAAAATATTCAATAAAAATTTCTAAATATGTACATAAGAATATCTTCACCATAATATTCAAAGAATAATCAAGATATTAAAACTACAATAAGGAAAGGAAAGAGGAAACAAGTTGACACAAAAAAATTAATTACTTGGCTTGACTTGACTTTATTAATTCATGCTTGCAGTGGAGCTAAGGCCCCACTGAAAAAGCAGCTGAACTTTACAATAAATATCAAACAAACAACAATAAAAACATGAAAAGAACAAACAGTATTTTAAACATTTTGAACATCCTCAGGGCTGCAGCAGCATGGAAACTGTTTGCATTCTGGTATATGACTACTTTTTAAATGTTTCTTTTAGTAATCAATTTGAGTAACACTTCATATGTACACATTACACACTATTAAGCAAAAATAAAGCATTTGTAAATACTGAGTTCGTTTATGGATTACTAAGTTACATATATTATTTATAAAGCATATTACCAACATGAATACTCATTTTTGTGCAGTTTATGAAACAAATGTTTTACTCATTTAAAAGCTCATTGATAAATACTGAATTCATCATTCATATAGCATGTTTCCAACATGAATTCTCATTAGTAAACAGTTTATAATTGTTTTACTCAATTGGCTTAGATGGTTCCTTTGTTATATTTTATAAATAAATGAGTCAGCAAAAATGTAACCGCATTCTCCAAGTCTTAATTAAATTTAGACTGTACAAACAACCATTTTTTCCTTGAAATCTAAAAGTGTATTGAAAGTACTAAACAGTAAAACAGACTTCAGTCCGGGATAGTTAGAAGGTGGGACTTTGAGAGAAAAAAAAAAAAAAAAAATGGTTTAGCAATTTTTTTTTAAGATGACATAAAGAACAGTCTTAACTTTGTTTGGGATGGAAGATCTATTATCGGGATGGTGTGGCGCAGTGGGAGAGTTGCCGTGCGCAGCCCGAGGGTCCCTGGTTCAATCCCCATCTAGTACCAACCTCGTCACATCTGTTGTGTCCTGAGCAAGACACTTCACCCTTGCTCCTGATGGGTGCTGGTTAGCGCCTTGCATGGGAGCTCTCTCCATCAGTGTGAATGTATGGGTAAATGGGGAAGTAGTGTCGAAGCGCTTTGAGTACCTTGAAGGTAGAAAAGCGCTATACAAGTACAACCCATTTATTTATCATTTATTTGTGATTTAGGGCTATATAAATAAACATTGATTGATTGATTGATTATGCAGAGTCCATATTTTTCCTAAATTAACATAAGAATGAGTTTTGTCCAGAACGCAACTCTTAAAAACTGCATGTCAAAACACAGTTACACGGGTCTTTTATTTTGAAAATATTATTACCACTTTGACTATCAGTGAAGTGGTGACTCTGACTTGGAATCTACATAACACTCAGTTTGAACGTGAACGGGTGACTTTTTTTTTTTTTTTTGCTAATCTAAGTAAATAGGTGTGTATATGCACATTTTGGAGTTTATTGGTTCTGTCTATGTATTTATATGAATATGTATTAGAATTATATTGAATATATTACAATTACTAGGATTAAAGTATAGAAGATAATAGTGAGCCCATGCAACATAATAATAGTGAGCCCATGCAACATACTCCGGTACAGTAGGTGGCGGTATGGACTTTTCTAAATCACAATAGTGAGCCCATGCAACATACTCCGGTACAGTAGGTGGCGGTATGGACTTTTCTAAATCACAACAGTAATCCGACAGAAAACTGAAGAAGATCAGGTGACTGCTCCACCTATCATGTGACTAGTTTGTGCAATCATGGCAGATATTTATTTACTCCGGTATTTTACATTCTATTTAACAATTAACTGCGTTTTGTTCAGTCATTTTTCACTGGTTGGAGCCGAAATACGAACGGCGGTTCTTGATAAAAACACGGGGCAGCTTTCAGTCATCGTTGGGTATCGAGAAGATTTTGTGGCCTGGGCCAACTTCACCGACAACATTCAGACAACAGGGTACGTTTATAACATGGTTCACTTAGAGGGTGGCATACAATAAAAAGGCTACCAATATTTTTTGTTGACCTATTTTTTTATTACTTCAGCTGGTCTGCCTTGGACGTCACAACCAGCAATCAATACAATGATAGCATCCAAGCTTATGCTGCTGGAGCTGTGGAAGCTGCAGTCACATCTGAGGTCAGCCTAGACATACACTATTCAAGCTAAAATATGGCTTAAAGTTGACGATCTTTCTGTTTTTAGCTTATCTACAAGCACTGGATGAACACACTCATGGGTTACTGTGGGCCCTTCTCAAGAGATGCTGGCTACTGTGACCGCCTCAAGACTTTTATCACTATCAACCTTCAGTGGGTTCAGGAGCAAATTGAGCAACAGCCAAATTCACCCTATTGGTACCAGGTACTGAAAATATCTTTAAAAGGAATAAGGGGGTGTGAAATGACTGTGCATTTATTCTTTCATTGTCATGTTAGGTTCGCCTTGCTCTGCTACAGCTGAAAGGTCTGGAGGACAGTTACAATGACCAACTGTCATTTCCGTCTGGCCCGGTATCCATCAACCCCTTTGGTTTCCTGTAAGCAGATGAGCCCATTTTTGAAATCATAAAAATAAGTGCACATATGATATTAGGGGTGTCCCGATCCGATAATGATTTTGGATATTGGTCCGATACACAAAAAAACAAGTATCAATCAAATTGGTTTGTATCTTAACTTTACCATGCAAGCAGTCCTGCAGCGTGTTTACTTTTGCATGAATGGACAGCTAAGTATCCTATAAAAAGCCATCCAACCATCCATTTTCTACCGCTTGTCCAAATTTGGGCTTTTCTTGTATTTTAGGTAGTGGCGGGCCGTGCGTTTCCCACTTCGGACTTCAGTGATTTCCGACTTCAATGATTACCCCTCTAAACACCATCCTTTATGTCACCACATGACTGTTGCTAAAGAAAAACTATACAGAAACACATTTACACACGACTGGGCATTGTACAAAACGGGTTATTTTCTGGCACATTTAAAAATCAATGAATCCGCATCAGCAATTAAAACATATCTTATGTGGGACTGTCAAAATTAAAATTGATAAAAAACATTTTAAATGTGGAAAAAATAAACAAATAAAATATCTGAACTTGCATTTCATCGACAACTAAGCTAGCTTCTGGGGTTGGCTGAGATGGTCTCACAACATATAGTTTCTCTTTAAATATCCTTCTTGAAAATGGCCTTGCAAATATGTGTTGTCTTGTCTAATCATAAAAGATGCGGAAGAGGCGAGTTGGCTGAGTTCCTAAAGTTTATTCCACAAGTTGCTCATCAAAAATATCCCGCTGCCGGCTTGTCTACATTAAACAACGTAAACAGGGCTTCTGCACATACTCTTAACTGCTGTGGCATGCTGGGTAATGGAGTTCTCATGTACCCTGCCTCATAACGTCACTATATATCTGCCTTAGGCGAGCTAGAAGGCCTTACTGACAACAAGGCATGATCTGATTGGCTATTGCAACTGTCTTTCACTGTATGTGTCCGTTCATTTACAGCGCACTGATGCCAGCATTGCTGAATCTGAAGGCTTCTGGCAGATTTGGTACAGCATGGCAACATAAGCAAGCTGAATTCTGATTGGATAAAAACTCTATAAACTAAAAACTACAGCACTGGAAGGATCATAATATGACATTAAGGGAAAAGGAAATACTTTTAAATATTTAGGGAAAGTACATTCAAAAATTACTTTTATCTTTAATTATGATCATGATTTCTGGTTATGTTAGGCCTGCAGAGAAGGTCTTGCTGGCCCTGACAGCACATTACTGATTGTAGGCACATATAAAAGGCTATAGGTTGGGGCTAGGAATGCAACAAACGATTATTTTGTTAGTCAACGAGTCATCGACTTTCTCAACAATTAGTCAACTAATCGGATAATAAAGCGTACACATATCCAGTGGCTCTAATTCAACTTTTCAATTTATTTTGAGTTATTTTTAGGCATGTGTTTACAACAAAGATGACAATTTTAATCATACATTTTAATTCATACTTTAGCTATGCTGCTACAAAAATAAAAATAACTGTTAAACCTGTGTTAAATTAAAAACAAGGACAAGGAAAGTGCTAAAAAAAAAACCTTATCATTAATGCAACAAAACACCAGAAGTATCGAATGTACTCAAAAAGAAAAGAGCATTTTGTAATGGTATGTTTTAAAAGATGCACACTGGTATATTATTGATTATGGATTAAGTCCTGTCATGTTTTTGCAATATAATAGACTCAACATATTGAATTGAATCACTGATTGATTCTGAACATTTTAGCTGTCGATAATTGAGTGTATCTATCTATTTCCTACCGGTTGTCCCATTTGGGCTCGCGGGGGTGCTGCAGCCTATCTGAGCTACAATCGGGCGTAAGGCGGGGTACACCCTGGACAAGTGGCCACCTCATTGCAAGGACAACACAGATAGACGGACAACATTCATACTCACCTTCACATACAAGGGCAAATTTAGTGTTAATTGAGTGTATGTTTATTATTTAATGATAATGGTGCCAAATGTTTTGTGTGTGTGAGATTGACATTTGTTATTGTGTCTTTATTCATTGCACTGCAAATTGACACTGTTTACACCTGATGTTCCTGACAAAAAGTACTTCAATCGATTTAGACTAAAATGATAGCTTATTACCCTGTGTAGGAAAGTTTAACTAACTATCTTATCGAGTTGAGACTGCATCTTCCAGATGTCCGACAGTCCACTTCTTTAAATGCTCACATATCACAGATGTAGTGTCATAAAAGCAAGATCTGTTTGGAAAACCACAAGTGATCACGTGAAATTAATTATATTTATATATTAAATATATTTTTTCTCTAGTGACTTACAGTGTTCTACATAGTGAAACCCAATATCTAAGTTACATTTAAACCAGTGTGGGTGGCACTTGGAGCAGGTGGGGAAAGTGCCTTGCCCAAGGACACAACAGCAGTGACTGGAATGGCAGAAGCGGGGATCAAACTTGGAACTCTCAAGTTGCTAGCACGGCTGTTCTACTGACTGAGCCCAAACGTCACGTAACAACTATTGTCTATGAATGACAATTTTCGGCGACACAATTTATTTACTATTTGTCGGGGGGATACATGAAGCAAGCAGCTTCACAACAACTAAGCATGCAATGAATAGCACACAAACAAGACATACATAAGTGTATTTAATTAAACAACATCACAGATCAGAACAGCACCTTTGTCACTATAAACAAGTGTCATATAACTTATAGTTGCACACACATATTACAGTGTCTCCAAAGCAATAGCGTAATAGAAAGTATCCAGTAACAACTGTGTCCGCAATATTTCAATTCACTGCGTCGAGTTTTACTTCAAGGGGAACAGCACTTTTTATTTATTCATTTTTTGCCTATTTTTCACAATCATTATGAAAGACATGTCAACGGATGAATTTTTTAATGCATTGTAACTATTTTTAAACATAAATAACAGAGCTAAAGAAAGCTCCGCTATTCCACCCACAAAATGCTATAAAAAGCTATTCAAAATGTGCCGACAATAGTCCATTTACATTTTGTGACTTTAAAACTAACAATGTTTTAATGATATTGTTATTGTAAGCACTAATACAAACTCTAACGGCAACTTAATCACTTCTGTGTCTCCCTATGTTTACATCGAGTGGTCTTCTGTTTCCTTGCTTCCTTGCTCCCTGTAAGTTTATTGTAGATCACAAATCACGAATCTCTCCTCAACATGAGACGTCTGAGTAGGTAATCCGACAAGTTGGGACATTTTAACAGTCAATTTAGGACCTGGAACTGGCGAGAACAACACAAAAACAAACACCCCCCCCCCCCCCCCCCCACACACACACACACTTCATTTTAAAGACTTCATAGGTCCAATCCACAGGGTAATAATAAGTTTGTGTTTTTTATACCTAGCATTCTCTGGGTGACTAACTTCACTTGATCAAAGTTTTTTTTTTAACATTCCCTTCTACAATATAATACAAGTATGTATGATTCCTGCTGATACTGTATCGGCCTTAGAACTGTATCATCCAATACTCATGGCTCCAATATTGGTATTGTAGCGGAAGTGAACAAGTGTTATTGGGACACCCCTACTAATAACCATGTTGTTTGCTGTTACCAACCAGACTGTTCCAAATGGGTGGAGATATGGAGGACTTGGAATCTGCTTTAAACAAATCCAGCTTGACGCGACCACTAGGATCTGGCTCCTGCTCTGCTCTCATTAAGCTGTTGCCAAACAATAAGGATCTTTTGGTTTCACATGACACCTGGAACACCTACCAGTCCATGCTGCGCATCATAAAGAAATACAGCTTTGCCTTCAGTGTTTCGCCCTTAGGTACTAAATTGACACATTTTGCAACTGTCCAGGTGTTTTCATGTTTTGCTTCTACAATGTATTTACTAGACTTGTGTTTACAGGTAGGTAAATTATTATTAAGAAAGACAAGCATCACAATATGAGAGGCTATACTACTGTATGATGTGATCCTTCTAGTTAAATGCTGCCTTTTTTGCAGATAATCTTGTTCTTCCTGGAACGATACAGGCATTCTCATCCTACCCTGGATCAATTTTCTCTGGAGATGACTTTTACATCCTCAGCAGTGGCTTGGTGAGAGCTTCTCATGTTTCTCACAGCACCCAGTTTAATATTTAAATTAGGAGTGTCAAATTATCGTGTTAAATGCGATTAAATACAGTCATATTTAGTGCGTTATGTTTTCTAACCGTGTTAAGCTGAGAGCAACAACAGTTCAGCCGCGGCGAAAAAGAGGTTTCATTCGAGACTAATGTTAGTGACTTTAAGTAATGGGTATAAGATTATTTAAATCCCCAAAATTGGGTAAAATTTTTATATTAAACTTAAAAGAAGTATCAGAAGTACATATACAAAGTACCGGTACATATAAATTTCATTATGTTTAAATAAACCAACGGAGAAAAAGATGAAGGGTTGTGTATCGAATTCTGTACTTTTTTAGCTTTAAATCAAACGGGTCATTTTGCGTTACCATTGTTGCACGTGACCTCAGGTCGGGTTTTAGACCCGTCACGTAAGGCTGCAAATCAAACACAAGCGCACATAAACAATCACTCAAGCAGCAGTCAAACTACCTTCAGGTAATGTTGCAATTTTCAACTATACAATCAAGTATGCATTAACAAAGTAAGGATTCACTCTTTAAAAATGCGCTAGTTCGATGCAAATTTACACTGAATTTGCCATTGACAGGCTATTAGCATTAGCGATTTTACATTGCAATTTCAAAACATCAAAATTTAGTAAAGGTAACTACAACTAATATGAATGTGACACGAGTACGCACAATACTTACAGCATAAACACTTTGGAGGGCACAGCATAACACATTAAACTTCCTGCAAAAATCTACTTTCTTGTGAGACGACATACCATAGATATCCTATAGTACTGCTATCTAATGTCTTGGAAGTGCAACTGCATTGCAAATGAGACTAATGTAATCAGAAAACTAAATGTAACAACTGTACAGCAGTTATCACAATTGGATCATGTTTAAATGTTACATTATAAAATATGGTGTTATCAAACAATTAGTATTAATAAACACACACAAAAGTGCCGATTATTGGTACTGTTGAGTACAGGTATCGATTCCCAGGCATCAGGAATTGGTACCATATTGGTTTAAATGTGAACGGTACACATCCCTAATCAGAAGTCTGTTAATGGTTGGTATATGTTTGAATGTTGTCTTGTTTTAAGTGTGTTTATTTTATTTTTTTTTTTTTACAAAACGTCAATTACATGAGCTATAAAAATATGGCATTACATATTAAGATGCCTTTGTACTGTAATAACGCATATGTACAACAATATAATGATATATCCCATGTACACATTGATATGTACAATATATTTAAAATCAGATCATATTTATATTAAAGAAAAAGTTGTTTAATCCCACAAATGTGTCTTTTATCGCACGCTCGCGTGTCTGCTGGTGGGCGAAATGAAACCAAAATTTGTAAGTAAGTAACTTCATTTTCTGTCGCTAATTAAGCTTTAAAACATGACATAATGTTGCACATTGATGTATGTGTACGAGACAGCTGTAATTATGACAAATATATACATTTATTTGTTAAATCTGTTCCCTAAAAACACTATTTGTAACATACTGGATGTTTTTATATCTATTTTATATTGTCTGAAGCAGAGTAAAAGTATATTAAACATTCAACACTTGTATGGCTCAGAAAAATGTGTTGAATGTTTTTTTTTTATGTTTTAACTCCGGCACTTCACTTAGACCTGAAGTTTTATTTTGGTAAGTGCAACGATGTTCAAGTCTGTTAAAAAAAAATAAACGGCTTTCTAAGCCTCTCTTTTTGTTCATAATAATGCAATGAATTGAAATTAAAATACCTCAAATAAGAGGTTTTCTCAACATAATTCATGAGATTAAAAATGTGATAAATTACAGATCATTGATTGCTCCCTTTTATCTGTTGAATGCCTGCAGGTTACTCTGGAAACCACCATTGGCAACAGCAACCCTGCACTGTGGAAGTTTGTCCAACCCAAAGGTACCGTGATGGAGTGGCTCAGGAACATTGTGGCCAATCGTCTTGCACTGACCGCTAAAGCCTGGGCGGAGCTATTCAGCAAGTACAACAGCGGCACGTGAGTTCCGAGCATTGTTCGACGCAACAACACAAACGTTTGATTCTTGCATTTTTAGTGTGTGCTTTGCATGCTTTGCAGGTACAACAACCAGTGGATGATTGTGGACTATAATAACTTTGCTCCAGGAAAGACTGACCTCACGAAGGACCTCTTTGTTGTGTTGGAACAAATTCCGTAAGCATTTTAAGATGTATATTTACTTCATGGATTAATATTATATACTAAAAAAAAAGTATTTTCCTGTATTTTCACATTGTAGGGGACAGATTATTTTTACCGATAAGACGGAAGAATTATTGCAAAAAGGATACTGGGCAAGTTACAACATACCGTAAGTGCATATCCCTAATATTTATGTAAAGTGCATGTGTTTATGACTTACTCTTCTGGATCATATGTGCTGTAGGTACTATGAAGACATATTCAATGCGAGTGGCTGCAATGACCTGGTGGAAAAGTTTGGCTCCTGGTTCTCCCTTGACCAGAATCCTCGGGCTCAAATATTTAGGAGAGACCAGACAAAAGTTACAGATGTTGCCTCGATGATGCGCCTCATGAGGTCTGCACAAAAATACTCCTGTATTGTATCATTTTAAGTGTATAGCTATATATTTTTTGACATTATATCTTTTTGTTTCCAGGTACAATAACTTTAAAGAAGACCCATTGTCTCAATGCCAAGGCTGTGATCCACTTGAGAATGGAGAAAATGCCATCTCTGCCCGCTCAGACCTGAACCCTGCCAACGGTACATACCCCTTTGGAGCTTTAAGACAAAGATCCCACGGAGGAACAGACATGAAGGTACCGTATTAGTCCGGTTAATTTATTTTTCTTTCCTGAAGCACACTGATTCACTAAATGGTGTTCTGTGCAGATGACCTCCTACGGAATGTTTTGTCGCTATGAAATGCTGGCCGCGAGTGGGCCAACATGGGACCAGGTGCCACCCTTCCAATGGAGCACATCTCCATACAAGGATCTGTTGCACATGGGCCACCCTGATATTTGGGCTTTCAAGCCTATTAAAGTCACCTGGAATCCTTAATTGCAATAATGCATAATGCAAAAGTGCTGGAAAGGAAGTTTAATTAACACTTTGACAAAGGGAAATAACACTTTTATGGGTAATGTGGTATGAGGATAGTATTTCTTTAGTTTTGCACATTTTTTTTAAATTAAGGAAAGAATTTTTAATATAAGGGATTTTTTTAAATAAAATTTAATGTACAGCCTCATTTTTCTACTCTGAGTTATATTCATCATGTTTATGTATTAAGAAATTTGCCACCGCCAAGTTAAATCATTGTCATTGTAAAAACAAAAAGCATCTTAGATTCTAAAAACGTTTCTCAATAAACTGTCATCATGATTGATTTGTGATTCCGAACAGTCTCTGTTTTACTATCTGGATATTAAGACTGTTTTTTGTTTTACATTCATTCTAAAAACTACAGATTTCCTTAACAGGAAACTTTCTTCCAATGAATGTTGATGTTTTTGTTAACTGTATTTTCAATATGCATATGATGGTACATTTAGGTAGATCACATGTTTACATTTTCACAAATGTCTGCTAAGGCGCAAGAAGAAGCAAAGCTTATTTAATTCCACTTTTTGTCCGTTTCACAGAAATTATTTGTTTACTTCCTGTACTAACCATTTTTGTAATGATAGAATCAAATTATAGCAGGATATTCAATAGAATAGTTTGTAAGAGCAGGTTTGAATTAACCTTTTTGATTTGGCTTTTACTTTATTATTAATTTTATTGAAGACGTCCATACTTGACTTTTTATATATATATATATATATATATATATATATATATATATATATCTTGATATGTTTTACTTGTCATGTATTATTTATTCTTATTCAAGGTGCTTACCATTTGTACACATATTCTTATTTTTACTTTAGAGCATGTCTCAGAGGGAGCCCTGTGCATCAGGGATTATATCAACCATGGCTGTGGGTCCGCTTTGTGTCGTCCTGGTGCAGACAGCTCCTGTAATAGTGTTTGTTCACCTGGCTCCTTTGTACCCTGCCATGCATTCATCTGTGTGTGTGTGTGTTTGTATGTGACTGATGATAGAGGTGGCGTGTCATCTGGACATTGTTTTATGTGAAGCACTTTGTGTTGCATATCTTTTATGTAAGACTAGCGCTTTATATATAACAATTTAATTTCCATCCATCCGGGCAGAAGGCGGTTTACACCCTGGACAAGTCGCCACCTCATCGCAGGGCCAACACAGATAGACAACATTCACACTCAAAATCACACACTAGGGCCAATTTAGTGTTGCCAATCAACCTATCCCCAGGTGCATGTCTTTGGAGGTGGGAGGAAGCCGGAGTACCCGGAAGGAACCCACGCATTCACGGGGAGAACATGCAAACTCCACACAGAAAGATCCCGAGCCCGGGATTGAACCCAGGAGTACTCAGGACCTTCGTATTGTGGGGCCGACGCATTAACCCCTCTGCCATTGTGAAGCCCCTATAAAATTTAATCAAATTTAATTTGTAGAAGATAATTGCAATAATAATACAGCAACTGCATTAGTAAATACATACACACTAAAAGTTATAATTATATATGTTTAAAAAAATACAATCTTCATAAAAGTACTAATAATCAATTCAATATGTTGGTTTCTATTATTGTACTGTAGATTTAATTTCTGTAAATGTTTAATTTTTATCTATAAAAATATTTTTATTTTTTTTAGTGGATGTTTTTAATTTTATTTTTAATAAACCTTTATAATACGCAAAATATTTACTTACAGGCAAATAATAATAATCAAAGCAAATACAGAAACGGTACAAAACAGCGTCAGGGGGTTGTAAACTCATTAAAGTAACTAAAATAGAATGCAATGTGTATATGTATATATATATATATATATATATATATATACATACATACACACACGTGTGTGTTTGTATAACAAAGTGTAAAGCCAAATAATCCAAATTTGGGGCACAGCCAAGGGCGTAGAATTGGGTAGGGACGCTAGGGACACGTCCCTACCAATATCCAGCCGCTACTGTGTAGTCACTATCAATACACGCGCTGGCCGTAATGTTTAGTCAATGATTATGGCACAGAAAGGGTTAAATATCGCTCTCTGCTAGAAGTCCCGCCTCTAACCTAATTATCGCTCCCTGATTGGTTGCCACTTTCATGCTAATTTACGTGTGATTGTAAATAATGTAAATAATTCAATGTACATACTATGATGATTAACGTGTGTGATGACTGTATAATGTTGATAGTATATATGTGTACCATGAATTGATTTGCGTGGACCCCGACTTAAACAAGTTGAAAAACTTATTCGGGTGTTAACGTTTAGTGGTCAATTGTACTGAATATGTACTGAACTGTGCAATCTACTAATAAAAGTATCAATCAATCAATCAATTGGCTATCCCGGCTGTCACTCCTTCTGCTTGTAAAAGCTAGCCTACATGCTAGTTGCTAGCGAGCGGACGAGAGTGTCACGCCAAATCTCATCCCCCCTACAAAAACTTTACCCCCCCCATTTACTTCCGGGGTCATGATTAATACAGAAGTTTCGTTAATGCTATATTATAAAAATATAACGCTATATTATAAAAACACAGACGTTTTGTTAAGGTTATATTATAAAAACAATTAAAAAACAATTTACAAACACAAGCTATGGGATGACGCATTTACTTCTGGGGTCACGTTTCCTCTTATGTCATCCCATACCTTGTGTTTGTAAATTGTTTTTTTATTTTTTTATAATATAGCGTTAACAAAACGTCTGTATTTTTATAATATAGCGTTATATTAGATCGCCGGATTTCACCTTTCCGTTTTGTTTTTGAAATTATTTTTTAGTTTCATGTATTTGTGTAGAAGTGAGCAACGGTTTGAAAATACCAAAGTGGTGGAAACACAATAAGCCCTCACTAGATGATCATGTGATTTTACAATGCTAAAATATAATTCATTAATATGAAGTAATATTCATATTTAGTAAAAGCCTTTTTTGCTCAGGCAGTAACTGTACCATCAAGCTCTATGGTCATTGTCCTTAATGTATCTGTCATGCATCAACATATTTTTGGCCAGCAGTTCATTTCTGTTACAGACCGGCGGAGGCATGTGTTTGGCTCTTTCAAATAGGAACAACCAGTGGACACTAATCTGCTTGTATTTGAGTATTAGTGACGAACATATTTACAGTACAAAAGCAGCAATAGAAAGAAGTAGTTGAAGGGAAAATTATGAGTGGTTTAAACACAAGTTGGGGAAAGGATTATTACAGTTAATTTATGTTTGTATTGCATGAATGTATTTCTGATGTTGTTGATGGACAGTAGGCTATGTTAATTAACAGTATGATGCACAGTTTCACTACAGCCCTACACTAAAGAGTAAAGATGAGAACTCTTCCAAGTTGTCTCATTTGCTTTCATTTTAGTTGCTTTACCCTATAACATCTGCATGATGTGAAATTATGATTGCTAATGTAAAAAAATAAAAAAAGTAAACTTTCAGAGTGCTGCCTTGGAGCACTTTTGTGTCCCCACCAATCTCAAAATCAAACCTACTCCCTTGGGCACAGCATCATAGTTTTCACAGATTTTTGGTTGTCAGAGGTTGCAAACATTTCAAAGTAAAGTTCTAATTCTTTTTTAAGGCACAAAAAAACAAGTCGGGTATTGAAATTAAAACTTAGCCAATGAGGTTGCAAAAGTAAAATTCATTTTCAACATTTTTTTTTCATAAAGTGTAAATCCAAATAGCACATATTTAAAACAAACCACAAATTTGTCATGAATAATGTCTGGGATGAAACGACGGATGCCCGGTAATTTATGTAAATGTTACATGCCAAAACAAATACAAATTACACAAATATTAAGTACAGTAAAATGCTGCTGATCACGTGGTTGTGGTCGTCCAATCACGTCCAGCAACCGGTTGACAATCGTAAAGCGATAAGTATGTCGTGAATGCAATCTACCGTATGTTGTCATCCTCCTCAATCCGTAACGCATGAACTTTGTCTGCTCCTTATCACATATCGACATGGGGGAGTTCGTATACCGTACAAAAACGGCTTTGTGATGAGCGTAAACTTCTTGAACTTAAGGTAAGACGTCTGTAAAACATCCATCTGCATCATAGCTTCATTAGTGTGGAGCTGATATGATCATATATATAAATATATGTGTATATTTAAAAAAATTATAAACCTTTATTTATCATATGAACATTTACATACAATCAAGAAATACTAAACAAAGTACAAATACTGTATAAAACAGCGCCAGAAGGGAGTTCATATGTTTATACAAGGCAACATATATGTTCTGATACTGCAACAAGAGTATTGCAGTAGTATGACCACTGGATTTAGAGCAAATATCTCAACATCAATAGCATTATTCAAAATAACAGAGGAAATTACCAATGCAATAGACGGCGTGGCGCAGTGGGAGAGTGGCTGCGCGCAACCCGAGGGTCCCTGGTTCAATCCCCACCTAGTACCAACCAAGTCACGTCCGTTGTGTCCTGAGCAAGACACTTCACCCTTGCTCCTGATGGGTGCTGGTTAGCGCCTTGCATGGCAGCTCCCTCCATCAGTGTGTGAATGTGTGTGTGAATGGGTAAATGTGGAAGTAGTGTCAAAGCGCTTTGAGTACCTTGAAGGTAGAAAAGCGCTATACAGGTACAACCCATTTATCATTTAAAGAATGTGCAGCCGCAGTATTCATGCATGCTGGTATCCGGCAAGGACAAGTCACAGGTGGAACAAATCCTCAGTGCTGAACTCCTTAATATTTGCACCTGGCTCGCTGACAACAAGCTATCCATACACTTAGGTAAAACGGAATCCATTCTATTTGGGTCCCATATCCACCTTAAGAAAGTCAGTGACATCACTATAAAAGTGGGTGACATTGTTATCACCAGGAAAGATGAGATCACCTACCTAGGTTCCATTCTAGAGGCTAATCTTTCCTGTGATAAAATGGCAACCAAGGTAATGAAAAATGTCAACCAAAAAACGAGATTCCTCTACAGAATCTCTTCTCTGGTCAACAAAAGCACCTTAAAGATTCTTGCGGGAACTCTCATTTAACCTTTTTTCGATTATGCTTGCACCTCCTGGTACCCAAGCACCTCCAAAACCCTCAAATCTAGACTCCAAACATCCCACAATAAACTAGTCCGGTTACTTTTAGACCTCCACCCCAGATCACACCTCACTCCAACCCACTTCTCCAAAGTGGGCTGGCTCAGGGTGGAGGACAGAGTAAAACAACTTGCACTGAGCCTAGTCTATAAAATCGGCTACACCTCCCTGATACCGAAGTACATGTCAAACTACTTCCTTAACATAAATGACCGCCATAACCACAACACCAGGGGGAGCTCCACAAACCACGTTAAACCCAGATTACGATCTAACAAAAGTCTTAACTCATTCGCTTTCTATGCCACATCAATGTGGAATGCACTCCCAACAGGTGTAAAAGTAAGTGCATCTCTATTCTCCTTCAAAACTGCTCTAAAACAACACCTCCAGGCAACTTCAACCCTTTACTAATACCCTCCTCCATTCACATCCCATCTCCTCCCATAACCTCATCCCATAACCTAATATAAATAATCAAATGTACTTCTAATGTATTTACTTGCTCTTATGCTATCTGAACTCACTATGTTCTCTACTCGCTGTACACATCCTACCAAGTAAGACCTACACTGTTCCAATGTCCATTTCTCTGTTGATGCATTGTTGATGACTGGAGTACTGATATCAACCAAAGCTCCTCATCCCACCCCCCGGATTGTAAATAATTCAATGTATATACTATAATGATTAACCTGTTTGATGACTGTATTATGCTGATAGTATATATTTGTACCATGAATTGATTAACGTGGGCCCTGACTTAAAGAAGTTGAAAAACTTATTCGGGTGTTACCATTTAGTGGTCAATTGTACGGAATATGGACTGAACTGTGCAATCTACTAATAAAAGTATCAATCAATCAATCAAAAAGGATTTAACAAAAGCATTGGAAACGATGAATCATGATATGTTAATACAAAAACTAGAACAATATGGCATCAGAGGTTTGGTATTAAACTGGGTAAGAAGCTATTTAACCAAAAGGAAGCAATATGTGAAGATGGGTGAAAATATGTCAACACGGTTGGATATATCTTTTGGCGTACCCCAGGGATCAATACTGGGACCAAGATTGTTTAATCTTTATACAAACGACATTTGTAAAGTTACAAAGGACTTAGTTAGTTTTCTTTGCAGACGACACAATTGCTTTCTGTCAGGAGAGAACACACAGAAGATAATACAAATAATAACGGAAGAAATGAACAAATTAAAAAAATGGTTTTATAAAAACTGATTATCTTTGAATCTCAATAAAATTAAAATTATGCTATTTGGTAACAGTAGAAAAGAGCATCAGACATGAATATATAATGAATAATGAATAAGGCAAAATACGTCCTGGGGCAAAAATCACTTTATATTCTCTACTGCTTGCTAGTGTTACCATATCTGAGTTATTGTGCAGAAATATGGGGAAACAACTACAAATTTACGCTACATTCGTTAACTGTGTTACAAAAAAGATCAATTAGAATAATACATAATGTTGGATATAGAGATCATACAAACCCTTTATTTATTGAGTCAAAAATATTAAAGTTCGGTGATTTGGTAAAATTGCAAACAGCCAAATTGATTTACAAAGCAAATTATAACCTGCTACCAAAGAATGTACAACAATTCTTCTCAACTAAAGAGGAAAAATATAACCTTAGAGGAAAATCTAGTTTAAAACATTTGTATGCATGTACACCACTTAAAACCTTTAGCATATCAGTATGTGGAATTAAATTATGGAATGGATTAAGTAAAGAAGTTGAACATTGTACTGATATGATCCAGTTTAAGAGGATGTTCGAATTAATAGTGCTTACAAAGTACAAAGAAGAAGAATTATGAGAAACACTTTCAAACTCATTGAAAATAAGATATTCTTAATCTCAGTATGTTAATAATGACTGAATTATATAAGTACATATTACAAAACTGTTGTGTTACTCATTCACGGATGTCATTTTGTTATTTTGATATTTTTGCTGTAAAGAAGGTCAATGAATTAATTATATATTTGTGGGCGCTCTGGCGTGGGAAAGGGGTAGGATTAAATAAGATTTGCTTCTTCCTACTCCTTTTCGGACATGATGTACTGTGTATTGTGAAATGATGAAATTGCCTGTTGTAGATATGTCATGTTCGAAATAAAAGAAAGAAAAAGTAGTGCCAATTAATGACGCATCTTTCCTTTGTTTACCTCATCACAGGTTCATTCGTGTTTAATGATGGCTTTCTGGCATATGGTTAGCAATTTAAGAGAGTATGTGTCCCAAAATCCTCCAGCGGTGACGTTTTTTGTGTGTATCCTGACACTGGCTATCTCATTCATCAGCCTTGGGTCTTACATCAACACTCACACCCTTTCCAACCCGGACACTACAGCAAAGGTATGATTTTTTTTTTTGGCTTATAGGTAATTTCTATCCATCCATCCATTTTCTACTGCTTGTCCTGTTCGGGGCCGCGGGGGGTCGCTGGAGCCGATCTCAGCTGCATTCGGGCGGAAGGCGGGATACACCCCGGACAAGTCGCTACCTCATCGCAGGGCCTACACAGATAAACAGACAACATTCACACTCACAGTCACACACTAAGGCCATTTTTTTAGTGTTGCCATTTAACCTATACCCAAGTGCATGTCTTCGGAGGTGGGAGGAAGCCGGAGTATCCGGAGGGAACCCACGGAGTCACGGGGAGAACATGCAAACTCCACACAGAAAAATCCCGAGCCCAGGATCGAATTTAAACAATATAGTTCAGTACAGTACAAGTTTAATTTGTTCTATGACTGAAAACACAAAAGCACAAAACACTCAAAGCATCTCCCATTAAAATCCGTCGAAATCAACTATGCTTGGCACCCCCAAAACAGCACAATTTTAACATGTAGCATGTCCTTCAAAAAGAAAAACACACTTTTAGAAAACAAATATTGAATAAAAACAATACCATCGAATGTACTACTAACAACTAATGTAAGAATAATGTACAGCATTCACCTTGGAGAGTGAGCTTTTACTGTATCTTCATCCATCAGCAGCGTTTTTATATTGTCATTGTCCGTTTGGATACTATTTAAACATTCTTGGCGTTACGCTCATTCTGCTTCAGTATGGTGCACGCTAGGGATGTAACGATACAGATATTCCATATCACAGTTATTGTTTCCAATATTATTATTATAACTGCACTGTTGAATGTGCTCAAAAGTACTCAAAAACACTTATAACCAAGTTTTATTTAAAAAAATGTAAATGAATAAATAGCCACACTCTACACTTTCTTTGCAAAATAATTATGTTATATGATGATATTGTTTTGGCTACTTTATTATTTTTGAGCGTTTAAATGTGTTTATCCTTCTGTTTTAATTTGTAAAAGTTTTCTTGAAGTCATAGGGTAGTCAGGTTTACCATTGTACACCTGACCCCCATTACATTTAAAAATGTTTATTTTCTTTTGTGATAGTTTGTAAAAGTTTTTTTTTAACTATAAAAAAAGCATGTGCTAGGAGCTTCACATCTGGTTTATGTGACATTATGCAAATTTTACTTCTGTGGTCATATTGCTTTGAGTATCAATCGATCTTTCGGTCAACTGTAAGAGAGCACAGCCCGTAGGTTTATGTACACAATTTAATATCTCAGTTGCTCAAACAGCGATGTGTTTATACACGTTTGAATCGAGGAATGTTGTTTTTTAATGGAGAAAGGCGTTGATGTCTCTTGTTTTTATGTTAGCATGTAATCTAACTAGTGCTTGCTAGATAACAATAAGCAGTGTCACTGGTCTGTGAGTGTATCAGTGTTACCAATCGCGGTTTTACAATCATTTTAATTTAAAACGGTAATATTAACCGTGGGAAGTTTTACTGCGGTTTATCATTATACCGTTTATTGTTACAAGCCTTTTGCACACTAGCTGTGTCACGCCTGAATTTCTTCCCCAATTTGGCCCCACATCTGTCATGTTTTTGATGATTTCTCAATGAATATCATCAGTTTCTTTTTCTCAGCGCTGTCCTTCACTCACTTTCTCCTCTCCGTTGACTGGAAAACCAGGTTATGTCACTCTAGCTATAAACCAATGCTAGCCAGTTAGAACATATATTTCTGGCGGGTCTTACGGGGTTCATCGTAACATTGCCTATGCTAACTAATGGCGGGGATGCTTGTAACTCAAATGTTTGCTTGCAACTTAAAACCCAACAGTTAGCATAAAAACAGCGCTTACATCAACACACTCTTAAGTTGAGCTACCACTATAATACTGATGCTGTCAAACAATTACACATTTTTAATCAGATTTATAACATTGGTGCTGTGGATTAATTTAAATTAATCGTAATTAATATATTTCTGTTTTAATCTAGATTGTGTTTCATCTCTAAAGAAAGAAGGATATATACTGTATGTATATATATATATATATATATATATATATATATATATGCACTTACAGTAATGTGTTCATAAAACACATGAAGATTTGCCTTGGTTTTTTTGCATTTTTGTTTACCTTCAACATCATGTTCATGGCAACAAAAAGCCAAAGGTTGTATTAAACTTTATGGTGGTCGACCGTCCTGTCATGTTTTTTGGTACTCAAATTACCTATGTAGAGGGCCAATGTGCTGTTTAGTGTCTTCCATATTGACTTGATTTGTTCTGCAGCCTGTCACTACCGGATAAACTGCCCATTTGCGCGTATGGAAGTATTGGGACACATTGTCCAAAATGCACAAGGCTTAAGTTAGCGTCCGATTGGCGAGGTGACGATGCGAATAGTGGGTGATACTGATAGTCGATACCGGACTGATACTTTTTACTTGAATTATTGTGATCACTGAACAATTGTGTTACTAATGCAAAACAATGACAAAAACAACAACGTAACACAAATAGCCATAAATGTTGTTTAAAGACTCTTTATAACAAAGTTAAAGGTTTTTGAAAGCTGTCATTTACTGTAGTCACCACAGCACACATTTTTTGGGGATTGTTGAAAATTTTTTCTATCACATTCTGCAATTTTTTAACAATGACTACATAAACTAAAAATGTCATTACTACAGTAGTATTAGCCACCAGAGTAGACCACATCAATTAGAGCTCTGTTCAATAATGTGGCCACTGATTGGCTCAGTTTTAAGAAACATAACCATATTGGGTTAAAATAGCATAAATGTGTTATTTCATTTTTAGAGGGCTCTCGTAATGTTGAAAAATGCATTTAGCAGTTCATAAACAGTTTTTTTATGTTTTATCAACGAAGATATTGGATTTATAATGAATGATTTTTACTTAGTCGTAATTCATTTATCATGGTAAGTTAGTGTCTTTATTGCATTTGTAAAAATGCAGTAAAGACACATTTAACCGTTTTATTAGGCCTGTAGACCACATTAATGTAGGTCCAGATAAAAAAGAATGAATAGCTGTGCATGTTTTTTTATAAATTATATGGAAAGATGAGGTTTAATTTTTATAAATATAAAATTAAGATGTTCAACAAAATGGACCAGAAAAAAAAAGCATTATTAAGCTTGCAATTGATAAATTAAGCATCCTCGAGATGTTGCAGAATCATTAAACAATATTTTCTTTGTGGGTAAAAAAATAAATATCTTCTTTGAATAATTGTTTTTAAATTTTTAAAAATGTCAAACTACAATAGAACCCATATAATTATTCATGGTAAAAATTAGATCAGCCAATGACTAAGAATAAGTAAATAGCTTTTAAAACTGGGGAAATGTCTACATAATAAACATTTTAATCTTGGCAATTGGCAAATTATTTGCACTGTGTATTTCTGTTTCTGTTATATTGCTGTTTTTTTCCTTAGGACTGGAACCATCTCCTTGCCACCTTATCACAGTTCCACCTGTGTGTAAAAGCTAATCAGAGCTCAGATGAACCAGTGTTTCTGACCAAAGAGGAAAAAGATAAAACCACTCCATCACTGGACTCGACAATACAGACTCCATCTGTCATCAGGTTGCATCTCAAAGTTCCTGTGGATGTGACAAGCAGCCATGGCCTTCCAACAGATGTCGACCTATACACTACCATGACTGCCAGTCAGTTGCATCTTGGAGGTAGGTATTGTTATACTGTGAATGCAAACGTGGGATTTGGGGGATTTTTCCTATCATTCACAATCCCAATGTAACACAAGAGAAAATATATTTCTTTTTTTCTTTTTTGTGAATTCTAAATTGTTAAATACCGCCTATAAAACCCTTAAAAAACACCAACAATAGTCAATTTACATGCAGTGACCTTCATATACACCAAGTATTAGCGACATTGTTGTTAAAAGAGCTAACGCAGAGGAATTACTTTTAGTAACACGGGGCATTGATCACGGAAAGGTAAGTAGCCTCTGAGTTGGTAAAAGTTTGTGCTAAATTAAAAATCAAACCTCTCACTTGTTTTGTATAAGGTTGTGGCCATAAACTGAGAAGTTGGTCAACTTTAAAATTCAGTTTCAACCTAAAGACATGGCAAGGGACAGAATATGCCCATTTTCTCTTCCTTTTAACCTCAGGAGTGAGGATTATAAAAGAGGAACACACGTTTTGTGCTGAAATATATAAATATCCCATCAGTCAACATCTCAATCAATCAAAGTTTATTTATATAGCCTTTAATCACAAATGCTTAAAGGGCTGCACAAACCACACTGACAGGGCAAGAAAAAATTGGGTTGAAAAAAAAAAAAAGAGAGAAACCTTGGCAGGTTTCTCATTGCTCATCACAACGCCTTTTTTTAGCTTTCGCTGTGCCATTTTATCAATGGCGTTGCGCAAGGCATCATTAAAGTTGTTGGGGAGGTTATCGATAGAGCCCACATAATGTGGGAATGGTGCCACTATCGATGGCAGCAGGCCAGCAAGAGTCGTAGTTGTGCCAGCATTAATGTTGCGGCTGCTAGAGCATTTTATTACAAACCCTGTTTCCATATGAGTTGGGAAATTGTGTTAGATTTAAATATAATCGGAATACAATGATTTGCAAATCATTTTCAATCCATATTCAGTTGAATATGCTACAAAGACAACATATTTGATGTTCAAACTGATAAACGTTTTGTTTTTTTTTGCAAAAAATCATTTACTTTAGAATTTGATGCCAGCAACACGTGACAAAGAAGTTGGGAAATGTGGCAATAAATACTGATAAAGTTGAGGAATGCTCCTCAAACACTTATTTGGAACATCCCACAGGTGTGCAGGCTAATTGTGGACTGGTGGGTGCCATGATTGGGTATAAAAACAGCTTCCCAAAAAATGCTGTCTTTCACAAGAAAGGATGGGGCGAGGTACACCCCTTTGTCCACAACTGCGTGAGCAAATAGTCAAACAGTTTAAGAACAAGGTTTCTCAAAGTGCAATTGCAAGACATTTCGGGATTTCAACATCTACAGTCCATAATATCATCAAAAAGGTTGAGAGAATTCGGAGAAATCACTCCACTTAAGCGGCATGGCCGGAAACCAACATTGAATGACCCTGACCTTCATTCCCTCAGATGGTGCTGTATCAGAAACCGACATCAATCTCTAAAGGATATTACCACATGGGCTCAGGAACACTTCAGAAAACCACTGTCACTAAATACAGTTCGTCGCTACATCTGTAAGTGCAAGTTAAAGTTCTACTATGCAAAGCGAAAGCCATTTATCAACAACATCCAGAAACGCCGCCGGCTTCTCTAGGCCCGAGATCATCTAAGATGGACTGATGAAAAGTGGCAAAGTGTTCTGTGGTCTGACGAGTCCACATTTCAAATTGTTTTTGGAAATATTCGACATTATGTCATGCGGACTGTTATCGACGCAAAGTTCAAAAGCCAGCATCTGTGATGGTATGGGGGTGCATTAGTGCCCAAGGCAGGGGTAACTTACACATCTGTGAAGGCACCATTCATGCTGAAAGGTACATACAGGTTTTGGAACAACATATGCTGCCATCTAAGTAGTTTTTCATGGACGCCCCTGCTTATTTCAGCAAGACAATGCTAAGCCACATTCAGCACATGTTACAACAGCGGGGCTTCGTAAAAAAAGAGTGCGGGTACTTTCCTAGCCCGCCTGCAGTCCAGACCTGTCTCCCATCGAAAATGTGTGGCGCATTATGAAGCGTAAACAAACAACTAAAGCGCTACATAAGACAAGAATGGGAAGGAATTCCACTTTCAAAGCTTCAACAATTAGTTTCCTCAGTTCCCAAACGTTTATTGAGTGTTGTTAAAAGAAAAGGTGATGTAACACAGTGGTGAACATGCCCTTTCCCAACTACTTTGGCACGTGTTGCAGCCATTAAATTCTAAGTTAATTATTATTTGCAAAAGAACATAAAGTTTATGAGTTTGAACATCAAATATCTTGTCTTTGTAGTGCATTCAATTGAATATGGGTTGAAAATGATTTGCAAATCATTGTATTCCGTTTATATTTACATCTAACACAATTTCCCAACTCCTATGGAAACAGGGTTTGTAGTAGCTTAGTATAAGGTAGTGATCGGACATAACTTTAGTGTATGGGATTACCATTACTTTGGAGGTGATGACACTCCGGTCAATGACGAGATCTATCGTATTACTGTTGCGATGCATGGGTTCATTTATTATTTGTGTAAGACCACAGTATTTAATTATAGTCTGGAGCACCACGCAAGGAGGATCTGATGGTTATTCATATGAATATTAAAATCCTGCATTATAATTATATTATCTGCGTTTAACACTAGATCAACAACAAACTCAGAAAACTATCTAATAAAGTCTGAACAGGGTCCATGGGGTCGATAAATAACAGCCAGATGGAGAAAGAGCAGTGTGAAAGACCTCATAGTAAGTACCTCAAATTATTTAAAATGTATTACTTTGGTTAGGGGTAAGGTTTTCATTGGATATTTGTGCGACCCTCCACCCCTTTTAAGATGACCGGCAATATGTGTACTCGTATAGGTAGGAAGAGATGCCTCGTTAAGCAGAAAAAAAATGATCTGGTTTTAGCCACGTTTCACTGAGACCAATGGCGTTAAGATTGTTGTCTCTAATGACCCCATTAACTAATAACGCTTTTGGAGACAATGATCTGATGTTTAAAAAGCCCATATTAAAGGTAGTAGGCTGTTTCGAGGCATTTTTGTCAATTGTATTTGTAGCACTGATTTTAATAACGTTACGTCTATTTCGCGTAGTGCGCCTTAAATAATGTTGATCACATCTAGGAATTGATTTGGTGGGGATCGTGAAGAATACATTTTCACCTCTGGCGAAGTCACTACAGAAAAAACAATATGTGAGTTATGTATTATTCTACTAGAAATACAATGTGTGTCGTAATTTTCCAGCGTGTCACTGGTTAGTTCTAGCTTAACTGACTCCACAGGCACTGTAGTTGTCTGTGTACGAGCTTGCTCTAGTGTAGCTAGTCAAGTGTGACTCAAACAGTAATCTATATTTCTAGAAAGAGTGATGGCGCTTTCCCGGTTAGGGTGAAGGCCGTTCCTCCTCAGCAAGCCAGATTTGCTTTAGAAAGAGGGCCAATTATCAACAAACATTAGTCCCTGTTCTCTACAAAAACTATCTAGCCACTTGTTGAACAAGATTAATCTTCTATACCTCTCATCATTACCTCTCGCAGGCAGGGGGCCCTTACTAGCAATTACTAGCTTAGCTTTTCTAGCTTAAAAGCTAGCTAGCTGAAAGTGAAGCGGTGAAACAGAGAGTGGGTGCTTTTTTTAGTTCAAATAGACTACTAAATGTGTTGGAGAAAGAATAAAGAAAGCTGTAAAATAATTAGAAGCATACAGATAGAAAGATAGCACTGAGCTCTGGAGCAGTGACCAGCGAAGTAGCTTTGGGCCAGTACTAGCTTAGGTTCGCTATCTTATCAGCTAGCTAGCTGAAAGTGAGGCGGTGAAACAGAGATTGGGTGCTTTTGTTACTAAAAATATTGAAGAAGGAATAAAGAAAGATGTAAAAGCATTAGAAACACACAGATAGAAAAATATCATTTAGCTTAGTGTGGTAAAAGCAGACATTGTACAGTAAGCAATTGTTTTATTATGTTCATAGTTAGTATTTCTTAGCAATACTGCTAAATGATACTTAGTGTTTAGTTAGCGCTAGACCTAGGGGTGTAACGGTACACAAAAATGTTGGTTCGGTACGTACCTCGGTTTAGAGGTCACGGTTCGGTTCATTTTCGGTACAGTAAGAAAACAACAAAATATAAATTTTGGGGTAATTTATATACCAAATTTGCAAAATCTTCCACCAAAAATATTTTTCTTAGTGGAATATTTGATGTGAAGTAATGGGAACCTTGGATAGGTCAATAATTCATAATAACATTGATTTTGATTCAATATTATTTTTTGAGCAATGACAGTTTGAAAGAAAAAAAAACAGCTTTGTTTCATTAGTCAACATTGCAAGTTTTTCTAAATCACATTTAACCTTGAAGCTTTTTTATTTCACTTTTGTTATGTTTTGGTTTATTTTAATAGTATTTTTAGAATGTGCCTCGGGCCTTTAAAACATTATCTGTGGGCTGCACACTTTTGACACCCCTGCTATAGATAATAAATAAATAAAATCTAATAAATCAATGGATAAAAAGCAGAGCCTGGAGACGCATGCACGTTTATCATAACTCTCTCGCTCTCTGCCCTTCCCTCACGAATGCTGCTGTTGTGCACACAATGTGTTTTGTTTTTAACCCCTTCTTAACCCTGAACAAACATTGTCAATACACGCAACCATAACTCAAAATGTTGGGCATTTAAGGCATTTAAGAAACTTTGCTCTGACGGCCCCGCAAAAGAGGACATGTCCGGTGCTAGCAGCGAACGGGCTAGGACAGACTGACCTTATGTCCTCTTTTCACCGGACATGTACTCTTTTGCGGGGCTGTCAGGGCAGAGTTTCTTAAACGCCTCAAATGTTCGGCATTTTGAGTATTGTTTACGCTACTTAATATGTCCGTCTGGAAACTTGTCCGATGCACCTCCCCACCGAAACGAAACCCCCGAAACGAAACGGTTCAATACAAATTCACGTACCGTTACGCCCCTAGCTAGACCTGCTTATTACTAAGCGTCTAATACTTGTAGCTCTTCCTCCTTATATTCAGGTTCCAAAGGATAAGATACTGGGTCATCACTTGTCCAAAAGCAGTCGTCGTTGGCTAACACAAAGTCTTCCGTAATTAGTAATTGCTGTTGAAGGAAATAGTGAACGATTTGATGCACTCTGTGAAATTAATGCACCACTTAATGATTAAAATTACCAAAATACTTTAACTATTACCTGGTATCATGAATGTGCCTGTTACTATATTAAACAATGCATATACTTAGTTATAGCATGTATGTAAAACATTTTAGATGTTTTAAGAGCACTTTTTAGGAGGAATAAATCAAATCCCATTTACCTGCATAGATAGCCACCTATTGCTAACGCTTGTTTACAATTTAGAATAATAATATATTGAAATATATCTGTACTTGTCTCACATAAGGATTGTGAATAATAGGCAAAATTCCAAAAAGATTCTTTAATGTGGAAAAACTGTTTTTTTTGTCTCAAGGAAATGAAATTGTAGCTCTCAAGATTCAATCTGAAAATGACACCTGTACCTGTCTCACAATAAAAGCACAAGCTGATCTCCTACCCATGAGCCTGTGAGTTCAGTTGCACTCTGTTCGTCTCTAAGGCACCAAAGTGTTATGAATTAATAAAGTAAGTGTCTTATTTCTGAAGTCCTCCTCCGGAGTGTCCTGCACCTGAGAGCAACCTATCCCCTGTCTATGTTGAGGCAATTAACCATCCACCAGCAGCACCACAATCCTGCTATGCGCTTCTCTCCAGGAATGACCCTGCTCTCACTGCCATGTTAACAAAGGTAGCGCAAGGACTAAATAGAAATAATATGGTGACCAAATACAAATAATCAACTGCCATTTTGATCTTCTTAATCCCCAGGAGGAGCAGGGCGTGGTAGTTCGACATTTGATAGAAGTCAGTGTGTGTCTAATAGGCATTTGTTTGGCTACAAGCCTGGCACATCTACTTACACGCAGCTACCACAGGAAAGGGTTGGATCTCCAAATTGTAAATACCATATCTTTTTTCCCCTTTCGATAAATAAATAAATACAATTAAATGAATAACATGTAAGCAAGAAACAATTTAAATACAATATCTAAGTAAGTGATACCTAACCATTAATACATGTTACAGTATATGATCATAGCAACCTAATTTGATAATATTTTGTTGTGTGTTACAGGAACCTCTGATTGATACCTGAACATATTATCCGCTGAATTTTGAACGACTGAGTTTGTGACTGTGAAGAAACCAACTGTACTACCAGTTCCAGAATTTGTCCAATGAGTGTATGGTGACCTTTGTGGCTTTAAATCTTAGCTTTAAAAGCGCTATTTCACCATTGAACTTCCGAGCATGACCACTTTCATTACAGTAGAAAATTTCTTTTTACATTTAAATACCGTTACTGTAACATTTTCTCAAAAATAAATTTGTAAAAAACATCTAGTACTTTTCAAAAGTGATTTTTACTTTTTTGTTAAATGTCTGTTATTTGTGTTAAATTCTCGACAAACGCTTTAAACTTCAATGGTAAATGGTAAATGGGTTGTACTTGTATAGCGCTTTTCTACCTCTTTTTAAAGAGCCCAAAGCGCTTTGACAGTATTTCCACATTCACCCATTCACACACTGATGGCGGTAGCTGCCATGCAAGGCGCTCACCAGGACCCATCAGAAACAAGGGTGAAGTGTCTTGCCCAAGGACACAACGGACGTGACTAGGATGGTAGAAGGTGGGGATTGAACCAGGAACCCTCAGATTGCTGGCACAGCCACTCTACCAACTTCGCTACACCGTCCCCCCTAAACTTCAATCTGCTATCATGCTTATTTAATACCAAAGTTAAAAAAAAATACCTTGGGATGCTTTATAACTTTAATCACCACAGTGCTTTTAAAAATGATTTCAATGTAGTCTTGTCCTGTATCTAAAATTCTGAAATTGTATACAGAATTATACATAATTGATTTGAAATTTCTCTAAAGGTTTCAAGTATATATATATATATATATATATATATATATATATATATGTATATGTAGGTGTGGGAAAAATCACAAGAGTACTTTATCTCTACAGAACTGTTTCATGAGGGGTTCCCTCAATCATCCTGATGATTGAGGGAACCCCTCATGAAACAGAATATAATTATAATGGGCAACTTTAATATTCATATGAATACTCCATCGGACCCACCGTGCGTGGCGCTCCAGACTATAATTGATAGCTGTGGTCTTACACAAATAATAAATAAACCCACGCATTGCAACGGTAATACGATAGACCTAGTGCTTGTCAGGGGTATCACCGTTCCCTCAATCATCCTGATGATTGAGGGAACCCCTCATGAAACAGTTCTGTAGAGATGAAGTAGTCTTGTGATTTTTCCCACACCTACACATTGCGCTCTAGCACGGTATCAAGCACTATTCTCTGGATAATCCAATCAAGACATATATATATATATATATATATATATATATATATATATACATATAATATGTATGTATGTATATATATATATATATAATATGTATGTATACATATATATATATATATATATCGTTTGAGGTGCTTACTATGAGGTCTGTCACACCGCTGCCTCTATGCCTGGCTGTTATCTCCCTTCCCCCAGGGCCCTATTCGGACTTAATGAATTCTCAGGGTTCGTTGCTGATCTAGTAACGCACGCCGATAATATAATTATAATGGGCAACTTTAATATTCATATGAATACTCCATCGGACCCACCGTGCGTGGCGCTCCAGACTATAATTGATAGCTGTGGTCTTACACAAATAATAAATGAACCCACGCATTGCAACGGTAATACGATAGACCTAGTGCTTTTCAGGGGTATCACCGTTTCCAAAGTTATGATACTCCCGTATACTAAAGTAATGTCCGATCATTACCTTAAAAAATTCAAAGTTCAGACTCATGTTCGGCAATCTAATAATAATAATAATAATAATTGTTATAGCAGGCGCAACATTGATGCTGCCACAACGACAACTCTTGCTGACCTACTGCCCTCGGTAATGGCACCATTCCCAAAGTATGTGGGCTCTATTGATAACCTCACTAACAACATTAACGACGCCCTGCGCGAAACCATTGATAGTATAGCACCACTGAACTTAAAAAAGGCTCCAAAAAGGCGTACCCCATGGTTTACAGAAGAAACTAGAGCTCATAAATTATGTAGAAAGCTGAAATGCAAATGGACCACGACTAAACTTGAGGTGCACCAAAGTTACACAACGTATGGTTACAAATCTTATTAAAAAAATTTTGTCGGGCATGTTTGACATGCGCCAAACACAATCCATAGGGTCACTTAAGACCGAGATGAGGGAAATTTCCCCAACCACTATATCGATTTAAGTAATACATATGGATTACGGTATATGGAATTAAAACAAAGTTAGGGAAAGTAATATTGCCTGGTAATAATAGATGCATTTTCAAAATGGATTGAATTAACTCCAACTAAAACACCAGATGCTTTAACAGTAGCAAAAGCATTGTGCAAAGACATAATACCAAGATACGGGATCCCAGAAAGAATTTACAGTGATAATGGGGCACACTTTGTAAACCAAATAATAAAGAAGATAAGTACTATGTTCCATATAGAATCATCCCCAAAGTGCAGGGTTAGTAGAAAGAATGAATGGAACAATTAAAAATAGGTTAAAAAGTGCATAGAAGAAACAGGAAGACCATGGACACAATGTTTAGATCTGGTCAAATTGTACATAAACATTACGAGTACCATGGGCTTAACACTATATGAAAAATGTTTGGGACGACAATATAGACTACCTCATTTCAGAAATGAATGGGAAACTGATGATGATTCAAATTTGGCAGACTATATGAGAAAAATATTTGAAAGACAAAAAGAACAAACACTTAATGAGGATGTTTCTGTCCCCCAACAGGAACTGGAATTAGTGGAACCAGGAGATTGGGTTTTAATTAAGAGCATCAAAAGGAATCATAGGCATTCTCCCAAGTGGGAGGGGCCATACCACTGACTACACCAACAGCCATTAAAATAGCAGAGAGGTCAACTTGGGTACATTTGACACATTGCAAAATGGTCATCTCTTACGAGGTAACGTCCAAACAGGAAGGTGAGCCAAAGTCTGATCAATAGTGTGGTCTTAGACGGTTAGGAGCTTGGAAAAACCCAAACGTCAGTAAAGATCTTAGAAGGACACCGACCTACGTAGAGAACCTTACCTCTGAGAGATGCCAAAAACAAAGAAAAGGATTAATGATGCTATCGCATGTTGGGTAGCCACTCTTATTACCATTTTGGTATTTTTAGCAATATGGTATTTGTGGAAACCACCAGAAGTACATCCATCCACAAAAAGAATGGACGAGACAAGTGTACAGTTCAATCAAACAATTCCTAAAGGTCAAATTGTATTGTATCGACTTAAAAGACAAGTGGGACTCATTGTCCACCCACAAACCAAGTCTGCAGGACAAACTACAGACAAATGTGTAAAAAGTCTAGCAGTAGTGTAGAAATACTGCACCAAAAAGGGACACATTCACTAGCGCACTACAAATTCCACTTTCACAGTTGTAAGCATACCATTTGATGGTGTGTCAAAGTTTGATAATAATTGGTTCCTGTTTTGGCAATTAATTTGTTCCTTATGACGGATCAAGTAGGAAAGGCTACAAAAATTGATTGTGTTGTATGTAAAAGCCCAGACAAATACTCAAGATGAGTCAAAAAAGGTTTAATTGAAGTAATGAGCAAAACAAAATTTACGTTGTAGCTAAAGAGACAAAACAGAAACCAATATTTGATCAATATCTAAAAAAAAAAAAAAGGGAAGCTAATTATACCTGCATTGACCTGGACCACAGTTAGGAAACTTATCATAAGATAACTGCTTACACATAACAAATGTATGAATATTTGTAAAAGAATTGTTAACACGCCTGAACAGTTTGATATCTGAACATTGGAAAAGAACTAGATGTGATGTAAACTGGCAAAGTGTTGTAGACCGAATTTTGATCGATGCAATGGATGTCCAAAGAAGTGTATCTGACAACTATAAATTGGTAAATCAGGTTGCAGCTGAATTTGAATTCCGTCTACTGGTGGGGTACGATTAACAAGAATGTTGACAGAATAAACTACGTCCACTACAACGTACAGAGATTAGAAAATTACACAGGCCGACTTGAAGCCGTCGCTGATCAACGCCTCCACCTTCCTTATGGCTTTTCAAAACCGTATGACGCTAGACATGTTAGCGGAAAAAGGGGGCATGTGCACAATATTTGGTGAACAGTGTTGCATGTTCGTACCAAACTACAATGATGCAGAAAGTAGCCTGACCAAATCACTGGAAGGCCTGCACACCCTTAACGGTAAGATTAAAAAGCACTCTGGCATAGATACATCTATGTGGGAGGGTTGGATTGACGTGTTTTGGCAAACACAAGTCTTTGATATTTAGTATCTATGGCCGTGTTCAGCAATACTGACGTTGTATGGATGTTGTTATATTCCCTGTCTGTGTTCTCTGTTTAACTGTCTGATTACCACAGCGATTAGCCCAGCAGACGATAAAGCTGTCCAGATGCACTTCCTGGTGGACGACAAGAAAGATGATTATGAAGATGAGAATACCTACCTGGATGGTGTTCCTGATTTGTTTCCAGAAATGTATTTACTGTCTGAACAACAAATTGATGTTGATGATGATGATGATGATGACACAGACGATCTTGCACCTGCATTACCAGATTTGTTTCCAGATTCATATGACTCCGAATAATGACATTGCAACATTTATATTCTGAGTGTAAGCATATTTTTGAAAATCGAAAGAAGTGGTTGTTTCAAGGTGATGTGAGAATTTGAATAAAAATGTGATAAACAGGAAGGAAATGTTGGATTAATTGTAAATAAGTTATCTCATTTTATTCAAATATGATTGTTTTGTGCATTGAGTAGACAAGTACAAAAGAAACTTGGTATTAGATTGAATTTAGGAGGAATTTGCAGATGGGCCAGAGCAATGCAGGAAGTTGCTAATCCTTTTATTGCTATGTATTTGCCTGTGTTTAGTTATCAGCACAGGGGTTAGGTATCCCACACAGCTGTAAATCCCCCTCCCTGAGCGCAGCTGTGTGTGTGTGCTTGTACTGAAAGGGCTTCCCTAAATGAATTAAAAAGGCGAGGAGACTGGAGAAAGTTTCAGAGTAAATTGGGAGCCTGTAACTGGCTCCAGTTTCTCTCCTCGTACGAGAAAAGCAATCACTGGTTTGTCTTCTATACTCTGTTTTTGTGTCTTCATAATGTCTCATGGTATTAGACCCTGACACAATTAAACAAGGCGACTCGGTAAAGAATCTGGGTATTATCTTCGACCCAACTCTCTTCTTTGAGTCACACATTAAAAGCGTTACTAAAACGGCCTTTTTCATCTCCGTAATATTGCTAAAATTTGCTCCATTTTGTCCACTAACGACGCTGAGATCATTATCCATGCGTTTGTTACGTCTCGGCTCGATTACTGTAACGTATTATTTTCGGGTCTCCCCATGTCTAGCATTAAAAGATTACAGTTGGTACAAAATGTGGCTGCTAGACTTTTGACAAGAACAAGAAGGTTTGATCATATTACGCCTATACTGGCTCACCTGCACTGGCTTCCTGTGCACTTAAGATGTGACTCTAAGGTTTTACTACTTACGTATAAAATACTATACGGTCCAGCTCCAGCCTATCTGGCCGATTGTATTGTACTATATGTCCCGGCAAGAAATCTCTGTTCAAAGGACTCCGGCTTACTATTGATTCCCAGAGCCCCCAAAAAAGTCTGCGAGCTATAGAGCGTTTTCTGTTGGGGCTCCAGTACTCAGGAATGCCCTCCCGGTAACAGTTTGAGATGCTGCCTAAGTAGAAGCATTTAAGTCTCACCTTAAAACTCATTTGTATACTCTAGCCTTTAAATAGACTCCCTTTTTAGATCAGTTAATCTGCCGTATCTTTTCTTTTTCTCCTCTGTCCCACTCTCCCTTGTGGAGGGGGTCCGGTCCAGTGGCCATGGACGAAGTACTAGCTGTCCAGAGTCGGGACCCAGGATGGACCGCTCGTCCAGAGTCGGGACCCAGGATGGACCGCTCGCCTGTGTATTGGCTGGGGACATCTCCGCGCTGCTGATCCGCCTCCGCTTGGGATGGTTTCCTGTTGGCTCCAGCATGGACGGGACTCTCTCTACTGTGTTGGATCCACTTTGGACTGGACTCTCACGGTTGTGTTGGATCCACTATGGATTAAACTTTCACAGTATCATGTTACACCCGCTCGACATCCATTGCTTTCGGTTACCCTGGGGGGGGGGGGGGTTGCCCACATATGCGGTCCTCTCCAAGGTTTCTCATAATCATCATTGTCACTGACGTTCCACTGGGTGTGAGTTTTCCTTGCCTTTATGTGGGCTCTACCGAGGATGTCGTTGTGGCTTGTGTTGTGGTTTGTGCAGCCCTTTGAGACACTAGTGATTTAGGGCTATATAAATAATCATTGATTGATTGATTGATTGAATATCATATATTCCTATATCTAATCACTATTATACATACACTGTATGTATGTGGTCTGTCAGTTCTTATATGGTGATAATAATATGTTGCAACTAAAATAACTTTTTAGTTGTCCCTCGTTTATTGCTGTTAACAGGTCTTGGACATCAAAATGTATTTATAAATTGCCTTTTTTTCATACACACGACCACGATACTATAGGTAAATTTGTCCGTCAAGTAGAAATGAATAATTATAAATCAAATATTTTCATAGCTTGAGCTTTAAAAAAATTGTTTAAGACCCTCAAAATACGTTTTTCAACATTATGAGGGCTCTATAAACATAAAATAACAGCTTTTATTCACCTTTACCGTTTTTTTTTTTGGAGTGTTTTTTTTTTTAAAATTTTTTCATCATTTTAAGGTTTCTTCTTATTGAGAGCCTCACTAAAATGTATTTATGTTTGCACTATGCAATATCCATCCATCTATCCATCTTCTTCCGCTTATCCGAGGTCGGGTCGCGGGGGCAGCAGCCTAAGCAGGGAAGCCCAGACTTCCCTCTCCCCAGCCACTTCGTCTAGCTCTTCTCGGGGGATCCTGAGGCGTTCCCAGGCCAGGCGGGAGACATAGTCTTACCAACGTGTCCTGGGTCTTCCCCGTGCCCTCCTACCGGTTGGACGTGCCCTAAACACCTCTCTAGGGAGGCGTTCGGGTGGCATCCTGACCAGATGCCTGAACCACCTCATCTGGCTCCTCTCGATGTGGAGGAGCAACGGCTATTTAATTTGAGTTCCTCCCGGATGACAGAGCTTCTCACCCTATCT
Source organism: Nerophis ophidion (assembly GCF_033978795.1). Lineage (NCBI taxonomy): Eukaryota > Metazoa > Chordata > Actinopteri > Syngnathiformes > Syngnathidae > Nerophis > Nerophis ophidion. The sequence continues at coordinate 53,150,859 of NC_084617.1, read as the reverse complement.
CTAAGGGAGAGCCCCGCCACCCGGCGGAGGAAACTCATTTCGGCCGCTTTTACCCGTGATCTTATCCTTTCGGTCATGACCCAAAGCTCATGACCATAGGTGAGGATGGGAACGTAGATCGACCGGTAAATTGAGAGCTTTGCCTTCCGGCTCAGCTCCTTTTTCACCACAATGGATCGGTACAACATCCATATTACTTTAGACCAGGGGTAGGGAACCTGCGGCTCTAGAGCCAGATGTGGCTCTTTTGATGACTGCATCTGGCTCTCAGATAAATCTTAGCTGACATTGCTTAACACGATAAGTAATAAATGATTCCGCTGGTAATCACAGGGTTAAAAATAACGTTCAAAATTAAAAAGATTCTCATGCATTTTATTCCATCAATCCAAGAAGTCGCATTAATGGTAAGAAGTATTTCATTTATTATTTGTTAGCTTCAGAATAACAATGTTATTAAAAAGAATAAGAGACTTATTTTACTCTAAAAATGTTAGTCTAACTTAAAAATGCGCACATTTAGTTGTATTCAGTGTTAAAAAATATTGGTAACACTTTAGTATGGGGAACATATTCTAAGTAACAAAGACTTAATTAAGAGTTATTTGGACACTAGGGGACCATATAAGGGTTAGGGTTACTAATAAGCAATAATTCTGAGGTTATAAAGGAAGACTCTTAGTTAGTGGCTTACTGCTTGTAAAATAAGGCCATGCAGAAAAAGGCATTAATAAGTACTTAAAAATGACTATTTAAGAGCCAATATGTTACGAATTTGCATGATAATAAGCAACTAATTAATGTTGAATATGTTCCCCATATCAAAGTATTACCAAAATATAATACGGCTCTCACGGAAATACATTTTTAAAATATTTGGCTTTCATGGCTCTCTCAGCCAAAAAGGTTCCCGACCCCTGCTTTAGACAATGACCATGACGATAAAGAGTAGGGAAAAAAATCAATGTGACGAGAAACGAATGTGCGTTATATTAAGAGTAGAACAATTAAGAGTATGTAGTACCACCTCCAAAGCTGAAGGAAGCAGCAAAGTATTGCATTAACAGATCGCCAATTCATCGAAGAGGCGTGGCTTTGCAGGCCAGGAGAAATCCAACTTCTGAACCCAATATACGCGCGGACTCCACGCGGCCCTTCTGAACGCCTTATGTCGGGTAAAAAGCCTCTTATAAAGTCCATATTCTGTGCTAGGGGAAACGATACGTATCAAAGTATTTTATCATTTTCGAACCGGTTGACATAACAGCTGGAAAGTCATAATATTATTGAAGCCCGCTTACAAAGCTAACGTTAGCTACATAGCTCCTGCGACTTCATAAACAGTGTATCAACTATGCTAACGCTACTTAGCCATGTCGGCCTATATTGGTGTCAACGTACGCTCTATGCTTCAAACCTTCATATAATGAATGTCTATTAATTTGCTTAAACAAGGAATATGTTTGGAACTGCTTCTAATTTAGTCTCACAAACAACGTAGAAACGCAACATTCACGCTCGCTGCACGGTAACCATAACAATACACCCCACCGGTCACTTCTCAGATGCGCTCGATTCTTCCCAGTGTGGATATTGCATATTATCAACATGACTGTATCAATGTAAAAACAATAATTGTATTAATTTTCCTTCTCTCCTGCTCAAGGACTGCACCCTGGAGAGTAGAGATCAGTGGTCAGCGAGAGGATAACTGAGAAAGGCCATGGCCTACTCCAGCTACAGCAACCTGAGCAGGGCTCAACTTACCTTTGAATACCTGCACACAAACTCGTAAGTTCATCCTTGCAGACAGAACAATGTCACTCTGTTTACAGTGTTCATCACATGCAGTGTGCTATCCACATAGAATAGAGTTGTACACAATCATAATCTATATTTGGTTACGTCTTTCTGTATTGTCAAAATGTCAACATCAGGGAGAATCGAGCGTTATTGTTAGTGTGAGGTCCTGTACAGTCTTCCTCTGTAGTGGTCTGGCAAACTGGCATCTCTTCTCTTTGAACTCAAACCTGCTCTTTGATCTTGGTAGTATCCACTGCTGCATTACTCTAATTCAGTGGTTCTCAACCTTTATTCATCTATGTACCCCCTGTGGACATTTTTTTAATTCGAGTACCCCCTAATCAGAGCAAAGCATTTTTGGTTGAAAAAAAGAGATAAAGAATTAAAATACAGCACTATGTCATCAGTATCTGATTTATTTAATTGTATAACAGTGCAAAGTATTGCTCATTTGTAGTGGTCTTTCTTGAACTATATGGAAAAAAAGATATACAAATAACTAAAAACTTGTTGAAAAATAAAGAAGTGATTCAATTATAAATAAAGATGTCTACACATAGAAGTAATCATCAACTTAAAGCGCCCTCTTTGGGGATTGTAATAGAGGTCCATCTGGATTCATGAACTTAATTCTAAACATTTCTTCCGAAAACAAGACATCTTTAACATCAACATTTATGGAACATGTCCACAAAAAATCTAGCTATCAACATTAGATATTGCATTGTTGCATTTCTTTTAACAGTTTATGAACTTACATCCATATTTTGTTGACGTATTATTCAATAAATACATTTATCAAGGATTTTTAAATTGTTGATATTTTTAGAATATTTTAAAAAAATCTCACGTACCCCTTGGTATACCTTCAAGTACCCCCAGGGGTACGCGTACCCCCATTTGAGAACCACTGCTCTAATTATATCCGTCTAAATTAAATGGCTACACATTTCCATTGAATGTGACAACAGACACCATCACTTGTATTTTTTTTTTAAATTGAAAATATCAATTGCATCTGCATGAGTTGTAACCTGACTCTCGCCAGACGCTTGTAGTCCGCTGAGCTCCACACAATGGTCTGAGCTCAAAAGCATTGCAAACTCCTTCAAGATAGCAAACAATAATGAGCCAATCAGGATCGCCCGGCGGGATTTCATGTATGTGACTAGCGCCGAAGGGACTGTTTTATTCAAACAACAATGGCGCCACGCAGCCCTCGCTGCATCGTGTGCTGACATTGATTCTGCTATTGCAACTGTTTTTGTCGAATCTATCGAATATTAATTCTTTAAAAGATGAACAGAGAATGGTTTTGAAGGCATGTATTGGTGGCAAGGATGTTTGGCTCTTCTTCCGACCGGGTTTGGATTTCTCAGCCTCGCTTTCGTCAGAATCACAGGTTGATTTCGATGTGAGTGGTTGAAGTAGCACGTCATTCAAGAAATTGGACAAGTGGTTTATCCGATCACATACAATTTATTTTTTTACAAGGCCCCGCCTTCTGAAATACATATCCTATTGAGAAGTCCCAGATACTTGTGTGGAGCTCAGCGAACTACAAGGATCTGGCTTTCATTAGGTTACATGAGTTGTGTTAGTGGTTTAAATTGAGATTATATAAATTATGTTTAAAACATCTCATATTATGACGCTGTATCCGTCATGATTACTCTCCCCCCTATAACTAATGCTTAGTGTGTCTTTTATTGAATAATAACCTGAATGGTATTTGGTTTCAGGACAACCCATGAATTTTTATTTGGAGCCCTAGCAGAGCTTGTGGACAATTCCAGGTGTGTGTGTGTTTAGTATATAGCTGATATTAAGCACTAAAATGTTTGTTTTGTAATCACATGAGGGTTTTCCTTTTGCAGAGATGCCAACGCCACGAGAATTGACATTTACACAGGTATATTTGAACAAAGAACACACTGACAATTGACATTTCAGCTACTTGACAACTTTATACTTTGTTAACAGAGAAAAAGCCAGAGCTGCGGGGTGGCTACATGCTGTGTTTTCTCGACGACGGCATTGGAATGGACCCAAGTACGTGTCACTATAGCATCTCGACATTTAGGCCTTGTCCATACAAACACGGATACTTAATAAACGCATAAGTATTTCTGCATTTAGGCCTCTTCTCCACACACATAATTTTGTCGTTAAAAACGCTGGCCAGGGTGAAGAGTTCCAAAACTCTCCCCTCAGCATATGCGTGTACACGGCTCAAACGGAGAATAGTACTCATCTGATGACGTCACGCTCAACAACCCTGCCTTGCTGCCTTAACACACTAAGAAGTCTTATTGTATGTTTGAATGTGAACATGCTGCCATGTTCACTATACATTGATAAAAGAAGAGGCACTAAACTGGGCCTTCCGACAGTCAACTGTTTGAGATTTGATCGTTGTCAGACTTCCAGCTGTTGGAACAACTTTGAAAAGCAAGACTTTTTGCTTTGTGTCATAAGAAAGATGCAACATTATCTCATGTTTAACCCGTATTTTACAACAGATCATGAAGTCAACTTGCGTGTGTTTCATTTGTGTAGATGGAGCTGGGCGCTATTGTGTGTGCGGGTATAATGCGCCCGAGCGTCTAAAATAAACCAATGATGTATCCTTCCTCCTTGTTAGTGTGTACTGTGTAATGTGTTATGATTTAATTCTTTAGCCACTTAAACATTGAAGTGGTCTCTTTGGCTCCTTGTGAGTATGCGCTGATTTTAGAAATAATGTACACTTAATCCACACATGCCCATATTTATCATCATGTTGCTGATTAAATATGTTATAATTCCTCAAATGTTGGGTTTCAGCAACACAGGCGCGCTTTAGGCATTTAAAAAAAGTTCGAGAGGCTTTGTGCAATTTCAGGCTGGTTTCAAATATATTTTAATTGTCATTGTACATTTAGCAAAGCTGGGCGATGTGGACGGAAAAGTATATCTCAATATATTTTTGCTTAAACTTGATATTCAATATATTTTTTGGTTAAAATATACACATAAAGATATTCATTTTTGAGCGATATTCACTGAAATTGAACTGAATGACAACTGTACTGTAAACGTTTGTAACTTTTATTAACCCAGTTAATCAAGATGGGTGCTTACAGCACAGAAAATAAACTGTTTAAGTAGTACAGAATTACATAACACAAATACAATAGAGAAATATTGTTTCTATAAAAAATAAATAACATAGCTGTGCAAATAGTACAACATATGTCAAACTTTGATAAAAAAAATTAATTTGCGGGTAGGCACCCTTTAATTCTCAGTCTTACGATGTAATGGACTGTCACGTACAGTTCTGTGGTCCTACTAAAGGTGGTCAGTGCAAAGTAAGTTACTTAATAGTGTGACTATGATCTTCCTCACTTTGGCGTACATTTCGCTTGAAAATTCTCTCTTCTCCGACACTCGTCGTCATTTGGGATGTGCGCCTCTGTTGTGATTTCCTTTCCTGGTTGGGTGACCTGCCTTGTCTTGCCTCTGATTGGCCTGTCCATAATGGTTTTGCCCTACTCTTAAACAATCGTGACTCATAATTTTTAAACCAACCTACCAACGATGGATTTTCTTATTCCCTAAACCAACAAATCGTTAATCTTTCCAATATATTTTGTGTTATTGTTGTGGGTCAGTGCAGTGGGTGAGAGTGCAAGCACGTCTTGGAAGGAGGAGGGGGAGGGGTTTAATAGCCCTCGGAGTGTTGCGAGGGAGTGGGAAGCGGGGCGAACAAGGAACAAAACAAATAAGCGGTCTTTGATCATTTTAATGTGAAAAAAATAATATAGATATTACAATATTTTCTTAATTCATAGCTTGTTTAAAAATATATCGATATATCTTACAAACTCAATATATTGCCCAGCCGTAACATTCAGCATATTAAAACAAACATAAAAACAGGCGTAATGCCACCAAGTCAGCTTTTGGCGCTTTTCCGGGCTTCTGTTCGATATATCTTTCAAACTCGATATATTGCCCTGCCCTAACGTTTAGTATATTAAAACAAACATAATAACAGAGGTAATGCCACCAAGTCAGCTTTTGGCGCTTTTCTGGTCTTCTGATTGGACAAAATGTGCATGATAGCTGGTATATGCATTTGTGTGTAGACAGAGACTGTTTTAAAACTACACTCAAATAGAGGGAGCTCCCTTTAACCCCGGATTTGCATTTTTGAAACTATCCGGACATGGTCATCGGGTCATGTTTAGTTTAGGGCTGTCAAAATCAACGGGCTAATAACGAGTTAACGATAATTCCCTTTAACGGCACGTATGTATGCTAACGGCATTTCCGTCACTACCCGGCATTTCCGTCACTACCAGGAAGGTACCATTTGGGCTCATGCGCTGCTTGTGAGAGCAAGTAAAACAAGCAAATGGGACGTAAAAAGAACTTGGATAGTGCTGAAAAGACGAGAATAAAAAAAAAACGAAAAGCGTGCCAAACTTTTAAAACTGATTATTTGTACCTGTAGTGTTATTGTTTGTCTAGTGTGTCTGTATTGTCTGTGTCATACTGTGTGTCTATGTTTTTCTACCTGCCTTAGAATGGATGGATGCAATTTAACATTTGTGCTAATTCCAGGGAATTTATGTTGAAGCTACTTTTGCTGACACATTGATTCATGTGCACTGGTGCAGTTGAGCTTAGGTAAAATCTCATTTAGATCCGTAAAAACTTAAACTGTACTCTATTCAAATTATTCTACAATGTGGAAAAAAAACAAATTTGGACTGAATTTGAAAGTATATTTTAGGAAAATACACATAACTACAAGTTGAAAACAGACTTAACACTGTAGGATGTTATTACATTATTTTAATGTAATATGTCAGTCATGTTCTAAGGTGGGCTAGTCTGAGCATTGAGATTTTTGTGCTGCGCTGCAAGCAAACATTTGCATAAAGCAAACCCATGTTTATTTGCGACTAAATATTTTAATCGTTTGACAACCCTATTTTAGTTCCCTATTGTGTTTAAAGTGGATTCAATATTTGATTCTCAGGCAGATGTTCTTCTTATATGTGTTAAGAATGTAATCTGATTTATGTGTTGTCCTAATTAGGCGATGCCACGCATGTGATCCAGTTTGGAAAGTCAAGCAAACGGTCCCCAGACTCAACTCAGATTGGCCAATATGGAAACGGGCTGAAATCGTAAGCTCCTCAAGGCTTTTGTGATTGTGAAATAATATGGCTGGCACATATTTGTTTTTGGCACATTTATTTATTGAAACGTTTTTTGATTGTATTCCTTGACAGGGGATCCATGCGTATTGGGAAAGATTTCATCCTGTTTACAAAAAAGGGCAACAATCTAACCTGCCTTTTTCTGTCGAGGACTTTTCATGAAGAAGAGGGACTCGATGAGGTTGGTTGTTGCTTGACATTTAATTACTTGCAACCAAATCTATTCTGCCTGAAAATGTGTGGTTTATATTGATAATCTTGATGAATGATGGATCTATTATACATTTTATTTTCAACATTAAGGTAAATGATGTGACCCTATTGTGTTGTAAAATGTTCCCATCCTGTCATCTTCAGGTAATAGTGCCTCTCCCTTCCTGGGATTTAGTGACCAAAGAGCCACTGACGTCTGACCCAGAGAAGTATGCCACCGAGATTGAGCTGATTTTCAAATACTCTCCTTTTAAAAGCCAACAAGATTTGATGGAGCAGTTCAGCAAAATTGAAAGTAGCAGCGGTAAGCACATGCCTATGTGTGGCAACCTTCAACTTTACATGTCGCCTTCAAATGTGTCTTTTTCTTTGTACAGTGGTACCTCAACTTAAGTGTTTTGAGATAAAGCTGTCCTTTGACTAATTATTATACTTTAAAGTACCAGCATAATGAAAAAAGTTGCCTCTATGTTGAAGCTGTTATCATATATATATGATTTATTACACCAGAAGACTTACAAAGTTTGCGCGTAATTAGGTATGATCAAAATATGTCTGAGATCCCCTAGCCATTTTGAGAGATAATGAGCAGGCCAGTCACCTGCTCTGTGACGTAGAGGTGGAAACCACTGATCCCTTTACTATCAACAACATTGCTAATCAAGCAGACTTTGTGTGAGCCAACAACGATTACTTTGTGACAAATTATGATCCAGAACTGGGACGGCGTGGCGCAGTGGGAGAGTGGCCGTGCGCAACCCGAGCGTCCCTGGTTCAATTCCCACCTAGTACCAACCTCGTCACGTCCGTTGTGTCCTGAGCAAGACACTTCACCCTTGCTCCTGATGGGTGCTGGTTGGCGCTTTGCATGGCAGCTCCCTCCATCAGTGTGTGAATGGGTAAATGTGGAAGTAGTGTCAAAGCGCTTTGAGTACCTTGAAGGTAGAAAAGCGCTATACAAGTACAACCCATTTATTTATTTATAACTAGGGGTGCAACGGTACAGTAGATACCGCGGTATTTTGGTTTTAAAGTCCTCACAAAAATACTGTGTCGCCTGACAGTGTCAAACAAAAACTTGAAGTGTAGTTCTGAAAATAAACCGAATCCTTTGAGCAGCGCGGTGCGCCAAAGTGGGGGCATCAAATGCTGTAAGCAGGAAGTAGTGTGTTCGTGGTTGATGAGAGGAATTGTTTTTTGGGATATTTCCTGAAAAATATCACCCAAATCTATCCAAAACAATTTGGATTTATGTTGCTAACAAACGCTGGCGAAAATATAACCTTTTTGCCAGAGGTAAGAAAGTGAGTTCTGCAAAGCAATATTTTCGTCTCCAGTGTTTCCAAGGCGACAGACACAGAGCCAGCCTGTCACGTTGCACAGCACGGAGATAGTAACCTAAAAAAAAAATTAATTGGAGTAAATATGAGGAAACCGAATAACTACTTGATCAATCTTTAATCCATACATCTATTATTCTACCGGAAGGCAGTGTACACCTTGGACAAAAAGCCATCTCATAAACTGTCAGCCAGAAAATATATTTGAAGTCAGTAAAGGCAAATATCAGTTTGTGGGGTATTTACATTATTAAAAGTTAAAATATTTGACTTTTCTGACAATCAGCATTTTTCAGATTGATATAAACATGTTCACTATGAAGGATACTGCTTGTCAGAAAGTAAAAGTTGAAAGACACTGAAGTTAACAATATTATTTTACAATGGATGTTTACATTGTCACTTTAAAGACATGCAACAGTAAGTTTGCTTTATATATATTTGCTTAAAACAGTGGATGTCCCTGCACAATTCTTTGCACTTAAAAATTGATGTTGGTAGTAATACATATTATTAGAACGGTTTAACATTGATTTTATTCAGTTACAGTAAGTATGTTTATCCTAAACATTCCTGTGACTTAATTTTACCCAATATAACATTTTAAATTTGTATTTTTTTAGGACATATACCACAATAATATCATACCGAGGCCTTAATACCAAAATAATATTGTACCATGAGATTTGATACCGTTACATCCCTATCCAGAACCTTAGATTTTTTTCGCTAGAGTATAAGGAGGATGAACTACAAGTTTTAGAAGCTGTGCGCTAAACAGATCCATCTTTAGTAAAACACTATAGCATCATGTACTTGTAGCAGTATTGTTAAGGGCTAAACAAGAAATACCAACTAAATTGAATGTCATACATTAACAACTTCTCTATTTATGGCTAAATTCTCTTATCCAGATAAGAAGCATGATTTATAATCTAGAATAACTTTGACAAGCCAAGACGCGATGCATCAGCAGGACACCAACCGGCCCAAAGTACAGCAGCATTACTAGGTACTTCTCTGTGATCAATGCGCCGAAAAAAAATTATTTGTCTGTGTCAGTGCTTATAATAACAATATTGCGTTTATTTGGTTAATATTCAGGTCACAATATGTATATAGAAAGGTTTTTGGTTAGTTTTTTTAGATGGCTTCGTGGGCGGAATAAAGGGCCCCCGTTGACTCAATTGTTAGCTGACTTTTTAGTTGTTTATTTATTCATGATTTAGAATACATAAAAAAAGAAAAATGTGATCTTGTCGTACAAAGAGGTTGTGAATGATATTTTTTTTGGTGCTGGTGCAGATGAATTTCCACCGTGACGTCATCCGACCCTGAATCTACAGAGATTTATATTCTGAGCGGAATATTCAAAATGTCTGTCTGAAATTGTGACAATTTCTGATGTTTAGAGGATATATTAACATACTTTGCAGATTGGAAATACAATTGGATATGGTTTATTGGATACAATGAAACACAATTCAGCATCACGTATTTTTTTTTTTTCATTATACTGGTACTTTAAGAGACAAGCAAAAATTTGAGTTACAAGCACACTCGCCATTAGTTGGCGTAGTAAATGTCACAGTGAACATACATAAATTTGGCTAGTACAGCTGGTCTTACTATCTAACATTAGTTTATAATTAGAGATCGACCTAAATTTGTTTCTCCAACCATCCAAAGGAAGAAATTGAGTGTGAAACAGTGCTGAGAAGAAGCGGATGATATTCCTAGAGTACAAGGGGACCTGTGATGATTATAATTACATTTTAAACTCTTCTTTGTGGTCTAGATAGTATGTGTTGGTTTACAGTCACCTTTGTACTCCATTTTCTTTTGTCTGAAAGCTGATGGATTTTGGAGGCGTTCTCTGATTGCAAATGAAATGATGCCCCACCTTCTCTTAAAGATTCATAATTTATCTTCTAAAGATGTACACTTGGTAAAAAAACATATATGTCTCCAAATTGTTACCACAATTATTTTTTCCCATACGGTCGAAAATTAACTTAGTAAACTTTATATAAATTCTCTGGCAACAACATTAGGTACACTTGCACAAACTCTGATCGCTTCAGAGAGTGCTTTGAAAAGGCTGCTTTTAGAAGCATTCATGTAACATTTGTCACTGCATGTTGCAAGTCGGTGTTATGTTCATGCCACGATTAGATTAAAAAAATATTATCTTACAATGTTTTGTGTTTCCTCATGGCATGAAGCAGAGAGAGAGGAGTTCGGCCTGCTCTAGCTCAGAGCTTAATTTATGGTACATTCCATTTACTGTACCACTTAAGTTGAAAGTCAGAGGTGAGAATGATGTCACAGCAGAATCATGAGCCTTCCAGTTACGATGTCGGAAATCAATATGCACTTTTAATCTTTTATTTTATAGTCACAGAATTAAAAAAAGTTATTTTTTGTTGATCTAAAAAAATATATATTTTCTTTTTCTTTAATGTTTATACGAATACATTTAGGGGTTGGCCGATAAAATGGTGTAATTTTATTTCACGATAAACATTTAATAATATCAAAATAAAATGCGTTGAATTAATTGTTGGATATTTTGGTTGAAAGAAACCGGAAGTTAAGAAGCAAAATTAATTGCACGAACCAACAGGAAGTGATCACTCAGCAATGGAAGAGACATTCTAACTGTCAGTTGGGTAACAGTATCAACTATCATATCTTGTGTCGCTGTTGATTCTCTGCATGGAGTGAGAAGAGAAACTGTCGTATCTTTATATATCAAGATACGATATATCAATAACAATAACAAAAATGTGTTTTGTTGGTTTTAATGCAGACAGAGCGACAACATCCTCGCAGTTCCAAGGTCTCGGTGTAACTCGTATTTTCCCAAAGTACCTGTGGTGTTCAACAGTGGATATACACTACTGCCATCTTGTGTCTCAAAACTGCAAATACTGTCAAATCTACTATACAACTGAAGCTAAACAGAAGTGGAGGGGAGTGCTTAATGTTTTCTTCTTTCTATAGGGGTGCAACAGAAAATACTTGAGAATCATTGTACTACAGTAACATTTCTATATACGGTATAAATGTCCGACAATACATTGTATACAGATTATTTAGTGCCAACAAAACTAGTCTTAAGTGCTAAAGGACATTTCGGAAGTCTCTCTTATTATTTGCCATTTTGAAGCAAACGAAGGGGTAGTGAATACTCTGCCTTCCGCGTAGGAAACCCGACCCTCGAGGGACGTTATAGTTGAAATTGCCGACTAGCAACTTGGAAATTCCGACTTCCCAGTACAACTGAAACGCACCATTCATGTCCAAATAAGTGCTTCCACCTTGCAATGAAGTCACAACATAGCTGCCGGACCCCAAAATCCCACAATCAGAGGCATCCAAAACTACGTGCAGGATCACGCTATAATGCATTAATCTTATAATTTGACACTTTGGCATTGTTTAACACAAGTATCCAACATTTTATTAAATCAGAAAAGACTAAATTCATTGTAGGTATCAAAAACATGACTGACCGTGTAGTTCACTTGGTAAGACAATTTGAGCATGTTGTTGCAGGTCTGCACCATACTGAAGAGAATGAGTAGATAACACCAACCAAGGATATTAAAATTATATCTAGATGATGGACAATTATCTGTTAATTTATTGAAAAGCTGCTAATGGTGTGTTGGACAAAGAAGCAGCTGGATGGAGATACCGTAGAAGTCCACTCTCCAAGATAAATGCTGTATGTTACTACTTTATTTTATTTTTTTTAACTACAGTAGCTGTTAGCAGTACTTTCTAAAGTATTATTTTGATACAGTACTTGTCATTTAAGTGTTTTTTTTGTAAGGGCTAATTGTGCGTTTTTTTGTGGGCGCAAGCCCCAATTAAATTGATTTTAGCAGAAGAAATAATAAAAAAAGGAAATCTTCATAAAATTACAGTAAAGTACAGAGATTAAAAAAAATACTTCACAAGGAAAACACAAAAAATTAAAACAATACATAATGAACACATAAAATATTAAAACAATACATAATGTATGTTTTTTTAATATCCAAAAATACATTTCAATGGGAGACATTGATTTGAAAATACAAGTGTTTTTAGTTAAAAGTGCCATCACAGAACCAATTAAGCTCAAAAGTTGAGGTACTACTGTATATTTATCCTTCTGAGATGTTTGACCCATTGTGATCGCCTAATTCGTGGTACATGTGAAGGAACACTGGTGATCATCTATAATCTGAAGCTTATGGACAACAGAGAGCCAGAGTTGGATATAGAGACGGATCACCAGGACATACTGATGTCTGGAACACCTACAGAAGGAGTGTGAGTACAGAGCAATTATATTTTAATTCAAGTTGAACAAAATCTCACACTTTGAGCAAACAACAATTGCTGCGCCACCCACTCACTTACAGGAAACCAGAGAAGAGGTCGTTCAGAGCATACGCTGCCGTGTTGTACATCGACCCTCGCATGAGGATTTTTATACAGGGACATAAAGTCAGGACCAAAAGGTTGTCCTGCTGTCTTTATAAACCAAGGTAATGTCACAAGATGTGTATTATAACATTAACAATCCTGTGACAGCCGTTCATTGGCGTCCTTTCTCCTTTTGCAGAGTTTATAAGTACTCATCAACTCGTTTTAAAACACGTGCCGAGCAAGAAGTCAAGAAAGCAGATCATCTCGCTAAACTTGGTAAATGAGTGGTACACATCCACCTTTATCATCCCTTATTAGTCTTTTTAACATTCATACATTAAATTGGTCATTCTTCCAACAATTCAAGCGGAGGACAAAGCCAGAGAATCTGAGAGCAAGCGTTTGGCAACGGAGGCTAGACTTGGAGAGGATGTGTCAAAAGACTCTCGGGTAAACGCCTGATCTCTTTAAGGTACATTTTAACTGCTCATGGTTATTGAGAGCTAGCGTTTCCCTCCCCGTTCCTTGTCTTTCAGACTATCCTGAGGAAAGTTCAAGATTCGGCCATGATGCTCAGACGGGATGCTGACATGAAGAAAATAATTCTAGAGGCCAAACAAAAGTATGATAGAAACTATATACACAGTAGATCTTACTTACGGGTGGAACAAAAAAAATTGAATACAGTGCAAAAGTTCATTAATGTTAGCAGTTCAACTTCAAATGTGAAACTAAAATGTCATATACATTTCTTACATGCAAAGTGAGATATGTCAATACTTAATTTGTTACAATTTTGATGATCATAACTTTTCAATTCAAGGTTTTCACAGGCTGTAAGCCATAATAATTAAACTTATCTAAAAATAAGACTTGAAATACTTTTTGTCTATTATGAGCTGATGTCACATAATAGTTTCACTTTGCAAATCTAATTGCTTGAATTAACTAACTTTTGCACAATATTCAAAATGTTAGCGCTTCACTTACACTACTGTTTTTTTATGTAAAAAATTAATCCCAACAGCATGCCTCTGCTTCAGTCAGTATATTCATTGTCTTGCAATATAAAGTTGATAAAAAAAATAGAATAACAACACAGGCTTAGTCACTTATTTTTTTCTTTCAGAGCGTTAAAAGAGCCCAAAGAGTTGAACTTTATTTTTGGAGTGAACATTGAACAGAGGGACCTGGATGGGATGTTTGTGTATAACTGCTCTCGTCTTATCAAAATGTACGAGAAGACTGGCCCTCAGCTGGAGGGAGGCATGTGAGTAGTGCGCACCTTTGACTAAATTATTGTGCTTAAGAGGTTTTACAATGTCTGTGCTTCACACAGGGCCTGTGGAGGTGTTGTCGGCGTAGTAGATGTCCCATATTTAGTTCTTGAGCCTACTCACAATAAGCAAGACTTTGCTGATGCTAAAGAGTATCGCCATTTACTTAAGTCAATGGGGGAACATCTGGCTCAGTACTGGAAGGACACTAACATAGGTGAGGAGCATTTGCCTGTCAGAGTCAAAATATATATTCATTTACTGTTGACCAAAAATGTTGTTAGAACTGCAATCTTGCTCATTTCTTACCCGACTCCTTTACAAAGTTCAAGACGATTGGTCAGGTCTTTCCGTAAAAGCTGCCACGGAATTGCCCTGAATTAGATACAGTAAAATCCTCAGTGAACAATTTTAATTTAATGCTGGCTAGGGCTGCGCTATACAGACGATTCACAATATATATGCTATAAATTGGGCTGACGATTCAGCTTTTAACAGGACCATTATATCTAGATAATGCATGTTGACACATTCTAGCTGTGTGCTGCAACTTTAACAGCGTCAAGCAAATGACCGCATCCTCACTGCAGTGTAGCATTCTCGCTAGTGACTAATGTCCCTCCGCAGTGGAAAGCCACCACTAAATCAACAATATTTGCCTCCATAGCAGCAAATAAATTAAGTTTCATAAAAGTAATTATTAATTCCTTTGGGAAAGTTCCTTCGGGGAAATTCTAGTTCTAGCTGCAGGTAGCACCATAAATACAGATAACAATAAATAAAAAATTAAGTAACAAGTTATGTAAAATAACAGATAAAATAGAGTAAAAATTATGTACATTTTGTACAAGCTTTTCATTAAATAAAGTGACAAGTTATATAAAGAGACTATTAGATATTATTATAATAATATACTATTGTTACTGGAGGACAAAGAATAGCTAAACATGCTACACTACACAGGTAGTTAGCTGCTATCTGTGAGGGTCCTGTGATGAGTGGGTGACTTGTCCAGGGTGTTCTCCACCTTCCGCCCGAATGCAGCTGAGATAGGCTGCAGCACCACCCACGACGCCAAAAGTGACAAGCGGTAGAAAACGGATGGATGGATAACTTATGAGCAAGAGCTCTTGAATGTTAACAAATTGATACTATAGTGGTTGGATCAATATTTATTATCAAAAAGGTTTTCGTTATTGTTTACAATATCAGAAAATACATCTCTGTACACAGGAGGGCTTTAAGGGCAAAAACGAAAGGATTTAAATCAGACCCTTTTATAGGAATTAATGTTGAATATATAACTGAAATTGTTACACCGCCATCCCATATTTTTTAAATCATAATTGTAATAACAATTCATTCACTAGTCTTAATAATTTAAAGTGTCGGTGTCAATACTACCCTTGTAATTACTTGGTATTGTATCAATACCCAAATTTGTATTATCTCCCATAACTAATGTAAAGTATAAAAAAACAGAAGGAAAATACTTTTTTTGCATTTTAACAGAAGTGTAGATAGAACCATACTACGACAGAAAGTACCCAAATATTACCAGTAAATAAACAAATATATTTTAATCATTTTGAAAAAATAATACAACATCAAATTAAGCAATGTTACAGCATACGTCATCAGCCAAATTAGGAGCCTTCGTAACCAGTTTTGCAATGATTTTATTATCATTTATCTGCCAAATTACATAAGATATATATTCTTACCGAAAAAGGTTGCAATATATATCGCGATATGGCGTTAGGGCCATATCACCCATCCCTAATGCTGTCTACTTCATTAAGTTCTTAAAAGTCGGAAGGGCAGTGATAAAGAAATTTAGGTTGTAAGGAGCAAGATTGTTATGCATTACAAATTTTCTAGGTAAGTTCTGTTGCATTGTTCCATGCTGAGATTAAATATCCTATACAAAATGCTGAATAAAAATATATGTATGCTTAATGCAGCTCAGAAAGGCATAGTGAAATTCTGGGACGAGTTTGGATACTTGTCAGCCAGCTGGTCCGCACCTCCGTCATCAGAGACAAGATACAAAAGACGCCGAGCCATGGAGATCCCACTTACTATTCAATGTGGTTAGTCCCCGATGCACTTATGCACTCAGCACATTTTTCTTGTCTACAACGTTGCGTTAATACTTCTTTTGTGGATTGTGTTTTTAGATAAGTGTTTAAAATGGAGAACGCTGCCATTCCAGATGGATGCTGTGGACAAACGCTACCCAGACAGTTGGGTGTGTCTTATGAACCCTGACGGCACACAGGATAGGTACACGCATGCGCGCACACACACACACACACACACTCACAGAACATTTATACACTCGCCAACCACAAAATTTACACTTATAGAGCCTAAAGATGATCCAATATTAGAGCAGTACCATGAATTCTGCATTTTTGAATATGAATGTTGACAATAACACAATTTCTGATTGACAAGTGTCATAAGTTGGATTGATTTCCTAGTCACTAAAATTACATATTGGCATTTTGTGGAAATTGGTTTTGTTCGTGTGTTTGTTTCACTAGAAATGAACTTATACACAGCTATTTTGCTTGATCTCATTAGATTTTGCAGTGTACCTAATGAAATGTTTATCATCATGTCCGTTCTGCAAGGTGACTTTTACTTTGTGTTTTTCTGGCACTGCATTGTAGATGTGACGCTTTAGAAAAGAAACCCAATTTGCCCTGTGGTGTCCTAAAGAAAGAAAGGCAGACATCTGAAGAAAAACAGAAAGACCTGTCAGATAAAATCAAACAGCAGCAGGAGAAGCTCGAAGCCTTGCAGGTAGCTTATTCCTTTCTCGGAGCCTCATATCCTTTGCTTGTTTGCACCGAGATTGACATATTTGTATCTCCAACAGAAAACAACCACTATCAAATCCGCAGCAGATATAAAGAAACTTCCACTGAATGTTAGCATGAAACCAGCAACAGAGAGCTCTTCACAGGTATACAGACAGACCCTAATTAAGCTGTTTTTCAAGTTCCTCTCACGAGGCATAACATTTTATCAAAGGGGAACTGCACTTTTTGAGGGAACTTTGCGTACTATTCACAATCCTTATGTAAGAGAAGAACACTATGTTTTCTTTTTTATGCATTCTAAATTATGAATAAGTGATGTCAAAAGTTTGCTCACTGTAAAGCGTATGGGAGTCACTCTATTCAGTATGTTTGTGTATGTATATATATATATGTATGTTTGTGTATATATGTATGTGTGTGTATATATATATATATATATATATACATATATATATATATATATATATAATATACACACATATATATACATACATATATACTGGTATATGTATGTGTGTATATGTATAGATATATGTGTGTGTGTGTATATGTATATATGTATATAAATATATATATATATATGTATATGTGTATGTGTGTATATATATATGTGTATATATATATATATGTGTGTGTGTGTAAATATGTACATGTGTATATATATGTGTGTGTGTGTCTGTGTATATATGTGTACGTGTATATAAATATATACACATACATACACACACACATATATATGTATGTATATATATGTATGTATGTTTATATATGTATATACATGTAATTATATATGTTTGTATTTATGTATATATATATGTGTGTGTGTATGTGTACACATATATATATGTGTGTGTGTGTGTGCGCGTGTGTTTGTGTGTGTGTGTGTGTGTGTGTGTGTATTTATATATATATGTATGTGTGTGTGTGTGTGTGTGTGTATATATATGCTTGTGTGTATATTAGGGCTGGGTGGTATATCGATACATACGATATATCGCAGGTTTGTCTCTGTGCGATATAGAAAATGACTATATCGTAATATTCGATTATATGTTCTCACACCGTTGCTTTAAGCTGCGTGCATTACATTACTGGCGTGTCTCACTTCTTCTCGTCTGTCCTTCTCACAGAGACGTTAAACAAGCCCGCCTTCTTACATACGTCACATACTGTCGCGCATGTAGCGTCACACGCGCTTGCCGGGAGCTAACGTTAGCATGGCTAACGTTAGCATGGCTAACGTTAGCATAGCAGGTCGAGTTGCTTTTAGCTGCATGCATCACACAACAGGCGTTTTTCAGTCATCCTTGTCTCTCATTCTGACAGATTCGGAAAACAAGCCTGCCTTCTTACATACGTCACTAACTCTCGCGAGTCTAACGTCATAGCTCTCGCCGATCAGAGAGAGAGAGAGATGGTGCGAAACTTATCACAAATGGAGGAAGAACAATAAATTCCCAACATAAAGAGCAGGGGGTCCATCATCAGGCGGTGGTTTGGCTCCAAGTGGGAAAATATTCAGCAGACAACAGCAATATGCTGTTCAATGTATATACTCTGATGATTAACCTTTGTGATGACTGTATTATGCTGATAGTATATATTTGTACCATGAATTGATTAACGTGGACCCCGACTTAAACAAGTTGAAAAACGTATTCGGGTGTTACCATTTAGTGGTCAATTGTACGGAATATGTATTGTACTGTGCAATCTACTAATAAAAGTATCAATCAATCATTTCAAAGTATGCAGCAAAAGTGTTACTAAAAAAGGTAGCAACACTATTAATTTGTTCTTTCATTTAAAAAGTCACCCGTGAGAGAATGAAGAGTATTTAATGAATACAGTTTTGGTCAATTGACTTAGTTGTGATTTCCCTCTCTGCATGAAAGTTTAAAAGTAGCATATATTAATGCAGTATGAAGAAGAATGTTTTAATTGTATGCATCAAGTGTTCATTCAAGGCCAAGGCAAAATATCGTAATGTATATCGCAATATGGCATAAAAATATCACGATAGTCATAAAAGCCAATATCGCCCAGCCCTACTGTATATGTATGGGTGTATGTGTGTATATATATGTATGTGTATATATTTATGTATGTGTATATATATATGTATATGTATGTTTATATATGTATATGTATGTAATTATATATGTTTGTATTTATGTATATATACATGTGTGTGTACACATATATATATATATATATATATATATATATATATATATATGTATATGTAAATGTATGTATATGTATTTACATGTGTGTGTGTGTGTGTATATATATGTATGTATGTATGTATGTATGTATGTATGTATATGTATGTATATATATGTATGTATGTATGTATATATGTATGTATATATGTATGTATGTATATATGTATGTATATATATATATGTATGTGTGTATATATATATATGTATGTATATATATATATGTATGTATGTATATATATGTATGTGTGTGTGTATATATACATATATATATACACACACACACACACAGATGTGGTCAAAAGTTTACATACACTTGTAAAGAATATAATGTCATGGCTGTCTTAAGTTTCCAATAATTTCTACAACTTATTTTTTTGTGATAGATTGATTGGAGCACATACTTGTTTGTCACAAAAAACATTCATGAACTTTGGTTCTTTTATGAATTTATTATGTGTCTACTAAAAATGTGACCAAATCTTCTGGGTCAAAAGTATACATACAGCAATCTTAATATTTGGTTACATGTCCCTTGGAAAGTTTCATTGCAATGTGGCGCTTTTGGTAGCCATCCACAAGCTTCAGGTTTAATTTTTGACCACTCCTCTTGACACAATTGGTTTTCTGACATGGACTTGTTTCTTCAGCATTGTCCACATCTTCTCAATGGGGTTTAAGTCAGGACTTTGGGATGGCTATTCTAAAACCTTAATTCTAGCCTGATTTAGCCATTCCTTTACCACTTTTGTGTAAAGTAATGTGTTTGGGGTCATTGTCCTGTTGGAACACCCAAGACCGTGATGATTTTAGGTTGTTCTGAAGAATTTGGAGGTGCCCCTCCTTTTTCATTGTCCCATTTTCTCTCTGTAAAGCACCAGTCCCATTGGCAGAAAAACCAAGAGAATAATACTACCACCACCATGCTTGATGGTAGAAATTGTGTTCCTGGGATTAAAGGCCTCACCTTTTCTCCTCCAAACATATTGCAGGGTATTGTGGCCAAACAGCTCAATTGTGTTTCATCTGACCACAGAACTTTCCTCCAGAAGGTCTATTCTTTGTCCATGTGATCAGCAGCAAACCTTAGACGAGCCTTAAGGTGTCGCTTCCGGAGCTAGGGCTTCCTTCTTGCATGGTAGCCTCAGTCCATGGCGATGCAAAACACGCTTGACAGTGGACAATGACACCTGTGTTCCAGCAGCTTCCAATTCATTGCAGACCTGCTTTTTGGTGGTTCTTGGTTGACTCTTGATCATCCTGACTAATTGTCTCTCAGCAGCAGGTGATAGCTTGCGTGGCAGTGACAAAACTGTGCAATGAACTTTATACTCACGAACAATTGTCTGCACATTTGCTCTTGGGACCTTAAGCTGCTTTGAAATGACTCCAAATGACTTTCATGACTTGTTCAATTCTATGATTTGTTTTTTCGGATCTGTGCTAAGTTCATTATTACTCACTGTAGATTTCATGAGAGTCAACAAACATAATAAAATATCACTTACTGTACAAGGTCTGCTGTCGTTGGGATGCCGATTAATAGAATCTTGTTATAGTCCAGTTGTATCGGAAGAATGACTAATTCCTCGCAAAGAAAAAGGGGGTGGAGAACCAAGTGTCTTTTCGTTTCGTTCTCCTCATTTATGGGTTCTAATTGGCTGTCGAAGTGTTCCAACATGTTGGAATACCTCCTCACCCTTCTACTATTCAGGTGAGAATTATTATTTATGATCTACAATCAATTTCCACAAGCAAGAAGCAGCTTACCACTAGATGTCAATATAGGCACACAAGTTTGTGACCAAAGCACCGCTAAAATGAAGTACTATCTAATCTAAAAATAGTTTGTTTGAGTTAGTGCTTATAATAACAATATTACTAACACTTGGTTAATATTCAAGTCACAAAATGTAAATCGAGTATTGTTGGCATTTTTTGGATGGTTAAAAATTGGGTTTTGTGGGCAGATTAAAAAAGGACTTTCTATCACCGCCGTTGTAAGTGGACATTTATTTGCGAGTTATAATACATTTTTTTTAAATTCATCCGTCATCATGTCTTTAAATAATGATTGTGAAAAGTGCAGTTCCCCTTAAACCCTTGTGTAAACTTAAAGTTGACTATACATACAGTACTTTATCTCAGAATCCAAAGGGTCCTGCTAATATGTAAGTCAGCAATACGTTAAGTTTGGTTTTGTTTCGTTTTTTTTAAAATTTTCAACCCTTGAATTATTTTAGATTTTTTTCTTTTGTTTTATGGCCTGTATAGTAGAAAGATGCAAAATATGCAATACTTCTAAAAATACATTGCAGAGTGGAATATTTGAGGTTGGGCAATAACAGCATTGAGTAGGTCAATTCATGACAACATTCATTTTGATACAGTAGACAAAATATATTCTTTTTACAGTGCATACTGAGCTACAATGACACTATTTGGTGGTAAAGGGGCACAGTTATACCAAAACTATATTTATTTGTTTAATATGCAAGAATGAGACTCATTTGGTTTTCACAGAAACCGTCGAGTAATTTACCAGTATTACGGTCTGCTCAATAATCGCCGTTATATAACGGTGGTCAATGGGTCCGAAAGTGGTTTTAAGTGCAAATGTGTTTACTTTATATCTACATCCAATTGTAACAACGTTGTAATCAAAAACACAATGCAATTTTTAAAAGAAACTTGTAGAAAAAAAACTCCCTGGGAAAATGTCAGTCATACAATAAAATAACATAAACACATCTAATGCCTGTTTTGGGCCCTTGGGTTGCACAAGGGTTAATATTTGAAACGTGTACTGGTATGAATTAATAATGGTGTATCCATCCATCCAATTTCTACCGCTTGTCCTCTTCTTGGGATACATTGTGGGTGTTCATAACCATGTATTTTTAGTTATTTGGTTGTGGTTTGCCCCTATTGTAACTTAAGGCAAGTCGATCTTCAGTGAGGGCTGTAACACGCCCCCGATCTCCGCCTCTGCCAGCTCACCTCAAGACAGCACAGAATACTCCACCACCTCGCGCCCCTTCTCAGCGACCCACGCGGACGCCTGCTCCTCCCCCTGCGCCACCTAAGGTTGCTTTACCCAAGTCCAAAGCGGCTGCAAAGTCCCCTGCAGCAAAGCCCACTGCCAAATTGCCTGCCAAAACACCCCCACCTAGCCGCAGTTCGCGGGTAAGATACACATCATGGCTGCATCGTATCACTAGAAATGTACCCTAACATCTGTTTCCTATTTAGTCTCTTGCTAAACCATCGGTAAAATCACCAGCAGCTGGACAACGCAAGAAAGTAATTGAGCAGGACGACAGTGAGGAGGAAGATGAGGAGGAGGAAGAAGAGGAGAATGAAGACGAAACGGAGGAGAGTGAAGAGGATGAACCCCAGACAAAGAGATCAAAGATGGCGGCTGCAGCTGATAACAGGGGGAAAGTGGTGGAGAAAGCCCCAATTGCCAAACGTGGCAAGATAGAAGAGGTAAAAGTTTAAGATGTTGACATTTATCTGCATTAATTATTCCACACTTTTTGAATGAGGCCGTGTGCTGCTTGTTGCTTAAACTCCCTCAGCATCCCCGCATTATTGATTCCCATGGAGAGAGTTTGTAAAGAGAGCACTTTTGGACTTGTTTATTTACTGGTTAAGTCTCAATCGCAGCCCCTCTGTTGTTGGCCACACAGGTTAACAAACAGTCCCAGTCTGGAAAGAAAGCGATTGCTGCTCCTTCGCGGCAGGCCCCTGTTGTTGAACCCGAGGTAGCACTACCCCTCCCTCAATGTGCTTTCTTCCTCTCCAGATGACTTGCATCACTCTTTCCAAGTTCTAACGATCAAGAGAACCTAACATGGAGCGTTTTCTCAGTACTTTCATTCTTACCATATTTTTCGGACAATAGGGTGAACCTGATTATTAGGCGCACTGTCGATAAGCGGATCTATTCAGGTCTGATTTAAAAAAAATAAAATAAAAAAAAAGGCAAATTTTTTTCTAAATTTAAAACACTTCCTTTTTGTCTACATAACATTTAGACATGTAACATTGGTCAAAATGTTGCATGGATTATGTTTTACAGACCATCTTCAAGTCACTTTCTGACCTTCGCTTTTGTGGCCGGTCTCATTTACGTGGCTCCTCTTCGACAGCGTCTTCTCTCCGTCCTCTTCGTTGTACCTGTGTAGCATGCAAGGATGGGAGTCGGAGAAGTGTCAAAAGATTGAGCTAACCGTTTAAATGACTTTCAGACTTCACTTAAATCAATAACGGAGCAACATCTTCTCATCAAGTTCTGTTGGTGAATTATGTAAACCCACGACACCAGTAGTTTTTAGCAGTTCCCTAGCGAGATATAAGTTAGAACTTTTTGCTACTTTATATTAGAGATGGCAACAGCGGAGGATGAATGCCCAATAACAAGAAGATAGAGAAAAAGAAGAAGCTTATCGACTAAATATTGCCACATGAAAGGACTTTTTTAAAATATTGTAACGTGCATGGACGGGAGTCAGAAGACTGTCATGAGATGGAGCTAATGGTTTTAATGACATTCAGACATTTTCTAATCAGGAATCCAGCAGTATCTATACATCTGTTGGCTAATTATGTAAATAATACCAACTACAACATAACAAACATAAGATCCAAACAAAATTTGTCAACTGCTTGCCTCATCCGCAGGTCCTCGCTGTTCCTCTTGCCAACACGCCGCACTGAGTTTCAGGACAGGGATGGCGAAACAAGCTTGCTAGTTAGCATGAGCTACATGTAACTAGCTTACTTCGTTCACTGTCCGAGCTACGACACTAATGGACATTAATCTGCTTTGCTGCTAAAGTTATTTGGATGATTACAATTGGAACGCTGTTAATTACAAACCAGTTTTTGTTTGTAATGCATTTATTAGTAGCCAGCAAGAAGGTATATTTTTGATATGACTAGTAAACAGAGGTCACAACGCTGGAAGTATATTACCCGAGGGGGCATGGCTACAGGATAGAGTTGCCAAAAGGTAAACATTTTCAGAGTTCAGTGCGTCTTATTTATTTATGTTATTCAAAAAATATTTACCGTATTTTCCGGACTCAAAGACGTACTGAAACTCCTTTTTTTTTCTCAAAACTCGACAGTGCGCCTTATAGCCTGGTGCGCCTAATGTACGGAATAATTCTGGTTTTGCTTACCGACCTCAAAGCAATTTTATTTGGTGCGTGGTGTAATGGTAAGTGTGTCTAGTAGACGGAAGTCAAACATAAGAGATACGTGTAGACTGCACAATGATGTCAATATGACTCAAGTAAACAACACCAACATTTTATATGTTCCATTGAGAATTTAGAACATTACACACGGCACTCAAAAATCTACCGAAATGTTTTAGTACATATTTGGTAAGCTATGAAGCCGCACCGCTTGATGTGCTTTAACGTACGAGTGTTATTATGGTGTGTGTATCAGGTAAGACATACCTGTCGTTTTGTTTCGCAATATTATGCAAAAGCAACGTTTTTTACTTTATGGTATCTGCTGATCTGTTGTTGTGATCTGCATAAATCCTGAAAAATTGCGCAAATCCGCCTTTGTAGTCCATGGCGACAACCATAGTCGATAAGCTTCTTTTTTTTTTCTATTTTCTTGTTATGGGACATTCATCCTCCGCTGTCGCCATTTCTAATGTAAAGTAGTGTAAAGTTCTTACTTATATCTGTCAGTAAACTCGGCATGAAAGCGCTAAAACATACCAATGTATTGAGTTTACATTATTCACCCAAGGAACTGTAGTTATTAGAGAGTTCCGATCAGATGGTTTTTCACGGGACACAGTGTTTTTTCCGAATGAGGAGATGATCCTCCGTTATTGATTAAAGTAAAGTCTGAATGTCATTAAAACAGTTAGCTCCATCTTTTGACACTTCTTCCACCCCCGTCCATGCACACTACACCGGTATGACAGAGAGAAAACGCTGCCGAAGGTGAGCCGAAGTCCGCCCACAAAACAACACATCCGGAAGCGACTGTCAGACAGCGGCTTGAAGATGATCTCTAAAACACAATTCATGCAACATTTTGACCAAAGAACCACCGGTACGTTTTATGTAGACCACAAAGAAGTGTTTTAAATTTTTTTAAGAAAAAAAAAAAGACTCCTTTAATGCTCCCTATAATCCGGTCCGCCTTATATATGAAAAAAGATTAAAAATAGACACCTCATCGGCTCTGCGCTTTATAATCCGGTGTGCCCTAGGTTCCTAGGTGAATATCGTTACATCTCTTCTACCTCACTCGCTTCCACTAACAGAGCTCACTTTACTTACTGTCTGTCAGTGTCTTATTGTGGTGTTGGTAATAACATGTTTATCTGTGCAGGTAAACGAGAAGACACAGCAGCAGGAGCCAGAGAGCGCCATTAAGAATGTTCAGAAAGGTACCAGCTGACCTGAACCGTCCTTTGGTGCAAAGGCCTGGGTCAAAAAGAATTGTCCTTTTTTACATTTTATTTTTTCTTATTTAAGATAAGGGGCTGCTAGTTGAAGTCCGTGTCAACAAGCAGTGGTTTACCGGAAAAGTCATGGCTGTGGAGACCAACAAACAGCGCATTCGCTGGAAAATCAAGTTTGACTATGTCCCTCGAGCCACCCCTAAAGATAGATGGTGAGAAAGTTTTTGTCCATTTTCCGTATTTACTGGATGGTATTAGTATTCCAGAAAACTAATTGTATGTGCATTTATGAAGGGTGTTTAAGGGCAGTGAGGAGGTCCGACTGATGCGTCCGGCATCCCCCATCTCTCAGACGCCTGACACCCAGCAGGGTGAGAAAGCATCTGCAGCCATGGAGCCGGATACCACACAACCTGGAACCAGTCGAGAGGTGACTGAGAGCCTGGTCACTATGTTGAGGTGAGAGGATGAAAGACAAGTTTCCTCCCAATGTTTCATATTGCTGTTATTCCTAAACTTTAAATGTGCTCACACTTGGACCTAATCTTTGATAACCAGCGTGTTATTCTTCTTTCAGGACGATGTTGCGCTACTTCTTCCCTCCTGCTTTTCGGATTCCAAAGGATGATGTTAACGGCATGACTGCAGAGGATTTGGTAGCCTTTCCTCTGGTGAGAGACATATACATACTTAATATACAGAAGGGATGTAACAATATGAAAATGTCATATGGTTATTATCACAGTTTTAGAAGTGCTTAAAAATTTACAAGACACAAACTAAAATGAAAAAAAAAAAAATAGACACAAAATATACTTTCTTGTCAGAATAAAAAATATATATTGTCCAATTTCTTATAACATTTTTATTTGAGTATTTAAATATGTATTTATTCATCTGTTTTCATTTGCAAAGGTTTTAGTGTTTTGTCATGATAGTCAAAACATTTCTTGCACGCCCGGTTTATGTGACAACACATGGGTTCACTTCCTGATGTAGATACTTCCATGTCATATTCGTTCGATTATAGATATATTACTCTGTTCTAAGAGAGCACAGCCTGTACAGAATATCCAAAGTGCACAATTGGATATTATAGTTGCTCAGGCAGTAATGTGTTCATATAAATTTAGATTGGGGCACGTTGTTCGCATTAGCTTGCTTCTCCATTAAATGAGCATTATTACCTGTCTGTGAGTTAACCAAAGTACGGTTAACCACGATTTTGCGATAATTTTAATTTAAAACTAATAATAACCGTCGGGAGTATTACTGTAGTTTATCAATTATACCCTTTATCAATACATCCCTTATATACACATTAGTTAGAGAACCCTAATACAGGCTTTCTTGTTATTTGATTTGCCAAAATTGTTTAATATTTTATTTCCGATACCGATATCAACTGATATTTTGCAGCACATGTTGTGTAATGAATGAAAATGTAATATATTATTTTACTGTTGCTATGGACACACTTCACAAAAAACATACTTTGTGCAAAAGAAGACAAATACTGTAATGTAAGGTATCAAGTGCCATCATTTTAAAATTTTTCTTTCAAATTGTCATTTCAAAAATGTTGCCTAATAGTCAACTAAAATAACATGCTCTCCTACATCAAAAAATAAACAAATTAAATAGGGCAATGCAACTGTTCTTTGGAAAGCTTCATACTTCTATAACATTCATGTGAGAACAAGTGAAGTGCAAAGTATGAATCTGGAGGACACTTCAGTAGAGTATACAACCAAATGAATTTTTTACCATATCTCCCATGCTTAATGTACAGTAATAGACTCTCACACAGTTTGTAAACACAGCCACTAACCTGTGAAAATACTGCAACTTTTTCAATGATGATGCATTTTAGTACAGTACTTTATTTCAAGGTCATTAAACCATTTTAATGCTTGGAAATGCTTAATTCAGACAAAAAATATGTAAAATATGCTTACATATGAACATTAATTTACTAATAATAAGCTCTTGTCAAACACAAAACAGCATGTAACTGTGATATGATTTTTTTTTTTTTTAAATATATACATTTTGTAAAACTGATAAATTTGACTGTATTGCTGGTTGCTAATTATTTTCATGTAGTGTGATTTTAGATTGGCTGTATTGAATAAACATTTCTTGAAACACTTGTTATTTTCCTGCACTAATACATACGTTGGATTCTCTTGTCTACTTTAGAAAGAGTACTTCCACCAGTATGAAACAGGTCTGCAGTCATTGTGCAACTCGTATCAGAGCAGAGCGGACGCGAAGGCAAAAGCTGTGGAAGAGAAAAGCAACAGCGCGGAGACAAAACTCAAGGAGGCAGATGAGAAACTACAGAAACTGCGAACCAACATTGTAGCTCTCCTGCAGAAAGTCCAAGAGGTGACTGATTTGTCTTAAAAATACCCCCCAAACAATCAACAAAGTGATCTACATGAAATAATAATTGCTTTTCCCCCACTCAGGATATCGACATCAACACAGATGATGAACTTGATGCGTACATCGAGGACCTTCTTACCAAAGGCGATTGAGGCGAAGCCTACATTGAAAGAACGTCCACACAAAGACATTTTTTTTATTGCAGCCATGACACTAACAGCTGCCCAGGCACTCCTTGTTAAGCGTCCTGTCAATAGTCTTGGTTATTTTCATTGTTAAACATTATTCCTGTTAAACTGTTTTTTTTTTCCAAATTTTATTTAGCTGTAAGCATGCACACTCTGCAACAGTGTTTTGTTTATTTTGGTTTTTGATTTTATCATTGTTAGCAACACTCTGGCCTGTGAATTTTGTTTTAGCTTTTTAATAAACCTGCTTCTATTGTATATGGTAATCGGTTTCAGACACTATTTTACTTTAACTTTTGTAGGTTTACTATGGTTTAGGGTGTCCATCTAGTTGACACAAAACTACAGCAAGCATTTGAAGAGTTTGGGTTGATGGCCCCCAATATCTGTACTGCTGTCTTTCTGTCATGGCTAACTACTATTTTTATACACTTCAGTGTTGCATATAATATGCCTCATCCTGGTCAGCCTGACAAGCTAACTGAGTATATATATGACACTAAGAAGTTCCTACTGGGTTTTATCAGTACAAATGTCCAGTAATTCCTGTGCTGTGCTTCTTTCTAAAAGAAAATATCTGTTTAATGCATAAGTAAGGATGTTACTATTCATTAACTGTTACAGTGTTTTATTAAACATTGCATGCTTCAGCCATGTTTAAGAATCAGAAGAAAGGATTCTGTATTTTTGACAAATCTTGAATTAAAAACGGGTTTACCCTCAATGTGTATTTTTATGCAAAAATCAACACAGCTAAAATTCTAATACAATTTTTACAGCACATCTTGAAAAACTGGATTCATAAATCTAATTCATCTGTCACCTAGTTTGTTTTAAGAGCCGTTGTATCTTATTTCCGCCATATGGCGGAAGTAGTTTTATTTTGAAAGTAGAGGTTCGGCGAACGTAAACAAACTGCACTGTCTAAAAGGTATGTAGGCCTTTTACAGCACTGTACTGCACTTTTTACGTGACTGACAATTGTTGAGCGTAAGTTGATTACATGTATAGCATAGTAGTGCTTTACAAATAAACCTCTTTATTGCTAACTGATAGCCAAGTGTTCCTGAAATTATGCTAACTATACAAAGAAGAAGCTATACGTATAGTTGTAATACGAACATTGTAATAATAAGCGCTCTTATATGTAACTATATCACTTTTCCGCCGAGCTGTTCCCATTTACAGTTGCTGCACAGAGAATGACAGCAAACGAACTCTGACCCAATTCAGAGATCAACCGAGGTTCTGAAGTGTGAAAGTAGCCCCATATTTTTACCCTGTAAGATTGAAATTAGTTCTTTTAAAATAGTTTCTTACCCTTTTTTAAATTTAATTAATTATTTATCAGTATAATAAACAACTTATCCTTCATATTTTAATTTAACCACCATTATTGTTCCTTTCCTGATTGGCAGGGGAAAACACATGATTCTACTGCCTTACAGAAATGAATCCATCCATCCATTTATCCATCCATACATTTGTTACCGCTTGTCCGTCTCGGGGTCACGAGGGTGCTGGAGCCTATCCCGACATCCATTTCTACAAGGCCGGCGCTACACGAGCGATAGGAGGGCACTAGCCCTGTCAGGAATCTGTTTAGCTCCAATTACCAACATGTTTCAAAAAAGCTGGCAACAGTGGCAGAAAAGACTGAGAAAATTGAGGAATTTTCATCAAACACTTCTTTGGAAAATCCTACAGGTGAATAGGCTATTTGGGAACAGGTGGGTTCCATGATTGCGGCTAAAAGCAGCTTCCATTAAATGCTCAGTCGTTCACAAACAACGATGGGGTGAGTGTCACCACTTTGTGAACGAATGCATGAGCAAATTGTAGAACAGTTTAAGAACAACATTTCTCAACGAGGTATTGCAAGGAATTTAGGGATTTCACCATCTACGGTCCACAATATCATCAAAGGTTTCAGAGAATCTGAAGAAATCACTGCACGTAAGTGATGATCCCTTCAGTGGTACTGCATCAAAAAGCGACTTCAGTGAGTAAAGGATATCACAACATGGGCTCAGGAACACTTCAGAAAACCACTGTCAGTTAGTTGCTACATCTTTAACATAAGTGCAAGTTAAAACTCTGCTGTGCAAAGCGAAAGCCATTTATCAACAACACCCAGAAACGCTGTCAAATTGGAAAAGTGTCTGACAAGTCCACATTTCTAATTGTTTTTGGAAACTGTGGACGATGTGTCCTCCGGAAAAAAGAGGAAAAGAACCATCGGGATTTTTTTTTACGCAAAAGTCAGCATGTGTGATGGTATGGGGTGTATTAGTGACCAAGGCATGGGTAACTTACACATGTGTGAAGGCACCGTTAATGCTGAAAGGTACATACAGTTTTTGGAAAAACATATGTTGCCATCCAAGCAACATTATCATTGTCTTATTTCAGAAAGACAATGCCAAGCCATGTGTTACAACAGCGTGGCTTCATAGTAAAAGAGTGCGTGTAACAGACTGGCCTGCCTATAGTCCAGACCTGTCTCCCACTGAAAATGCGCAATATGAAGCCACAACAGAGACCTCGGAATGTTGAACAATTTAGGCTGTACATCAAGCAAGAATGGGAAATAATTCCACCTGAAAAGCTTCAAAAATTGTTCTCCTCGGTTCCCAAACTACAGTTGTTAAAAGGAAAAGTCATGTAACACAGTGGTAAAAATTCCCCAGTGCCAACTTTTTTGCAATGTGTTGCTGCCATTAAATTTTAAGTTAAAGATTATTTGCAAAAAAAAAAATATCAGTTTGAACATTAACTATCTTGTCTTTGCAGTCTATTCAGTTGAATATAAGTTGAAAAGGTTTTGCACATCATTGTATTTCGTTTTTATTTACGAATCACACAACGTGCCAACTTCACTGGTTTTCGGTTTTGGAATTAAAAAAATGATCAAGACATGAAAATCAAGTATTCTCTGAGCCCCTGCCCCCGAGTTCTTTGCCCTACTGTTAATATTCTATTATGAGTTCCCGAATATAGTAGTTATTATTTTTGTCTCCCTTGTTCAGACTGTGGCTATGTCAGCCGCACTGCGTTGCCTGTTGGGAGGCTGCGGTAGCTGGAGGCTGTTTTGTGGTGTCACCCAACATCCCCTCCACATCAGATGCGTTGGCGGTGCAGCCGAAGTGGGCACAAGACCGTCTAAGGAAGAGCAGCTCTGGGAAACAGAGGGATCCTTGCACTTTTCTGCAGCCCGGCTCGGACCTTTCTTTCAGGACAGACCTGTCCTCAAAAACCCTTTTTTGGAGGATGCCTTGCTCAGGGGGTACTTAAGGAGACACCTTCCTCAGGAGGTGAGCAAGATAAGGACAAACTACAACAGTATCGAAAGTGTGTCCAAAATTTTTGCCTTCAAGGGCCAAAGTGAAAATATGGGCCGGGGCCAAACACAGAGTGAAACACAAACAGCCTTAACGTAAACAATAAAGTTCCTATAATTGGGGCCAATAACGATGATAGATGACAACTAGTTAGCCCTGCAGAC
The DNA here is from genome assembly GCF_033978795.1 of Nerophis ophidion. Lineage (NCBI taxonomy): Eukaryota > Metazoa > Chordata > Actinopteri > Syngnathiformes > Syngnathidae > Nerophis > Nerophis ophidion. The sequence goes on along the minus strand of NC_084617.1, from coordinate 53,119,000 downwards.
ATGCCACCAATAATTGTGTGAGCCTTAGGGCAGTGTTTTTCAACCACTGTGCCGCGGCACACTAGTGTGCCGTGAGATCCAGTCTGGTGTGCCGTGGGAGATTATGTAATTTCACCTATTTGAAGTAAAAATATTTTTTGCAAACCAGTAATTATAGTCTGCAAATGATGTGTTGTTGAGTGTCGGTGCTGTTTAGAGATCGGCAGAGTAACAATGTATAATCAATGATTACTTATATAGCCCTAGCTCACGAGTGTCTCAAAGAGCTGCACAAGCCACAACAACATCCTCGGCTCAGATCCCACACCAGGGCTCAAGAAAAAAACTCATCAATACTCTTCAATATCAGTAGGTAGCAGCAGGTAGATAATTGCTTTGTAGATGTCGGAACATGGTTTGCTGTGGTCCCAATCTGCAGATGACAGTGGGAGGCAGGTAAAAAGCTATTTAATGCTAAAACCAAAAATAAACAAAAGGTTAGTGCCCCTAAGAAAAGACATTGAAGCTTAGGGAACAAAACAAAAACTGAACTGGCTCCAAAGTAAACAAAAACAGAATGCTGGACGACAGCAAAGACTTACAGCGTGTTGAGCAAAGATGGCGTCCACAAAGTACATTTGAACATGACATGACAATCAACAATGTCCCCACAAAGAAGGATAGCAACATCTTGAATATTTTGTATTGCTAAAACCAAGTAGATGCAGGGAATAGCGCTCAATGGAAGACATGAAACTGCTACAGGAAAATACCAACGAAACAGGAGAAGTCACCAAAATGGAAGCGCAAGACAAGAACCAAAACACTACACACAGGAAAACAGCAAAAAAAAAGTCCAAATAGGTTAGGGGGTGATGTGACAGTACACCTACTTTGAGACAAGAGCTATAGGGATGCATGCTTGGTTATGGATTAAAGTCATATCCAACAATTGCGACTACGGCTTTTTGCTGTCAACTGAGTTTAATTTTTTAATGATTTCCACTGGTGGTGTGCCTCTGGAATATTTCAATGAAAAAAATGTGCCTTGGCTCGAAAAAGGTTGAAAAACACTGCCTTAGGGTTGTCAACTTTTTTACTTCCGATACGATACCTCATTACGGACTTTTTTTTGATTAATTGATACTTTTATTAGTAGATTGCACAGTACAGTACATATTCCGTACAATTGACCACTAAATGGTAACACCCGAATAAGTTTTTCAACTTGTTTAAGTCGGGGTCCACGTTAATCAATTCATGGTAAAATGGACAAAATGGAGGTAGCAGGCAGAAGTAACACCTTTTTCACCAGCATAGCCACAACTCTTTGGTGTAGAACAAATTAAAGCCTACTACCGAAAGCTAGGAGTATTCAACAATGATTTCAAATTAGAAATGGTCTCAGCTGACTAGGTGCTTCAAAAATTGAGCGTGCTCCGCCTAAACAAGACCACCGGCCTTGACAATATCCTCTCCAGATTCCTCAGGGACTCTGCCACCACCATCGCCCCTCTCATCACACACATAATAAACCTCTCAATTAAACAAGGCCAAGTACCCAAGGATTTCAAGATAGCAAGAGTAACTCCCCTTTTTAAAAAAGCAAGTGAATTAGAACCTGGTAACTACCGACCTGTTTCTATTCTCAGTTCTATCTCAAAAGTAATGGAAAAAAAAGTTTATGAACTGGTCGATAGTTACCTTGCTACTAAAAAACTCATGTGCAAATTCCAATTCGGCTTCAGAACTAACCACTCCACTGACACATGCCTTCTCTATCCGACCGACCACATCAAACATGAGGTGGACGCGGGCAAATACTGCGGCATGGTCATGCTAGACATTCAGAAGGCCTTTGACACCGTTAAACACGCTATACTGTTGGATAACCTCAGAACAATCGGATTTGATAAAACCTCATCGAGCTGGATGCAATCTTACTTGGAGGGGAGGAAACAGGTGGAAGAGGTGAACGGCACCGTGTCCCCACCGTCTCGGTAAGCTTTGGAGTCCCTCAAGGCAGTATACTAGGACTTTTACTGTTCCTAATATACGTAAATGACATGCCATCAGCATGCCACTGTGAATTGTATCCATTGTATTTGCACCTGTCTCGCTGACAATAAGCTATCCATACACTTAGGTAAAACGGAATCCATTCTATTTGGGTCCCACATCAACCTTGACAAAGTCAGTGACTTCACTATAAAAGTGGGTGACATTTCTATCACCAGGAAAGATGAGGTCAGGTTCCATTCTAGAAACTAATCTTTCCTGTGATAAAATGGCAACCAAGGTAATCAAAAAGGTCAACCAACGAACAAGATTTCTCTACAGAATCTCCTCTCTGGTCAACCAAAGCACCTTGAAGATTCTATCGGGAACTCTCGTTCAATCCTTTTTCGATTACGCTTGCACCTCCTGGTACCGTAGCACCACCAAAATCCTCAAATCTAGACACCAAACATCCCGGAACAAGCTTGTCAGGTTACTTTTAGACCTCCACCTCAGGTCACACTCAGGGTGGAGGACAGAGTAAAACAACTTGCACTGAGCCTACAGGCCTGGGGTCGGGAACCTTTTCGGCTGAGAGAGCCATGAAAGCCAAATATTTCAAAATGTATTTCCGTGAGAGCCATATAATATTTTTTAACACTGAATACAACTAAATGTGTGCATTTTTAATTAAGACCAACATTTTTAGAGTATAATAAGTCCCTTACTCTTTTTAATAAAATTGTTATTCTAAAGTTAACCAATAATAAATATAATACTTCTTACCATTAATGCGACATCTTGAACAGGTGCGATAGAAAACGGATGGTTGGATTAAAATGGATGAGAATGTTTTATAGTTTGAACGTTATTTTTAACACTGTGATTACCAGCGGAATTATTCATTACTTATCATGTTAAGCAATGTCAGCTAAGATTTATCTGAGAGCCAGATGCAGTCATCAAAAGAGCCACATCTGGCTCTAGAGCCATAGGTTCCCTACCCCTGCTATAGGCTATAAAATCCGCTACACTTCCCTGATACCGAAATACATGTCAAAGTACTTCCAGAACGTAAATGACCACCATAACCACCACACCAGGGGGACCTCCACAAACCACGTTAAACCCAGATTCCGATCTAACAAAGGTCTTAACTCATTCTCCTTCTATGCCACATCAATGTGGAATGCACTTCCAACGGGTGTAAAAGAAAGTGCATCTCTATCCTCCTTCAAAAGCGCACTAAAAGAACACTTCCAGGCAACTTCAACCCTAAACTAACACCCTCCCTCCTCCACATTGATTTATTTCCGATAGCTTGGAATAATCGGATTGTCATATCAAAACACATTTCTACAGTACTGGACATTCTATCATTTGCACGCGTCAAACTGGTCAACACAGTCGCCCTCAGTATGGGCCAGAGGTAAGGGCTGTACCTTAAGTCGAAAACTGTTTGTCCTCCAATATTTTGCCATCTCATAGTCTCTATCATGGGGGCATGTGTTCCACTGCCATGGAAAAACTCCCACCAAGGGAAATTCCCTAATTTGACGGTGATCCATTACTATAAAGAACCTTTGTCAGAGCATTTGTGCAATGTATTGAGAAAAACGCAAGCAACAAAGGAGACTGTTTGTACTATCTGGAAATGTACACTAGGGGTCAACCTAAAGAACTGGTGCGTAGCTGTCAACACATGCCCCCAGATAGATACTATGAGATGGCAAAGTATTTATTGGAAAAATACTTAGGTGACCAGTACCAAACAACAGCAGCTTACATGAAGAAAGTGTTTAACTGGCCTTTAGTGAAATCTGAAGATGAACGAGCTCTGCAAGCCTACTCTCTTTACCTTTGATAATGTTGCACTGCCATGGAAAACGTGCAGTACATGCAGGAACTAAATATGCCAGCTAACACGAAAACTGTGATCTTCAAGCTGCTGTACAAGCTGCGAGAAAGCTGGAGAGTCGCTGCATGCAACATATTGGAAAACCACCATCGCAGACCTCAGTTCTCAGACATTGTTGCATTCATTGAGCGACAGGTGAAAATTGTCTCCGACCCAGTCTTTGGAGACATTCAGAATACACCACAGAGTACAGGAAGTAAACCTGTGACAGGAATAAAATCACAAGGTAAACTCAAATTCCAAGGTAGCAGTTTTGCCACGACCATTAATATCAAAACCCCTGAAGCAGAAAATAAAACCAGATTCAAAATTGCTCCAAAGCAAAGTGCATCTGCTCGTACCACAAACGTCTGTGTTTGCTGCTCCAAAAATCACACTCTTGACCACTGTCCTCAGTTGGAGGAGAAGACCCACAGGGAGAAGATAACTTTCATAAGACAGAAAGGAATCTGTTTTGGGTGTCTTCATGTTTGACATTTTAGCATTGGTTGTGACGAGCGCTTGACCTGCAACATATGCAAGCAAAACCATATAAGTCTGCTTCATATTGGTCAGGAGGAAAGAGCAAACAACATAAATACAAACCAAAATAAGGCAAAGGAACTATCAGTGAGTAATGCACAAATATCTCTGCAAACATGTGGACAAACGGGGACTGGTAACAGAAATGGAATTCTGTCGATTCTGCTTGTACTGATAAAGTCCAGCAAAGGAGAGACTGTCATACAAACGTATGCATTCCTGGATCCAGGCAGCACGGATACATTTTGTTCTGAAAGCATGATGTCAAAACTCAACTTGAAAGGAAGAAAAACAACCTCAAGTTGCTGGCACGGCCACTCTACCAACCGAGCTATGCCGAAAGATGACATGAAGTTCATAAAGGTCATGACTGATACAGTACGTGCAAACTTCAAGACAGAAACTACATTTTGGAATTGTCCTTTAAAAAGGATAATGTGTCTCTGCCCAACAATCAGTGCGTTCTAGGCAATGCATACTTGGTCTGAAAAGGAGGTTTGGGAAGGATGATGAAAGATTTCAAACATCTGTCACACAATGGCGATACATTAATACCACTCAAAATCCTGCAGACAGAGCCTCAAGAGGAGTTAAAGTGGATGAGTTACTGACTCGCAAAGGATGGATAGAAGGCCCTGAGTTTCAGAAGAAACAGAGGAAGAGTGGCCAGCTGACATCTTGGAGTATGGGATTGCAGCAGAAGACCCTGAGGTGTAAAAAAGTATCAATACAGCGATTGATACTCCAAGTGCTACTTTCCAACTGATCACTTACTTCTCCAATTGGAAACGGTTGAAGAGGTCAGTTGCCTGGATCCTGAAAATAAGGACACTGCTGGAGATGAGTCAAAGGAAGAAACTACTAAGTGATGACTAAGTAGATCAGGAAATGGTGCACATTATAGCTGCACTGAAAACCCAAACTCAAAGATGATTATTTGTTCATATTTATGGCTCCATTGTTGTTATTTTGAATTGTTCATGGCATCCTGACCTTCTCAATTGGGGGCCAGAGTGTTGGAGCTAAATGTCCTTATTTGTTTATATTGTTTGTATTTTATTTTCTCTAATTAATTGCTGGCCTCAGTTCATGTTGAATTTCCTTTTTGGCAAATTGCTCCGCCTACTTCCTGTTAAGAACCAGGAAGTGTTGACAGGAATGGCACTGTTGCTATGGTGTGGTTACATTGGTAGCCTCCTTAAATTGGGTTCAGGTGTGAGCACGGGCAGGGAGATTGGAGGACAAACAGTCTTCGACCGTGACGTGCCGTGTTGTGTCGTGTTGTGTCATGTTGTGCCGAGACAATACTGTAACAATGTGCCAGCCAAGGTCAGCATACTTTCTGTTATATAACCTACATTTGATTTATTTTCGATAGCTTGGAATAAACGGATTGTCATATCCAAACACATTTCTACAGTACTGGACATTCTATCATTTGCACGCGTCAAACTGGTCAACACAGTCGCCCTCAGTATCGGCCCAGAGGTAAGGGCTGTACAGACGGTGCTTAGATGGCAGCATATGTTGTTCCAAAACCTGTATGTACCTTTCAGCGTTAATGGTACCTTCACAGATGTGTAAGTTACCCATGCCTTGGGCACTAATGCACCCCCATACCGTCATAGATGCCGGCTTTTCAACTTTGCGTCAATAACAGTCTGGATGGTTCGCTTCCCCTTTGGTCCGGATGACACGATGTTGAATATTTCCAAGAACTATTTGAAATGTGGACTCGTCAGACCACAGAACACTTTTCCACTTTGCATCAGTCCATCTTAGATGATCTCGGCTCCAGAGAAGCCGGCGGCGTCTCTGAATGTTGTTGATAAATGGCTTTCGCTTAGCATAGTAGAGCTTTAACTTGCACTTACAGATGTAGCGACAAACTGCATTAAGTGACAGTGGTTTTCTGAAGTGTTCCAGAGCCCATGTGGTGATTTCCTTTAGAGATTGAGGTCGGTTTTTGATACATTGCCGTTTGAGGGATCGAAGGTCACGGTCATTCAATGTTGTTTTCCGGCCATGCCGCCTATGTGGAACAATTTCTCCAGATTCTCTTAACCTTTTGATGATGTTATGGACCGTAGCTGTTGAAATCCCTACATTTCCCTACACTTTGAGAAACGTTGTTCTTAAACTGTTTGACTTTTTGCTCACGCAGTTGTGGACAAAGGGGTGTACCTAGCCCCATCCTTTCTTGTGAAAGACAGAGCATTTTTTGGGAAGCTGTTTTTATACCCAATCATGGCAACCACCTGTTCCATATTAGCCTGCACACCTGTGGGATGTTCCAAATAAGTGTTTGATGAGCATTCCTCAACTTTATCAGTATTTATTGCCACCTTTCCCAAGTTCTTTGTCACATGTTGCTGGCATCAAATTCTAAAGTTAATGATTATTTGCAAAAAAAAAAAAGGTTTATCAGTTTGAACATCAAATATGTTGTCTTTGTAGCATATTCAACTGAATATGGGTTGAAAATGATTTGCAAATCATTGTATTCCGTTTATATTTACATCTAACACAATTTCCCAACTCATATGGAAACGGGGTTTGTACTGATTCTTATGCTTTCTGAACTCACTGTGTTCACTGCTCGCTGCAAATATCCTTCCAAGTCACACCTACACTGTTTCAATGTCCTTTTCTCTGACGATGCACATGTTGATGACTGAAGTACTGATTTCAACCAAACCTAACCCCCCGGATTGTAAATAATTTTAATAATTCAATGTATATACTCTGATGATTAACTTTTAGGATGACTGTATTATGTTGATAGTATACATTTGTAACGTTAATTGATTAACGTGGACCCCAACTTAAAAAAGTTGAAAAACGTTTTTGGGTGTTACCATTTAGTGGTCAATTGTACGCAGTCTACTAATAAAAGTTTCAATCAATCAATCAAAAAAAACTATATTGATTCAATACGATATCAGCAGGAACTATACATACATTTACTATTTTGTAGAGTGGAATGTTAGAAAACGTTATGAAAAACCCCCACTAATCCAGTGATTCTCAAACTGTGGTACGTGAGCTTCATCTAGTGGTAAGACAAATAAGTCTGTAAATACGTACTGTATATGGAGTATCATTGTTGACAATGTTTGTCCATTGTGTGTAATGTTACGGTGGTCAAAAATATTAAATAGACTTGTTAAATGAAACCTCTGCCTTGTTTTTAATGAATAATTTGGTCTACTACGCCAGTGGTTCTCAACCTTTTTTCAGTGATGTACCCCCAGTGAAATTTTTTTTAATTCAAGTACCCCCTAATTAGAGCAAAGCATTGTTGGTAGAAAAAAAGAGATAAAGAAGTAAAATTCAGCACTATGTCATCAGTTTCTGATTTATTAAATTGTATAACAGTGCAAAAATATTGGTAATTTGTAGTGGTCTTTCTTGAACTATTTGGGAAAAAAAGATAGAAAAATAACTAAAAACTTGTTGAAAAATAAACAAGTGATTCAATTATAAATAAAGATTTCTACACATAGAAGTAATCATCAACTTAAAGTGCCCTCTTTGGGGATTGTAATAGAGATCCATCAAGATTCATGAACTTAATTCTAAAAAAATTTTCACAAAAAAATAAATCTTTAACATCAATATTTATGGAACATGTCCACAAAAAAATCTAGCTGTCAACACTGAATATTGAATTGTTGCATTTCTTTTCACATTTTATGAACTTACATTCATATTTTGTTGAAGTATTATTCAATAAATATATTTATAAAGGATTTTTGAATTGTTGCTATTTTTACAATATTTAAAAAAAAATCTCACGTACCCCTAGGCATACCTTCAAGTACCCCCAGGGGTACGCGTACCCCCATTTGAGAACCACTGTACTACGCTATTAATACATATATTGGTCAATATGGTTGCGGGGGTGCTGGAGCCTATCCCAGCTGCACTGCGGAAGGAGGGGTTGACCAATGAACAAGCAGTAGAAAATCGATGGATGAATGGCATTATGGTGGTACTTGGAGAGCCAAGTGTTTTCTGATATGGTACTTGGTGAAAAAAGTTGGGGAAACACTGCACTAATTTATTTATTTATTTAGGCTGTAGTGGAGTAATATATATCCATCCATCCATTTTCTACCGCTTATTCCCTTTTGGGGTCGCGGGGGGCGCTGGCGCCTATCTCAGCTACAATCGGGCGGAAGGCGGGGTACACCCTGGACAAGTCGCCACCTCATCGCAGGGCCAACACAGATAGACAGACAACATTCACACTCCCATTCACACACTAAGGGCAATTTAGTGTTGCCAATCAACTTATCCCCAGGTGCATGTTTTTGGAAGTGGGAGGAAGCCGGAGTACCCGGAGGGAACCCACGCATTCACGGGGAGAACATGCAAACTCCACACAGAAAGATCCCGAGCCTGGATTTGAACCCAGGACTGCAGGACCTTCGTATTGTGAGGCAGACGCACTAACCCTTCTGCCACCGTGAAGCCGTAATATATATATATATATATATATATATATATATATATGTATATATATATATATATATATATATATATATATTACTCCACTACAGCCTAAAGACAGCATATGTCCATTCCGGATGGTTATATATATATATATATATATATATATATATATATATATATATATATATATATATATATATATATACAGTGGGGCAAAAAAGTATTTAGTCAGCCACCGATTGTGCAAGTTCTCCCACTTAAAATGATGACAGAAGTCTGTAATTTTCATCATAGGTACACTTCAACTGTGAGAGACAGAATGTGAAAAAAAATCCAGGAATTCACATTGTAGGAATTTTAAAGAATTTATTTGTACATTATGGTGGAAAATAAGTATTTGGTCAACCATTCAAAGATCTCACTGATGGAAGGAGGTTTTGGCTCAAAATCTCACGAAACAGGCCCCATTCTTTCTTTCCTTAACACAGATCAATCGTCCTGTCCCTTTAGCAGAAAAACAGCCCCAAAGCATGATGTTTCCAACCCCATGCTTCACAGTAGGTATGGTGTTCTTGGGATGCAATTCAGTATTCTTCTTCCTCCAAACACAACGAGTTGACTAAATACTTTTTTGCCCCACTGTATATTTTTTTAGGTGTCACCTAGTGGTCACAATAATTTATTAAGCTCATGATGCAGTAAGATGAATGGTGTGGACTTGTTTGTTACTGGATAATTTGTAATACGCTTCTGTGTTGGAGGTTTCAATATATTACTATTATGCAAATATATTATTTGATACGTGTTTAATATTGACAATTATGGTGTTTTAGACTGCAATATTGTTCAATTAAGGACACCTATGACTCACTTGCGTATTATTGTGCACTTAGCTGTTGTGTAGCTGCAAGCTTCTAGTATTCCACAGCCTACCATGTTTACCATTTGTAAATTACTTCACTAAAATGCAAGAAGAGAACAATTGTGTGTTCCTATTGAAGGACATTTAGATGTTAACTGGCTTTCTAGCTTTTCACAGGTAATTGTGTTGCAGGGCTACTTGTATCAGGGCCAAAATTAGAAAGTTTGGATGCAAGACGATATAATCTGATAAAAAAAAAAATGTTATTGTTCTCAGACTGATATCCAATATCAGTATTGTTTGGGACACCCCTCGTGAGCTTAAAAGAAAGCCAATACAAATATGTTTTGGATTTGGGAAGCCGCCCTGTGGTGGGCCAAACCAAACAACTAGACAGGCTAAGTTTTTATTTGTTTTTTGTTTAACATTGAGATTAAAAAAATATTTTTCAAGGTAGTCCTGGCCTAGAGGCAGCAAAGTTACACATAAAATTACATTCACATTACATATTAAAATGACAGGATGGACATCAAGTCAAACAGTTACAGATAACTGAGGCTTCTTCAAATGCTCTCAGTTTAGATTTAAAAGCATGTAAGGATAAAAAGATTCAGTCAACTTCCCCCCAGTCAGCCTTGGCCCCTGTTCCCCACTTTGGGCACCCCTAAAATAGACAATTCAATACAGATTACAGAATGTCACATTAAACCTTTTGATTAAAGTATATGTATCTAGTTATACACACTATTAGCAGATTTTCCATATTTTCATGGATAAATGTCTGCCATTTAGATATCATTATAACTTTCTTAGCTACTGATAGACACATTCTGCTTCAGTATGGTGCAGATTAACAGTGATACGTTCAAAATGTTTCACTAAGTTGACGACACACTGTCATGTTTTCGATGGTTTATTTCTTTAATTCAATGAACATCATCCACTTCTTCTTCTCGGCACTGTTTTTCACACTGACTTTCTTCATTCCTGTGGTTGGAAAACAAAATGAGGTCCATCTCAAGCTATAAGCTAATGCTTGTGAGTAAGACGAGATGTTTTGCTTGGATCTTATGGTTTTTTTTTTTTGCTTCTCCAACTAATGCCGGGGATGCTTGTAACTTACCTTTTTACTTTTCACTTAAAGCATAACAATTAGCTGAGAGACAGCTCTTAAGTTGAGGTACCGCTGTATAAACCTATTTTTTGTGATTGTGATGCAAAATAATTAGTTGTTGTTCTGCTCGTATGTTCATAGGCAGTCTTCTCAGACTTGCGTGCCTTTGGCGAGCGCGTGGCCACTGAGGTGGACGGTTGGGGCAGAGAGTGTGAGGTCACTCCGCCACGCCTGGAGCATTTTGACCCTTGGGGCCGCAGAGTGGACCACATCTTGACTTCTCCGGCATGGAAACGCATGAAAGAGCTGTCGGCGTCTGAGGGAATGGTCGCCATCGCCTATGAGAGATCGTTTGGAGAGTGGAGGTCAGAAGTGACCTTTTTTTTGTTTTACCTGGTATTGTAACTCATATGAAGAGTTCAGACGCAAGAACATATACATCCACTTTCCTAGTTTTTTCAAATTGTTTTTTGTGGAGCTTTTCATGAAACAGTCATCCTGCTGACGTGGGTTGCAATTGAAATGTTTCTAACAACCAGAATGAAAGTTCCATTTTGAAAAATGCTGATTTATTTCAAAATGGAATTGAGAACATTTTTACAAATTTTTCAGCAAAAAGTCCAAACAATGTTTTGTTGCAAAAACAGACTCATTCTATATGGTGCAAGCTTGGCCCTAAAATGAATGAAAACAATTAATCGGAATCAGAATCATATTCAGAGAAGTTTTTATTGCCATTGTTTGAGAACGGGTTCACAAACTAGGAATTTTACCTGGCGCAATCGTGCAAAATTAAAGACATATATCACAGAATAGAATAACATGAGCTGTAATTGAGCTATCAGATCTTGGTATTGTTCACGTGTCTGATGGCCGAGGGGAAAAAACTGTTCAGGTGGCGGGAGGTGTGGGTCTGGATGGACCGTAGTCTCCTGCCTGGGGGAAGAGGGGAGACTATTTTGTGTCCAGGGTGAGAAGAGTCAGCTGTGATCCGACCAGCACGCCTCCTTGTCCTGGAAGAGAACAGGTCCTGGAGGGGTGGGAGTTTTCAGCCAATCACCTTCTCAGCAGCACGTACCATGTGCTGCAGTCGATGCTTGTCCCGGACTGTGGCGCCGGGGAACCACACGATGATGGAGGAGGTGAGGATGGACTCGATGACTGCTTAGTAGAACTGCACCAGCATCTTAAGTTTTTTCAGAGGAATACGTATTCCATCACTGTATGAATTCATCCAAACAAACACTTTTTTTAGGTGATCCCTGGACATCGGGGTTTACATTGATCGCTGCATCATGAGTATCATTACATTGACAGCTGCATCACAAGACAACAACAACAGAGTAAACACATGATTCAGGTCGTCATTCAAAAGATGAGTAGCTAGACACGTTTCCCAGTGTTTCCCCAGAATATTTGTTAGTTAAGGTGGTGTCACCAGGGACAGGTGGATGGACGGTGAAGACAATATACGATGTTTGTAAACAAAACAGTCGTAGTTGTGTGCGATACTAAGTATGTAAAACAAAATAATGACTAAGTCAAATTAATGACTTACTGTAAATAAGCGTTTGAAAAAAAGAGTTAAAAGTGGGGCCACATGCTGAAATATGCTCAAATCATCGTGCTTAATTTATTACAGCATTTGGAAAGCTGTAACAGCCAACGGCTGAAATGGCTGTTACATGCGCTCTGAATACGCACTGCTGATTGGCTCTTACCGCTCTGCGTGTAACCAATCAGATGGTTGTGTGGGTGGGACAATGCTGGGTGCTGCAGAGATGTACTGACAGAGGCAGAGGTAGTACAAAGCGTAGCAGCTTGTTAAGACTTTAGTTTAGCACCAAATGATAATGTAAATACATTTAATAAAGTCAAATACAAATAAGGCAACAAGAGAAGTATTCTACACTTCTCTTTTGTAAAGTAAATCTCAACAGCCGATATGGGCATCTACATCAACTATATAATTTACTGAGAAGCTGAACAGGTCCAAAAAAAATAATAAAATAATTTATTATTATTATTATTACTTTTTTAATACTTTAGTTTAGGCGGTGGCCCTTTGTTGTTAAGGTGGCCGCATTAACAACAAAGCGCTGCGGGAAACTCTGACACTTTTTTAGCTTATAGGCCACTCATATTTATCAGGACAGCGTCTCTTTTTTGCACGTTGTGGGTTAGGGTATAGTTACTCATTACCGATGCTTTAATTTAGTTACAATTACAGTAAAAGTGACACGAAGCAAGCAAACATGGGCGCTGATGTTGGATGATGTAATCAAATTTAGATGCAGTGATTGGTTTCTGACGGATTTGTCTGTTTGTGTCAGACAGAGAGCAGTGTGCTTGTGGCTTTTTCAACTAAATCGGAAATATTTAACAGTGAGATGTAAAAGATAAGTTGTTTTTTGCAAAAAAAATTGCTTTCGTCTCCTATTCAACTGACGGCTCGGGGGTCAAATCCAGAATGACACCATACCGACCCCCAGGTTTAATTCAAAACCTAAGAGACAAACATTTTTGCAGCAAATTATAGAAACAAAACAAAACAGAGTTTTCCTGTTTCATTTCTATTACATTGGCAACAAACATAGAACACTGCGGTTTAAATCTGTGATTTACAAACCCCGTTTCCGAATGAGTTGGGAAATTGTGTTAGATGTAAATATAAACGGAATACAATTATTTGCAAATCATTTTCAACCCATATTCAGTTGAATATGCTACAAAGACAACATATTTGATGTTAAAATTGATCAACTTTTTTTTTTGCAAATAATTATTAACTTTAGAATTTGATGCCAGCAAAAACGTGACAAAGAAGTTGGGAAAGGTGGCAATAAATACTGATAAAGTTGAGGAATGCTCATCAAACACCTATTTGGAACATCCCACAGGTGTGCAGGCTAATTTGGAAAAGGTGGGTGCCGTGATTGGGTATAAAAGCAGCTTCCATGAAATGTTAAGTAATTCACAAACAAGGATGGGGCGATGGTCACCAATTTGTAAGCAAATTGTCGAAAAGTTTTAGAACAACATTTCTCAACGAGCTATTGCAAGGAATTTAGGGATTTTACCATCTAAGGTCTGTAAAATCATCAAAAGGTTTAGAGAATCTGGAGAAATCACTGCACGTAAGCGATGATATTACGGACCTTTGATCCCTCAGGCGGTACTGCATCAAAAACCGACATCAGTGTGTGAAGGATATCACCACATGGGCTCAGGAACTCTTCATAAAACCACCGTCAGTAACTACAGTTGGTCGCTACATCTGTAAGTGCTAGTTAAAACTCTACTATGCAAAGCGAAAGCCATTTATCAACAACACCGAGGAACGCCGCCGGCTTCCCTGGGCCCGAGCTCATCTAAGATGGACTGATGCAATGTGGAAAAGTGTTCTGTGGTCTGACGAGTCCACATTTCAAATTATATTTGGAAACTGTGGACGTGTTGTCCTCCGGAACAAAGAGGAAAATAACCATCCGGATTGTTATAGGCAGAAAGTTCAAAATCCACTATCTGTGGTGGTATGGGGGTGTATTAGTGCCCAAGGCATGGGTAACTTACACATCTGTGAAGGCACCATTAATGCTGAATGGTCCATACAGGTTTTGGAGCAACATATGTTGTCATCCAAGCAACGTTATCATGGATGCCCCTGCTTATTTCAGCAAAACAATGCCAAGCTACGTGTTACAATAGCGTGGCTTCATAGTAAACGAGTGCGGGTACTTTCCTGGCCCGCCTGCAGTCCAGACATGTCTCCCATCGAAAATGTGTGGCACATTATGAAGCGTAAAATACGACAACAAGTTGAACAAGCAAGAATGGTAAAGGATTCCACTTTCAAAACTTCAACAATTAGTTTCCTCAGTTCCCAAATGTTTATTGAGTGTTGTTAAAAGAAAATGTGGTGTAACACAGTGGTGAACATGCCCTTTTCCAACTACTTTGGCACGTGTTGCAGCCATGAAATTCTAAGTCAATTATTATTTGCAAAAAAAATAAAGTTTACGAGTTTGAACATCAAATATCTTGTCTTTGTAGTGCATTCAATTAAATATGGATTTGAAAAGGATTTGCAAATCATTGTATTCCGTTTATATTTACATCTAACACAATTTCCCAAGTCATATGGAAACGGGGTTTGTACATAATTGAGGCCTTCCTCAAGGCACCTCTTTAAGTCCTCTCCTTTTTGGCGGTTATAATTTGTTTTCAAAATGGGATTTATGCAAATAAATTGTTGCGGTAT